>NC_065580.1:116614503-116922580 GCF_024542745.1 Macaca thibetana thibetana
GGTGGATAATTGGAACACATTTATTGCGAACTGAAATAGAAATATACATGCTCTTTGAAAAGCAATTGGGCATTATCTCAAAATGTTAAGCATGGAGCTATCACATGACCTGGAAATTCTATTCCTAGGTAGATATTCACATAAAATGAAAACATATGTCCATGCAAACATTGCACATGAAGGTTCCAATTCATAGGAGTATTACTAATAGCCAAAAAGTTAAATGTCTATCAACTGATGAAAAGATAAACAAAACATGGTATATTTATACAATAAATTATTATTTTAAAATAAAAAGGAATACTGACATGTTTCAACACGGATAAGCTTCAAAACATTATGTTTAGTAAAAAGAAAAGTCTGTCACAAAAGACTGCATATTATATTATTTTCTTCATATGAAATGTTTGTAATAGTTAAATCTATAGATGCAGAAAGTAGGTAAGTGGTTTCCTTGGGCTTGGCAAATGTTGCAGAATTGGTTAGAAATGGCTACTTGCTGTGGTCTGAATGACTGTGTCCCCTAAACTTCATATGTTGAAATCCTAACTCCAAAGATGATGTTAGGAGGTGAAGTCTTCAGGAGGTGATTAGTTCATGAGGGTAGAACCCTCATGTATAGGATTAGTACAATTATAAAGAGGTCTGAGGTAACTCATTCATCCTCTTACCATGTGAACATGGAGTGAGAAAGTGCCATCTATGAACAGAAAAACAGGTCATCACCAGACACCTAATCTGCTGGCATCTTGATCTTGCACTTCTCAGAATATAGAACTGTGAGCAATAAATTTCTATTATTTGTAAGCCACCCAATTTACAGTATATTATTACAGCATCCCAAATGGACAAAAATGCTGATAATGGGTACTAAATTTATTTTTCATATAATAAAATTTTCTCAAATTACATAATGGCAATGGTTGTACAGCTGAAAATATACTGAACACATCTAACTGTACTCTCTAAATAGGCAAATTTTATGGTATATAAATTATATATTAATAAAAATATTTTAAAAAATCAAACAGTATACCTATGTTCCAGAAACCCTAAACTCAGGAATTAACATAAAATTGCTCTTAGAACTGTGACATAGCTGGGAAATCTTTTCAAAGATAATGCAAAATATCAGTAGAACAAAATATCTTCAAGTAGAGGATTCCTATGGATACAGCCTTGTTTAAGATGAGCTCACAATTCACAATTATAAAACACACAATGAGACTATCCACAGTGACTGAAAGAGTCAATGGAAAAAATAGGAAAAGCAAATGTTTTTGGTTCTTACCTGATTCTTTTAATGCAACTGACTGCGCACCACTATAAGCGTGTTGACTATCATACTGATCAAATCACTCTAAAAAACCCACTGCTCTACCAACAATTTAGAGTGGATAAAGTAGAAAAGTGATAACAGAAAATCAAAAAGTGATATCAAAGAAAAGCAGGAGAAAGAGAGGTTTGTCGAAGCATTGACAAAATCTACAAATATGCTTTTACATACGTGATTACAGGTGATCTGAAACAAAAGCAAACTCCAGCAGACCTCCTGCAAAGGGGCCTGAATGTTAGAAGGAAAACTAACAGAAAGGAATAGCATTAACATCAACAATAAGGACGCTCACACAGAAACCCCATCCAAAGGTCACCAACATCAAAGACCAAAGGTTGATAAATCAATGAAGATGAGGAAAAACAAGTGCAAAAAGGCTGAAAATTCAAAAAACCAGAACGGCTCTTCTCCTCCAAAGGATCACAACTCCTTGCCAATAAGGGAACAAAACTGGATGGAGAATGAGTTTGACAATTTGACAGAAATAGGCTTCAGAAGGTAAGTAATAATAAACTCCTCCAAGCTAAAGGAGCGTGTTCTAACCCAATGCAAGGAAGCTAAGAACCTTGAAAAAAGGTTAGAGGAATTGCTAACTAGAATAATCAGTTTAGAAAAGAACATAAATGACCTGATGGAGCTGAAAAACGCAGCACAAGAACCTCGAGAAGCATACACAAGTATCAATAGCCAAATCAATCAAGCAGAAGAAAAGATATGAGACATTGAAGATCAACTTAATAAAAGAAAGTGTGAAGACAAGATTAGAGAAAAAAGAATGAAAAGGAATGAACAAAGCCTCCAAGAAATATGGGACTATGTGAAAAGGCCAAACCTACATTTGATTGGTATACCTGAAAGAGACAGGGAGAATGGAACCAAGTTGGAAAACACTCTTCAGGATGTTATCCAGGAGAACATCCCCAAACTAGCAAGACAGGCCAACATTCAAATTCAAGAAACACAAAGAACACCACAAATATATTCCTTGAGAAGAGCAACCCCAAGACACATAATCGTCAGATTCACGAAGGTTAAAATGAAGGAAAAAATGTTAAGGGCAGACAGAGAGAAAGGTCTAGTTACCCACAAAGGGAAGCCCATCAGACTAACAGCAGATCTCTCTGCAGAAACCATACTAGCCCAAAGAGAGTGGGGGCCAATATTTAACATTCATCAAGAAAAGAATTTTCAACCCAGAATTTCACATCCAGCCAAACTAAGCTTCATAAGAAAAGGAGAAATAAAATCGTTTCCAGAGAAGCAAATGCTGAGGGATTTTGTCACCACCAGGCCTACCTTATGAGAGCTCCTGAAGGAAACACTAAATATGGAAAGCAAAAACCAGTACCAGCCACTGCAAAAACATACCAAATTGTAAAGACCATGAACGCTATGAAAAAACTGCATCAACTAATGAGTGAAATAACCAGCTAGCATCATAATGACAGGATTATATTCACACATAACAATATTAAACTTAAATGTAAATGGGCTAAATGCTCCAATTAAAAGACACAGACTGGTAAATTAGATAAAGAGTCAAGAACCATCGGTGTGCTGTATTCAGGAGACCCATCTCACACCAAAGACACACATAGGCTCAAAATAAAGGGGTGGAGAAATATTTACCAAGAAAATGGAAAGCAAAAAAAAAGCTGGGATTGCTATCCTAGTCTCTAATAAAACAGAGTTTAAACCAACAAAGATCAAAAAAGACAGAGGGCATTACATAATGATAAAGGGATCAATGCAACAAGGAGAGGCAACTATCCTAAATATATATGCACCCAATAGAGGAGCACCCAGATTCATAAAACAAGTTCTTGGAGACCTAGAAAGAGACTTAGATTCCAACACAATAATAGTGGGAGACTTTAACACCACGCTGTCAATATTAGATCAACAAGATAGAAAATTAACAAGGATATTCAGGACTTGAACTCAGCTCTGGACCAAACAGACTTAACAGACATCTACAGAACTCTCCACCCCAAATCCACAGAATATACATTCTTCTCAGCACCACATCACACTTATTCTAAAACTGACCACATAATTAGAAATAAAACACTCCTTAGCAAATACAGGAGAACAGAAATCATAACAGTCTCTCAGACCAGAGTGCAATCAAATTAGAACTCAGGATTAAGAAACTTACCCAAACTGCACAACTACATGGAAACTGAACAACCTGCTCCTGAATGAATACTGGGTAAATAATGAAATTAAGGCAGAAATAAATAAATTATTTGAAACCAATGAGAACAAAGACACAATGTACCAGAATCTCTGGGACACAGCTAAAGCAGTGTTTAGCGGGAAATTTATAGCACTAAATACCCACAGGAGAAAGTGGGAATGATCTAAAATCGACACCCTAATATCACAATTAAAAGAACCAGAGAAGTAAGGGCAAAAAAATTCAAAAGCTAGCAGAAGACAAGAAATAACTAAGATCAGAGCAGAACTGAAGGAGATAGAGACATGAAAAACCCTTCAAAAAAAAATCAATGAATCCAGGAGCTGGATTTTGAAAGGATTAACAAAATAGACTGCTAGCCACACTAATAAAGAAGAAGAGAGAAGAATCGAATAGGCACAGTAAAGATGATAAAGGGAATATCACCACTGATCCCACAGAAATGTAAACTACTATCAGATAATACTATAAACACCTCTATGCAAATAAACTAGAAAATCTAGAAGAAATGGATAAATTCCTGGACACATACACCCTCCCACGACTAAACCAGAAAGAAATCAAATCCCTGAATAGACCAATAACATGTTCTGAAATTGAGGCAGTAATTAATAGCCTACCAACCAAAAAAAACCCAGGACGAGATGGATTCAGTCAAATTCTACCAGAGGTACAAAGAGGAGCTGATGCCATTCCTTCTGAAACTATTCCAAACAATAGAAAAAGAGGGTCTCCTCCCTAACTCATTTTATGAGGCCAGCATCATCCTGATACCAAAACCTGGCAGAGACACAACGAAAAAAAAGAAAATTTCAGGCCAATATCCCTTATGAACATTGATGAGAAAATCCTCAATAAAATACTGGCAAACCAAATTCTGCAGCACATCAAAAAACTTATCCACCATGATCAAATCGGTTTGATCCATGAGATGCAAGGCTGGTTCAACATACACAAGTCAATAAATGTAATCCACCTCATAAACAGAACCAATGAGAAAACCCATATGATTATCTCAATAGATGCAGAAAAAGCCTCTGATAAAATTCAACACTCCTTCATGCTAAAAACTCTCAGTAAACTAGGTATTGGTGGAACGTATCTCAAAATAATAAGAGCTACTTATGATACACCCACAGCCAATATTATGCTGAATGGGTAAAAGCTGGAAGCATTCCCTTTGAAAACGGGCACAAGACAGGGATGCCCTCTCTCACCACTCCTATTCGACATAGTGTTGGAAGTTCTGGCCAGGGCAATCAGGCAAGAGAAAGAAATAAAGGATATTCAAATAGGAAGGGAAGAAGTCAAATTGTCTCTATTTGCAAATAACATTATTGTATATTTAGAAAACCCCATTGTCTCAATCCAAAATCTCCTTAAGCTGATAAGCAACTTCAGCAAACTCTCAGGATAGAAAATCAATGCGCAAAAATCACAAGCATTCCTATACACCAATAATAGAGGGCCAAATCATGAGTGAACTCTTATTTACAATTACTACAAAGACAATAAAATACCTAGGAATGCAACTTACAAAAGATGTGAAGGACCTCTTCAAGGAGAACTACAAACTCAAGGCAATAAGAGAAGACACAAACAAATGGAAAAACATTCCATGGTCACGGATAGGAAGAATCAATATCATGAAAACGGCCAGACTGCCCAAAGTAATTTATTGACTCAATGCTATCCCCATCAAGATACCATTGACTTTCTTCACAAAATTATAAAAAAAACTACTTTAAATTTCATATGGAACTAAAAAAGAGCTTGTATAGCCAAGACTATCCTAAGCAAAAAGAACAAAGCTGGAGGCATCATGCTACCTGACTTCAAACTATACTACAAGGCTACAGTAACCAAAACAGCACAGTGCTGGTACCAAAACAGATATATAGGCCAGTGGAATAGAACAGAGGCCTCAGAAATAATGCCACATATCTACAACCATTTGATCTTTGACAAACCTGACAAAAACAAGCAACGGGGAAAGGATTCCCTATTTAATAAATGGTAATGGGATAACTGGCTAGCCATAGGCAGAAAACTAAAACTTGACCCCTTCTTTACACCTTACACAAAAATTAACTCAAGATAGATTAAAGACTTAAATGTAGACCTAAAACCATAAAAATCCTAGAAGAACACCTAGGAAATACTATTCAGTACATAGAGATGGGCAAAGACTTCATGAATACAACACCAAAAGCAATGGCAACAAAAGCCAAAATTGGCAAATGGGATGTAATTACACTAAAGAGCTTCTTCCCAGCAAAAGAATCTACAGTGAACAGGCAACTTACAGAATGGGAGAAAACTTTTGCAATCTATCCATTTGACAAAGGGCTAACATCCAGAATCTACAAGGAACTTAAACAAATTTACAAGAAAAAACAAACTACCCCATCAAAAAAGGGCAAAGATATGAACAGACACTTCTCAAAATAAGACATTTATGTAGCCAACAAACATGGAAAAAAAAAACCTCAACATCACTGTTATTAGAGAAATGCAAATCAAAACCACAATGAGATACTGTATCACGCCAGTTAGAATGGCAATCATTAAAAGTCAGGAAACAACAGATGCTGGAGAGGATTTGGAGAAATAGGAATGCTTTTACATTGTTGGAGGGAGTATAAATTAGTTCAACCATTGTGAAAGACAGTGTAGTGATTCCTCAAGAATCTAGAACAAGAAATACCATTTGACCCAGCAATCCCATTACTGGGTATATACCTAAAGGATTATAAATCATGCTACTATAAAGACACATGCACACATATGTTTATTGCAGCACTGTTCACAATAGCAAAGACTTGGAACCAACCCAAATCCCCATCAGTGATAGACTGGTGAAAGCAAATTAGCACATATACACCATGGAATACTATGCAGCCATAAAAAAGGGTGAGTTCATGTCCTTTGCAGGGACATAGATGAACCTGAAATCCATCACTCTCAGTAAACTAACACACGAACAGAAAACCAAATAATACATGTTCTCACTCATAAGTGGGAGTTGAACAATGAGAACACATGGACATAGAGAGGGGAACATTACACACCAGGGCCTGTTGGAGGTGGGTGGCTAGGGGAGGGATAGCATTAGGAGAAATACTTAATGTAGATGACAGGTTGATGGGTGCAGCAAACCACGATGACACGTGTATACCCATGTAACAAATCTTCACATTCTGCACATGTATCCCAGAACTTAAAGTATAATTTAAAAAAATTTGCTTTGAGGTAAAGCATAAAAAAGCCCATAATTTATGATAAAAGAAAAAAGAAAGCTAAAGGAAGCATCCAATAATAGAGCAGAAGATAAGTAATCAACATGGTACTGTTAACCTTTCTGATAACAATGGAGACTTGGAGATGATATCAAAGAGATATTATAATATATTAATAATTTTATCAAGACACTCTCATCTTGAGCTATAATCTTCAAATGACATGCTTTCCCCCAACCCCAGGTAATAAAACTTGGTTGAATAAACTTCAATTAAAAAACTTATGGCCTGGGATAAGTGGCCAGTCTGGGCACCTTTGTGAAATTTGAGAAATTTTCACTTTGTGAAATCTCTGAACATTATATATTTGATACTTTTGCAGATGTGTTTGCTAAGAAAATAACTAATTTATGTGAGATATGCCCAAAGTAGACACAAAGTGTGATTGCGTTCTCTGCTCAGGATGACCAAATCTCATTCTCGGTTCTGCAAATAATCAACAGAGAGATTTTCTTCAAATGAAATTATTTTCTTTTGAGTTTGAGTTACATGTGTGGTCTCGTGCATTCAAATGTATTGAAATTACTGCACACAGGGGCAGAATAGTATGATATCTGCATATACAATAAGTAATAGTAAGTGTAAATCCTTGAACAACTTCAGTCCACCAGCAAATCCACAAGCACGAATTTTCAGAGGAAACTGGGACTGAGCCATTTCAGTAGATAATGATGAGGATGAACACCCATGATGAAAGAACTCGCAGAAGTCACTGTTGGGTGAAGAAAAAGGACACATGACCCTGACCAGATGTTCATTTATCTAATGTCTAGATATTTTAAAATACAGATATTACTATGGATTTAAGCCAAAGAGAGAAAATCCTAAGTGAAATGAATTGAAAAACTGAAATTTGATAGAGATAACCCTGCAATTATTGAAAAAAAATGGTGAATTTGAATATGTTTATTTGGCATGGCTTAATCAAATTTTCTCTTTTCAGGCAAAATTTTAAAATGAGCAAGTATCATCTTTCAAATGCCTACATTATATTTCTTAATACTAGTGACACACAGTTTATATGTGTGCATCATATAATTTGATTCTCACAATAATGCTTTCAAGATGTGCTACTTTGTACATTCTTTAAATGAAGGCAATTGAGGAAGATTATATGAATTGCCTGCCAAGTTAGCAAGGGAAAAGGGTGGCTTGAGTTCTTGTTTTGATTCCAAGGCAGGCAGAATTGGAAAACAAGAAATATTTTAAACATCTCTACTATTAAAGACAGAATAATATCTATTTTGTTTTGCTTTGTCTGAAGGTGTGAACATTTATGTCCAAAAGACAAACTGCCTATGATTACACAACTTGGGGCACTATACTCTATGGTAGTTTTATTTTTTTCTTGTCCTAAAATTTTATTTCAATATACGATACCATATATAAACTCATTCAAATCCATAAAAAAAAATCAGTAGCCTACAGGAAAAAGAAAAGGAAATCAACTGTGTTAGGGTTCTCTTGAGGGACAGAACTACTAGGATATATATATACACACACACATATATATATTCCTTAATAAACTCCATATATATATAATCTCCTTAATAAACTCCATATATATATATATCTCCTTAATAAACTCCACATATATATCCACTTACATATATATATCCATATATATATATATATATATATATATGGAGTTTATTAAGGAGTATTAAACTCACTTGATCACAAGGTACCACAATAGGCCATCTGCAAGGTAAGAAGCAAGGAAGCCAGTCCAAGTCCCAAAGCTGAAGAACTTGAAGTCTGATGTTTGAGGGCAGGAAGCATCCAGTACGCGAGAAAGATGTAGGCTGGGAAGTTAAGTGAGTCTAGTCAAACTGAATGGGAAAAAACTGAAAACCTTTCCTCTAAGATCTGGAGCAAGACAAGGATTCCCACTGTCACCACTGTTATTCAACATAGTACTGGAAATCCTAGCTAGAGCAATCAGACAAGAGCAAGAAATTAAGGGCATCTAAACTGGAATGGAAGAAGTCAAATTATCTTGGCTTGCAGATTATATCACATTATATTTGGAGAAACCTACAGACTCCACCAAAAAACTATGAGAACTGAAAAATTCAGTAAAGTTGCAGGATACAAAGTCAACAGACAAAAATCAGTAGCATTTCTAATGCCAACAGAAGAACTGGAAAAAAATTGACCTAATTTACAATAGCCATAAATAAAATTAAATATTTAAGAATTAACCAAAGAAGTGGAAGTTCTCTATGAAGTACACTATAAAACACTGATGAAAGAAATGGGAAAGGACACAAAAACTGGAAACATATTCCACATTCATGGGTTGGAAGAATAAATATTGTTACGTCGTTCATACTACCCAAAGCAATCTACAGATTCAATGCAATTCCTATAAAAATACCAATGACATTATTCACAGAAAAATTATGTAAATTTAACACTCCTAAAGTTTATACAGAACCACAAAAGACACAGAAAAGCCAAAGCTATCCTAAGTAAAAAGGACAAAGCTGGAGGAATCACATTACCTGACTTCAAATTCTATTACAGAGCTATAATAAACAAAATGTCATGGTACTGGCATAAAAACAGACACATAGACCAATGGAACAGAATAGAGAACTCAGAAACAAACCTACACACCTGTAGAGAACTCATTTTTGACAAAGAAACTAAGATCATACACTGGGGAAAAGACAGTCTCTTCAGTAAATGGTGCTAAGAAAACTGGATATCCATATGCAGAAGAATGAAACTAGACCCCTATCTCTCACCATATACAAAAATAAAACAAAAATGGTTTAAGTAATGAAATCTAATACCGGAAACTACTAAATTGGTACAAGAAAACTTGGAAAAAAATATACAGGATGTTAGTCTAAACAAAAATTTCTTGAACAATACCCAAAAGCACAGGTAACCAAAGCAAAAATGGACAAATGGGATCACATAAAGTTAAAAGTTTCTGTACAGCAAAGAAAACAATCAAAAAAGTGAAGAGACAATGCACAGAATATTTGCAAACTAGTCATTTGACAAGAGATTAATAATCACAATATATAAGGAGATCAAATAACTCTATAGGAAAAAAATCTATTAATCTGATGAAAACGGGCAAAATATTCGAATATTCCTCAAAAGAAGACATATAAATGGCAAGCAGGCATATGAAAAGGTGATCATCATCATTGATCATCAGAGGAATGCAAACCAAAACTACAATGAGATATTATCTCACCCTGATTAAAATGACTTATTTCCAAAAGACAGGTAACGTCAATTTTTGTCAAGGATGTGGAGAAAAGGGAACACTTATACACTGTTGGTGGGAATACAAATTACCACCACTATGGAGAACGGTTTGGAGGTTCCTCAAAAATCTAAAAATAGAGCTACCATATAATTCAGCAATCCCACCTCTGGGTGTATACTCAAAAGAAAGGAAATTAGTATGTCAAATAAATATCTGCACTCTTACGTTGTTGCAGCACTGTTCACAGTAGCCAAGATTTGGAAGCAACCTAAGTGTCCATCAATAGATGAATGAATAGAGAAAATGTGGTACATATACACAATGGAGTTACTATTCAGTCACAAAAAGGAATGAGATTCTATCATTTGCATTAACATGAATGAAACTGGAGATCATTATGTTAAGTGAAATAAGCCAGGCACAGAAAGACAAGCCTCACATACTCTCACTTATTTGTGGGATCTAAAAACCAAAACAATTGAACTCTTGGAGATAGAGTAGAAGGATAGTTAACAGAGGCTGAGAAAAGTAATGGAGGGGCTCAGGGGGAGTTGGGGATGGTTAATGGGTACAAAAAATAGAAAGAATAAATAGGACTTACTATTTGATATCACAACAGGTGACTATAGTCAAAAACAACTTAATCATACACTTTCAAATCACTAAAAGAGTGTAACTGGCAACACAAAGGATAAATGCTTGAGGGGATGGATATCCCATTCTCCATGATGTGATTATTTCACATTACATACTTGTATCAAAATATCTCATGTACCCTATAAATATATATACTTAGTATGTACCCACAAAAAATAAAAAATAAAATATTTTTTTAAAAAAGAAAACATGGTGATAGGCTGAAAGAATATATATGTCATGTTCTTATTAATATCTAAAATATAAAGATTTTTTTAAAGAATCGATAAGAACCTCCTGTCAAGTTGGACAAACATATTTATCAACAAATTATTCATGAAAACCCCAAACGTTCTGTTTTCTACTGATGCATAACAAATTGCCACAAACTTAGTGGCTTAGAACAACTCTCATTTATTAGCACAAAGTCCTATAGATGAGACATCTGTGTATGGTTGGCTGTGTTCTCTGTTTAGATCTTTGCAAGGCTAAAATCAAGGCATTGGCCAGACTCTGTCCCTTTCTGGAGGCTCTGAGGAAGAATCCTCTTTCGAGCCCATTCAGATGGCTGGCCAAATCCAGTTCCTTGTTGAACTGAGATCCCTGCTTTCTTGCTGACTGAGCTGGGAACTGGTCTCAGCTCCCAAATGCTTCCCACACTCCTTGACACATGGATCTTTCCAGGAGAGGAGAAACACTTTTATGCATTATCCTCTCGTGTGTTGAATCGCCATTGCCAGAAATAATCTAGTTCCTTTTAAGGTCTCACCTGATTAAGTCAGAGCCATTTTAAATGTAACTTGTTTGGGATTTTAATTAAGTATGCAAAGTCTCATTATAGTAACATCTGGGTAGCAATAATTAACTGGGAGATGGTGTATACACAGCATGGGCCATAAATTTGGGGTTTAATTTAGAATTCTGCTTACCACAAACAAGTAAATCAAGTGACGTTCTATCGCACTGATAATCAAATAAATGAAATTGAAGCCAGAATAAAATGTCATTTTACAGTCTGCCTAGAAATAATTATACACACACACCCGTATAGTATATACATATGTGTGTTTGTATACTCATGTAGTATACATGTGTGTGTATATATGCTGTATATAAATGAATGGATGTGCATGTATATCTAAACATGTGAATATATATGCATACGTGTACATATAAAATTTGTACATATATATGTATATGTAGGAAATTTACCATTCTCAATTAAGTGTTGAACCCATCCAGAGATCAAATTTGTACATGATGTGTGACAGGTATCTATTTTTATTTTTTCTACCGAAGAGGAGAAATTATATTTTTTCTCAACCCTCATTAATTCATAGTTTGGACAGACTCCTGCAACAGAAGACAGATTAACAAGAGTAAAACAAGCAAGTTTATTGACACATGCAGTGCATACCATGTTGGAGAAACATAACTCAAGATATTTGCTTAGAGTTTCAGTTTATCTAAGATCTTCAACAAAGAGCAATAAATTTAAGAGAAGCAACGGGACAAAAAGAAAAGCAGTCCCAGGCTTCCAAAGGCAGAAAAACTGTAGGAAGGTAAATTTATGGGCAGACACTAATGGAGTAAATTCTGCTCACAGACTCCTCTGGCTCCATTTCTGGGCTGATTAAGAGCTGTCTACAGTACAGGAAAATTTATATTCTGTCTTTAAGTGGAAAAAAATGGGGAGGAGAGTGGAAAGACCTTTTGTCTTTGTAAATCTTTGTCCTGTTTTTGCACAGAGAGGGAAGCAGAGAGCTTCCTTGTATCTTAACTGTCTCCAGCTAAACAATCCTTTGTATTTTGAGAAGTTACACTCTGGTTTTCTTCGCTATATACATGACCAATATTCCAGCCCCACTTTCTGTATAATATATTCTTTAAAAGTTTATTTGTGATGTCAACTCTATTATCACCAAGTCTCTATTAATCTGTAGATACGTTACTCTGGTCTCTTAAAATGTGATACTAGTCTATTTGTTCCTACAAGAGTAAAATACTCTCTTCATTACTATGACTTTATAGTATTTATTAATATGAAGTATGGTGACTATTTCTTACTGCTTTGCTTTTTAAACTTTGTCTTATCAATTCTTAAGATGTTATTCTTGTATGTAAATTTCAGAGTCAGTTGATCAAATGCACACACTAAATCTATCATTTTAAATTTAATTTCATTAAATGATAAAATAATCTATGGAGAATTTATCCCTTTATGAGGTGATTGTTACATCCATGAACATGGTATGCCTATTAATTCATTTTACAAACATAATTAATTAGAATTTTTAAATGTTCCTTTTTTGAATCTTTTGTTATATTTGTTATGTGTGGTTTTTATTTGCAATTATGAGTGGTATCTCATTTTCTATTATATTTTTATCCTAGGCTAGTACAATTTTGGAGTGGCATATTGATTTTTATAACATAGTACTTTGTTCAACAACTTTGTTGAACTCCCTTATGACTTCTAATATTTTTTCTATTGATTTGATAGATATTCTCCATATATTACCAGAAAATAATTACTGTTTTAATTCTTTTCCTCCAAGCCTAGTTTTTCTATTTCTTTGTATTTTTAATTGTATTGCTCAATACAGCTTGAATTATGCTGCTCATTAGCGTTAATAGAAATAATCCCTGCTTTGTTATTATATTACACCTATTATTATAACAATGCAAAAAATAAATACAATTTTTAATACAAAACAAAATAAATATAATTTTTTAATATGCTGCTTTCTATAGCTAGTGATAAGATAGAATTTTATCAGATTAGGGAGCTTCCTTTTATTAATAAATCTCAGAAATTTTATCATCAATGACATTGAATGTTATTAAACGCCCTTCTTTAGAAACAAAAATGTGTATTTTTATCTTTAATTGAGGTTGTGAATACACAATGATTAAATAGGTAATTCTACACGGCTTTTTTTTTTTTTTTTTTTTTAATGAAAACAAGTCTCTATTTCCTTTTCCGAATGTTTTATGCTCCACAGAGGTAACCACTATGAACTTCTTTAGCAATCCTTTTGATATTTAATCTCATGTCTCTAAACTATATAGCTATATTAGTATTCTTATGCAGTTTTAACTAGCACATATTTCAATCCTACTAAGTACAAAGATTTAATGTTCTTTATCATCCCCCCCTGTTCTTATGTGACACCTTTATCAGTTTACTTCCCTAGGCATTAAACATAATATTTGTTAGGTAAATACTAAGTGTTTACATTATTTTATTAAACAAAAATTTACAGCTAGGCCTAATAATATATTTAAATTGATCTTTTCTGCAGAACTTTACTATGTTTTTGATGTTAATGTTTATTTGGTTTTTTTTACTGTTATTCAGTTCATTAATTTTCAATAGAATTATTATTCACTTAACCCAAACATTACTGTAATTATTTAAGCATTCTTCCAATATGTTCAGCTTTAGCAGTTACTTTCTCTTCCTCTGTGACTTTCATCCTTCTCCTATCTTACCAGAAAATCTCTTCAGGTGCCCTCCGTCTCCAACTTGAATTAGCTGCTCTCTGCAACTGATAATCAGAGGAGGTTTAAGGATGTCCTTTTGCCAACAAGCTGGAAAATTATTTCACTTCTTTTTGAGTTGGATATCTGCTTTCTCTATTTTGCATATTTTCCTTTTTTGTCTAATACCATGTTTTGGTGAAAGACAGCCTCTAGAAACTTCCTGAGAAAGAATGAATGAAAAGTATATTCCTGGAGACTCTTATGTCTTAAAATGCTTTTATTCTATTTTCACACTTGTTAGTACCACTGTGTGTCAATTTCTACATCAAAAGTCATTTAATTTTATAGTATTGAGAGCATCTCTCCGTAAATTTCCAGATACTAACAATGCTATTGAAAAGTCTAAAGGTTTCCTAATCCTTTATACTTGAATGAGATTTCATAGGATCTTCTCTTCACCTCTACAGCCTGAAATGTGATAGTGTGCCTTGGTTGAGGAGGGGATTTTACTCATTGTTCAGATGTGGCATAAGTTCTAAATTTAAGGCATAATATTATGTGTGTTTTGATATTTGGTGAAACCGGGAGAACTTTGATGGGCTAACTCTTGGCTCTCCTAGAGTTAGGAGAATGAATGGATCCCATTCTGCTCCCATAGGTAAGGCCTTCATAACAAACAAAGCTTCCTATCACAGAGACCAGAAACAGTTCCTGCTTATCCCTGAGGAGCAGGTTCCAGTTTCTTGCCAGTCCCCATAATTTTTCAAACAAGCAAACAAGCCAAACACATCCTCCCATAGAAACCAGGGTACACCTCACCCTCTTGTTACTACAAAGTCATCCTTCCCCAGACCCTGTTTGTTCACCATGTTCCCAAGAGTCACTCTGTGGCCCTATGTGGCAGGCAGTGTCCACCTTCAGACTGTGAGTATATGTGACTATAAACTAATGTCAACCTCATCTATTCATTGTAGGGTATTGTGTGTTCATGCATGACCTTAGCGCAGAAATCTCTCCCTTGTCAACGGAGTGAATAAGAGGTACTTGAAAGAATTGGCGTCAGAAACAGGATGTTCTAAACATAACTGAGAACACTTGGTCAGCTTTAATACACAGTTTTAACTGTTTCCATTATATGGCGAAGTCTGACTACAACACAAGTGCCATTGCTAGTGACATTTAGTTTGGTTGGCATTGTATTGTCTGCATTGGGTGTTTCCATGTCTTTCTACTCTAAAATATCTTATTCCTAAGATGAGAATTATTATTAATGGATCATATACCCATGTGATATGCCACTGAGTTCAGCCTGTGTTGTCAGGCAGTCTCTGAATCTCTACCTATAGAGGTGATAGTAACACATTCCTTTACCAGTTAGCACCTGATTGCAGGTTTACTGTGTGCCAGGCACATTGGAGGTGTGCAACATGCATTTTCCATTCAGTTTCACAACTACACATTGATGCTGGCACTGTTGTTGCCCACAGGTCACAGACATGGAAACAAAGACAAGGAAAATAAATAACTTGCCCAAAATCCCATGGTATGTGAGTGGAGCTGGAGCTCTAATGGGAGTCCCTGTGGCTCCAGTGCCGGGACACTCAATCAGCAGGCTCCTCAGCAGTCACTCAGACACTCAATCAGCAGTCTCCTTTCCTCAATTCTCCACAGTGGACTTTGAAGCCCTGTCTCCCCATAAGGCTTACGAGGGCGTTTGAAGTACAGAAAATAACAATAAAGAAAGGTAATAAAAATCTGTGACTTTGGGAAATTCATGTTAGCTCTTTGGGCCTCAGTTTCCCTATCTTCAAAATAGGAATGAGAGGTTCTGTCCTGTAACAATAAATGGTGGTTGTGAGGATAAAGCATGAAACTGAATATGAAAGATCAGTACTAATTAGGAGTATAACTATATGGCAAGATGATGAAAAGGCTCACAGAAAAAGCTGATAATTATCAACCCTGCTTCAAGTTTAGTTTCCATGTACACAGGAGATGAAATAGATTCAGAGGGTTTGTTGCTGTTGTTCATTTATCTTACTAAAAAAACACAGAATCACACTGTAAATATTACTCTAAATTTGATAAAGCTGATTTTTGCTTTTTCTCCTTGGAGTAATCCTTCCCTACCACCCTACCTTTATTCTGCTAGCTTCCTACTTCTGCTCTTCGATATTTCTGGGTCTCAGATTTCAGATTCCAAACATGTTGCCTTTCACAATGGAAAAACCATGCACATACTTTTACAAAGTACTTGCTGATGATAAACGCACATAACAACATGAATAGAATGACATTTGAGGCCATATGGGCGATGTGGGATCACACGTATTTGCCTAGAAAAAGAAGGTCAGGACCTGGAGTGTTGCAAGAGCAAGGAAGCAGCAGCAGCAGATGCAACTGGGTGTTGGTTGTAAGCTTAAGTAAAGTTTACACACTTGGTGGGAGAATGAAAGGCTTGCTTATCTGAGTTGCGTCAACTAAATAAAGATTATACAATCAGGGTTTGCCAGGATGATTTACTTTCACCCAAGTACATTATCTCATTTGACTTCAAAGGTTTCTCCCCTCTCCTTTCAGGCCCCATCCAGCAACTACCTCGCTAGCACCCTGGGGTCTGCCAGATTTATTTTTCTTAGTCATTCTACACTTCTTATTGCAATGATGCTGGGCGCTTCCTGATGTTGGGAGTTGAAGAGAAGGACAAATCATAATTTATGACTGTTTACTCCAGAATTTCAGGGTTGCACATGGGTCACTTCAGCAAGTGTAACTGAATCCTGGTGTAGATGGGATAAGGGCTGCCTTTAATTCCAGGTGAGACCTCAGCAGATCACACATGTTGCATAGGAACTCACATCGCACACTGTTTCTTCTCAACGCCTCGGACCCTAGACGCAACAGGAACTGCAGACCTTCATTCCTCCACAACCTCACTGTCAATGCCTAAGGCTTGACTCACATTAATTCTCACCTTCCCTGGCTGCATTCTAATCACTTGTCTCTCTGCAGCCTGGAGCCCTGTGGTGTCTTGTCACATCTTCAATTACTGTCCGGTATCCAAGTGATTAATTCCCTAGCCCTCCCCTCACAGATCCAGTTGTGTTTTCTCTCTTTCTTCTTTTCAGACCATAAACCATAGTCGATCACCAGTCTCCGTTGTCATGGCAAGTGCCCCGAACACATCCATCTCCATTGTGGACATCATTATTTCTATCTGGAGCACACTAGGGCTTCTCCATGTGGACCAATCCCACTCCTCTGCCAGAGGCCAGCTCTTGAACAAGGAGCTCATTATCAGCCTCCTCCTGGATAAGTCCTCTGTCTCTTCCTCAGATGCCCATGTAATGTTAACTGATCATCACCAACGGCAATGTCTTTTCAGTTGTAGTAATGTTATCTGAGAACTATATCCTTATAGGAAAGAAAATGAACAGAGAAAAGGAATGATTCAGGGAGAGTTATTTTTTTAACTTTTATGCTAGGTTCATGGGTACATCTACAGGTTTGTTATATAGGTAAACTCATGTCACAGGAATTTGGTGTACAGGTTATTTCATCACCCAGGTACTAAGTATAGTACCCTATATTTATGTTTTGTGATCCTCTCCCTCCTCTCTCAAGTAAGCCCCAGTTTCTGTTGTTCTCCTTTATGTATTAATATATTCTCATTATTTAGCTCCAGCTTATATATGAGGACATGCAGTATTTGACTTTCTGTTCTTGTGTTACTTTGCTAAGGGTATGATCCCCAACTCCATCCATGTTTCTGCAAAGGACAAGATCTTATTCTTTTTTTATGGCTACATAGTATTCCATGATGTATATGTACCACATTTTCTTCACCCAGTCTACCATTAGTGGCCATTTAGGTTGATTCCATGGTTTTGCTAGTGTGAATAGTGTTTCAGTAAACATACAGGTGCATGTGTCTTTATGGTAGAATGATTTATATTCCTTTGGGTATACACCTAGCAATGGGATTGCTGGGTTGAATGGTAGTTCTGTTTTTAACTCTTTGAAAAATTACACTACTTTCCACAGTGGATGAACTAATTTACACTCCCACTAACAGTATATAAGTGTTCCTTTTTTTCTGCAACCTCACCAGCATCTGTTATTTTTTGACTTATTAATAATAGCCATTTGATTCAGGGAAGGTTATCAACAAAGGAACATTTAACAAGAGTGTGGGCATAGGAGAACCAAGAGTGTGGGCATAGGAGAACCAAGAGTGTGGGCATAGGAGAACCGAAAGAGATGGTGCAGCATCCTGAACTTTAGTAGCAGCAAAGCTGTAACCACTCCTGGGCCAGAGGTGCAGGGAAGAAGTGACTGGTCCCCAGAGAGAGTGTTTTATAGCACAGTCCACATAGAGGGGCAGTCACCTTTGCTAAGGACACACCTAGCTGGAGGTACCTTCACAGGGAAAAAGACAGAGGTTTATAAACCCAGACTTACTCACTGTTCCCCACCCCATGTCCTGTTAGAACTGGCGAAATCCAGCCAGGAGCCAAGGGCGTAGGGGCTCTTTGATGAGATTTATACAGCTTGGGCTTCTGCTGCAGGAAGCAGATTGGAGAAGAGTAGAAAGAAAATTTGGAGGGTGAATAACAGACCACTCCTGTTGCCCTCCACATAGGTAATGTACAGTCTCATCAACTACTTCCAGAGTGACGTCAATCTGGTCTTGCCACCTGAAACCTAAAGTCTGAGGAATTGCCAGGGTGTTCATATAAGACCGTATGGTTTGGGTCTCTGTCCCCAACAAAATCTCATGCTGAATTGTAATCCCCAATGCTGGAGGTGGGGCCTGGTGGGAGGTGATTGGATCATTGTGGTGTTTCTCATGGTTTAACATCATCTAGCCTTGGTGCTGTTGCCACAATAGGGAGTCCTCATGAGATCTGGTTGTTTAAAAGTGTGTGGCACCTCCCTCTTCCATCCCTTGGTCCTGCTCCTGCTTTGTAAGATGCCTGTTCCCGTCTTGCCACCTGCCATGAGTAAAAGCTCCCTGAGGCCTTCCCAGAAGCTGATGCAACCATGCTTCCTGTACAGCCTGCAGAATTGTGAGCCAAATAGAACTCGTTTCTTATAAATTACCCAGTCTCAGGGATTTCTTTATAGCAGCGCGAGAATGGACTGATACAATGAGAAACAAAGGACACAGTTAAGAAGGATAAACTACAACATGGGAATGAATGTAGAGCCATATCCCTAACCATTCATTGTCTCAAAACCAGGAACATCACCCAGTGCTCAGCCTGCTCCCAGGATGTCTCTTCCCTGTCTACAGAGCTATCTCTGTGAGGCTGTGTTATGGTGTCTACCCTCTCAGGGTTGGTGTTTCTGTCCTGTGCAGATCTGTCTGTGGATGAGATCAAATTTCATTCCCTTCCACAAACTGATCATGGGGAATTCCTCGTTAGACCACAGGTGTGGGAGGACAAAGCAGTGAAGCAGTACAATCAGTTTGCTATGGACATCAGAGTCACTTGCTTTTTCTGTGTGTTTAGTTGGCCTTTCTGTCCCTGTTCAGGCCTCATCTAATTTTTTATCACTTCCATTTTATCATGTAATATTTTAATACAAATCTAGCTTTAAGGTTTGGAGCATCAGGAAGAAAATAGTTCATCATAGAAAATTAGGGTTACATGGCTACATAGTGTCCTGTAATAAATTATTCAGTCTCCAGCAGGCTTGGAAACAAGCCAGGCACTGCTTTTACAGTGCAGGGAAATGCAGGTACAGCCCATCACCAAACTCTCAGGGGCTCTGCTGTGACTCTCCTAACGAGGCTTTCTGAGGGCTCCCTAGAAGAGAGTATATAATTTTCCATAAATATTTCTTGTGGCTTTTCTGGGTCATAAGGTATACATGGCAGGGTGGCTGCCTGGACCTGCCTCAGAGACCTTTCTTGATCCCTCATCCTGCTCAAAACTGACAGACTTGCAATTATACTTTAAATGGGCAAAAAGAACAAAAAAAGAAAATATACATATATATGGCATTTATTGCCTCTAAAATCTAAAGAAACCCACCAAGCTAGGAAGGCTTTTAGCAGACAGAAAGGTTGACAGTTGTCTCCAAGGTCACACAAAGTCACATCCTTCTCCTAGAGCCAACCTGTGTCCTATACCAGGTCATTACAGGTTATAAAAGGCCAGGTTTTCTTGCCCTAGGACAACTGTGAAGGCCCACATCATCTTGCAGACCTATCCATATGATTGGCTAAACCCTTTGGGAGACTGAGTCACACCCTACCATGTCCTGTTTTTCTTTCTTCCTCACCAGGTGTTGATCAGAAGAGTTCAACACAGTGAACTGCCTGCATGTGAGTCTTCATCTCAATCTGTCATCTTGGGGCAAAGGGGTGCAATCCATAGCAGCAACTCACTCTAGAATAAGTGCCACCACACCCCTAAGCTTCTACAGGGTTGATCTCCTACCCTAGGCAGCCACATACACCTTTCAGGCCTCTGGGGCATGGCTACCTGTGCCCATCAGATTCAGTGAGTCTGATATCATCAAAGTAAAGAAGAGTTTGATGTTCTGTGGGTAGGTCAAGATTCCTCCGAATTAGAGTTTGAGAGAAAGCAAGGGAGTTGAGACAACCCGGAGGCAATTTTTCTGTGGGTCCTGTCCTCCAAATTTATCCTAATTTCCCTCACTAATGGTATTAAAGTGGAGGAAAAAATTCATCAAGTCAATAGCTACCTTGCTACCTACCGGAAGCCAGGGCTTACATCCAATTAAAAAAAAAAAAACAAACAAAAAAACACACATCTGGCTCTACACAGGATTGCGACACTCTATCATGGGGTTTATCCCAATCTGTTGTCATCATTTTCATGACATGTGTGGCACTTGTACATCATCGAGCTTGTCTGAATCTATCCCCATTCTCACGACTCCTCTAGTCTTTTGCACTACAAAAAAAAAAGTTACCAGAAAAAGAGATACGACTCACCATCCCACACTTAACACTTCTCAGGACTTTTATTGTGGCACTGATCTTAGTTGAATTTCTCCTGGGGATGTTTTGTTGTTTATTTTTTTAACTTTTTTTTTGGAGGGTAGGAATGTCCTAGAGATTGTTCAGGTCAACCTTCTCAGACACAAGGCATGAGAAAGCTGAGGGATTCTGAAGGATTGGACCTGAAAAATACAGGTAGGAAATACGTGAGATGGGAATCTGTCTTTTCTTCTGAAATTGGCTACAACGGATATTCACATCAATTTTAATGATATGTTTATATCCGAACTCAGTTAGGAGTCTTAAAAAAAAAGAGAGAGAGAGATGAGATCTTGCCCAGGCTAGAATGCAGTGGGACAATCATAAACTCACTGCAGTCTTGACTTCCTGGGCTCAAGGGATTGTCCCACCTTGGCCTGCTAAGAGCTGGGACTATAGGTGTGCACCACCATGCCCAGCTAATTTATTTTTATTTTTCGTATAAATAGTGTCTCTCCATCTTGCGCAGGCTGGTTCCAAACTCCTGGGCTCAAGCAATCCTCCTGCTTTGGCCTCTCAAAGTTCTGGGATTACAGGCCTGAGCCACTGCATCTGGCCCTAACTCAGTAAAAGTCTTAATTTTCAGTGGGTATTCAGGAAAGGAATGATCAGAGCAGACATGAAAAAAAGAACTCTTGGAAATTAAAAAATAAAACTATATATTTTTTGATCCACAAATAAACAATACCAAAATTGGCACAAAACTGGTACAGATGAATACTCAGTTGACAAAATGAATATATGTGAGACATTTCCCCAGTTATCGGTTAAGGCTGTTGTAAGGGCATGCTAACAACTTTTCGTATTGATTTAACAGCCGGGAAACTTGCTGAACAGTCTAAGTAGACCTGATGAATTGTAGATTCCCATGGATTCTCTGTATAGATATTCATCTTATTGGCAGATAATGACAAGTTTCCATTCTGTCCTTACATTTCTTACTGCTTTTCTCATCTCAGTTTTCTCTGTAGGATGTCCTGTACAATGTAAACAGAGATTATGATAGTAGGACCCTTATCTGCTTCCTGGCTGTGAAAGGAATGCATCTAGCAAGTCATCAATATGTATGACGTTTGTTAAGGTTTCTACAGATAATACAGAAATTTTCTGTCCTCCTTTGGTGGAAAGAAATATTGGATTTCATTAAACATTTTTTCTTCTATCTCAATTGGGATGGTCATGATTATTCTCCTGTCTGTCAATGGTAAATTACACCAATGAATTTATAAATGTTAAATAATTTATCAATGTTAAACCTAACTGGTAATAAGTTACTGATTTTACATAAATTGAAGAATTGGGCAAACATTTATTCAGAATGCCTTTGTATTATTTTCTTGTTGGTGATATCAATGCTATATAATCATGATAAAATAACTTAGAAGGTTTCTCTTTATTTTCTATGCCCTAGAATACTTGGTATAAAATAGGATTTGAATCCCTAGTAATTTTGGAAAACTTTCCTAAGTACTTGGACCTCAGTAGAGGTCTTGATTTCTCAGTGAGAGTATGTGTGTGCATATCCAGGTAGAGTAAACACTCAATATTTATTGATTATAAGTCCTTTTTAGTTTCTTATTCTGAGTCAGTTTTGTTGCTATAGAATGATTTTTTCTAAGTTGTTGTTCATTTATTTTTCAATTTATTGATACAGCTGTTCATAGTATTTTCTTGTATTTTAAAAAATCTTGGGTTTATCCATAGTCATAATGTAACTAAACTATGGATAAACAAATATTATAGTCATACTTGCCCAATTCTATATTTAATCCTATTAAATTGTGCTTCAGCTCTTATGCATTGTAGTCCTGTTATATTGTTAGTTGTTTACTATCTTGTCTACATTTTATTTTTCTTATTTATTTTATTTTTTGAGAGAGAGTCTCGCTCTGTTGTCCAGGCTGTAGTGCAGTGGCATGATCTTGACTCACTGCAGCCTCTGCCTCTCGGGTTCAAGTGATTCTCCTGCCTCAACCTTTCAAGTAGCAAGTAGCTGATATTACACGCTCCTGCCACCATGCACAGCTAATTTTTTTTGTATTTTTAGTAGAGACAGGGCTTCACCATGTTGGTTTCGAACTCCTGACCTCAAGTGATCCTCCCACCTTGACCTCCCAAAGTGCTGGGATTACAGGCATGAGCCTCTGCGCCCAGCCATTTTTTTGTATTAAAAAAAAAAAAATTTGGCCAGGCGCGGTGGCTCAAGCCTGTAATCCCAGCACTTTGGGAGGCCGAGACGGGTGGATCATGAGGTCAGGAGATCGAAACCATCCTGGCTAACACGGTGAAACCCCGTCTCTACTAAAAAATACAAAAAACTAGCCGGGCGTGGTGGCGGGTGCCTGTAGTCCCAGCTACTTGGGAGGCTGAGGCAGGAGAATGGCGTAAACCCGGGAGGCGGAGCTTGCAGTGAGCTGAGATCCGGCCACTGCACTCCAGCCTGGGCGACAGAGCAAGACTCCGTCTCAAAAAAAAAAAAAAAAAAAAAAAAAAAATTATTTGTGTCTACTCTCTTTTGGGTTTTAAAACACTTGATTAGCATTGCTAGTTCATTACATTATGAGCTCCTTAAATACAGTTATTTAAGCTGTAAGTTTCATTCTTAGTTCTGCTTTAGCAGCTTTCTCCAAATTTATATGTTTGATGTTTTTATTTTCCATCAGGTCTAAATGTTCCATACTTTCTCAAACCACTCTTCTTTCAATTTTGTAGATTTTTTTGTCGTATTTAACTTCATTTCACTATTTCCTGTGAGATGTTAATAATAATGTTTAATGAAACTTGCTCTATGGACTCATGTGTTGTCAGTTTTTCTAAATATACTGTGTTTTCTCTTATTTTTCTAATTATTGGGTGTTTATGATATCAAGCTTTTTTGCTTCTTTATTTGTAATTAATGGAGATACTTAATTGTGTGTCAGTTTAGCCTTTTGTGTATTAGATTTTGCTTTTTATATATTAAGCCTCTCTCCTCAGTTACAAATATTTTCAGGATTATCATATTTTCCTGTTGATTTATTCAGTTGAACGCATTGGTTCTTTATCCTTACATTCGTTATTAGTACAATGTTAATATACTACATCATATTTTTCAGATTGGTGTTTTTTCCTTATAGCTTTTTTATATATTCAATCAGCATCCATGTGCTTTAATATTTTAATAATCATGACAGGAGCATACAATCCAAGCTGAGAACTGGAAATTTAGAAGTCATGCTTAACCTGTTAACTGTTATTGTGAATTTTATTGTATTTGAATTTATTTTTACTTTTTTTCCATTTTTGTTTTATTTTTATCATATTTTCCTTTGTTAGATTTTTTTTCCATCTCTGACTTTAACTGGTAGGTCAAGTTTTCTTTACTTTTATTTTTGAACTTGTTTTGGTTATATATTCCTTCAGTAGTTGCCTAACATTTTAATATATATAAATGTGTCAACATTTAAATTTACTCAGTTTTAAGTCAGGCATGGTGTCTTATGCCTGTAATTCTAGCACCTTGGGAGTCTGAAGCAGGAGAATTGCTTGAGGCCAGAAGTTAGAGAGCAGCCTGGGCCACATAGCAAGATCCCATTTCTACAAAATATAAAAGTTAACTGTGCATGGTGATGGGCTTCTGCAGTCCTAGCTACTTGAGAGACTGAAGTGGGAGGATCACTTGAGCCTAGGAGTTCAAGGTTATAGTGAGCTATGATGGCACCACTGTACTCCAGCCTGGGTAAGAGAGAGAGATCCTCTCTCTAAAAAAACAAAAAATTAATGATAATAAACTTATTCAAATCTCTAGTGCCTACTGAATAATAGAAAACCTTTTTCTTTAACATTCTGCAGTTTTAGTAGGATATGTCTCTATGTGCATTTATATAGTTTTCCTGTATATATGTTACTGTCAGGACTTAGGTCTCCACTCACTTTTAAGAAACCTCAGCACTGTCTTGTTGGGTACAGTACTCACTGTCATTCATTTATTCATTCAACAAATGTTTATTGAACACTGACCCTGTGCCAGACACTAATCTAAATGTGGAGACTCAGGTTGTGACCGAAACAGTAAACATTTCTACGTTTACAGAGCTCATATTCTATTAGTGGTGAAAAACAAAATAAAGTAAAAAACAAAAGAAGTAAATAAGTTGTATTGTCTGTCAGATAAGTGATGTGAAGAATACAGAAGTTAAAGCAAGGAAGACGTTTTAATTGTTTATTTATATTCTAATTTATTCATGCCAAATTTAAGATACAATATGAAGGTAAATCCTCTCAGGTAATTGGGTATTTCAGCCAGAGCCTAAAGAAGAGCAGTAAATGGGTTCTAGGCGTAGGAAGAACAGATTTTGGGGTCCAGAAGATGTGAGTCTGTGGGGCCAGAGCAAAGTGCTCAGGGGAGGAGGGAGCAGCAGCAGATGACCCTGGGACGCGTGATGCAGAAAGGGGGCTCCCTGAGTGAGTGTGGACTGGCTCTCCCTTGAATTTAGGAAGCTGTGGGAGGGCCTAAGAGCCAGAGGGCATAATGTAACCTATTTATAAGCATTACCTCGCTGTTTGTGGTGATAACAGATCCCTGAAGGCTGGGACAAAAACACAGACACCCTCAGGATGCTCTTCACTGATGCTGGTGGTGACCTGAACAGAGGGTGGTAAAGGTGATGACTTTATCCAAGGTTGTCACTTGAATGATGGCCAGTGTGATTTGCTGACAGACCTGAAGTGAAGTGCAAGAGAAATGACTCCCCAGGGCCTGGTTGAAGTTGAGATTCACTGAGAAAGGCAGACAACAGGAGCAGACTTGTGTAGAACAAACGGGGCTTCAACTCTGGGAGGTCATGTGTGAGACACCCACGAAACATTGACATGACAAAAAGAAGGGCTTTGGGTGAAAGAAAATGCAGTTTACCGGGAAAGATTTGGGGCTGAGATATAAACCAATAGTCAACAGATAGCTAATATTTAAAGCCGTGTGGCTCCATGAAGTTACCAAGGAGGCAAGGAAAGGAAAGACAGGAGTAGACTGAGCCCTGAGCCCTGGATCTCTGAGTAGTTCACATGCAGAGACCAGGTGCCCCAGGCAACAGGGAACAGAAAGATCCCAGGGGAGGGAGGTGTCAGGAATCCAAATGAAGGGAGCGTGCATGAAGGAGGGGCCATAACTGGGTTTCCAAGCCTTGCTACCACAGGCTGACAGATGGAGTTTCACTTCCCTCCTGTTCATGGAGACTTTCTCATTCACCCTTCAGGAGTCTCAGTGCTCGGTGGCCCCTCATGCCTTCTGTTTCACATGGGCACTCAACATCAGATCCACCCGGTTTCACTCTGCTCCCCTGTGGTGTTGTGAGAGGTGTTGGAACCAGAGTCACTCCATCTTGAATAGCGGCTGCTTGAAATGAGGCCCTATATTCTGCCTATGCTATAGAGCAGCTATTCTTTATTGTTTTACTTTCCAGATAAAATTGCTTTCACTTTATTCTGTGGACTCGCCCTGAATTCTTTCTTGTATGACATCCAAGAACCCTGTCTTGGAGTGTGGATCAGGACTCTTTTCCAGTAACATCTTCCATGGCAAACCACAAAGACACGATAATGTGGAGACCCCTGACCCAAAAGAAATAGATTGCAGCACCAATTGGCTGGCTTTGTACAAGTGGTGGGGTATTTTGTCATGGCTAAAGGATAGAATTGGGTTACAGGCCCACTTTAGGAAGGTTAGAGTTTCTTCTAAGAAATAGGGGCTTAAAGGTGCCTCTTAGTAAAGTGCAAAGCTATTTGTCTGAACTTGAATTAAAGGTCCAACTTAGGAAGGTCAGAGTCCATCCTAAGACAGAGGGGCTCACAGGTCCTCCTCGGTAAAGCCCCTTTTGGTTAAAAACAGATGCGGCACTCACAGATGTTAACCACTATTCTCTTTGGATGAATCTGCCTTGCAGTCTGCTGATAGCTGTGGGTGATAGGACTAGGCATATCCCAGTTCAGGGGACATGGGGAGCTTTCCTCCTCCAAAGGGGAAAACTTGAGAGCTAATGGAACTGCTGGAAAAGGTCCCTTTATGACTGACAAGTGGCCACTTAAACTTTGATTCAGTGCTGCTGCAATGGGTGGGTCTTTCTTTGGTCTCCCTGAGCTTCTCTCCTCCCCAACCTTGCCACAGGCAATGCTTTTCTCCCTCCCTTTTCTTCCCCCTCTCTTTCTCTCCTTTCCCCTTTCCATCTTTTCTATCCCTCAGGGTGACTGCCCACTCTTCCATCTTGCCCAGAGACCATGTGTTGAAACTCCTGATCAGAGATCATTCCACCCCCCTTTGAGTGGATTAAAGATGACAGGACCCAACGGGGGCACGTTTGAACCTTGCCAGGTTGATACTGGGTGCTGAGCATCGTGGCTAGGGTCTATGTTGTCACATATATTTGCTTCAGCCAGAATGGAAGATGTTATTTCAGTTCCCTCCTTGCACCCTGTTGGGCAATGTCTTGAAAAATTGTGAGGCTTTTGCCTATAGTTCTATAAAATGGTAAATGATGATTTTCTATTGTAACATTGGTTGGCCCCCATAACTATGGTACAGCAAGCAGGGCCATCAAAGCACTCAGAGAAGGGAACCCAGAAAATGCAGGTAAAAGGGTAAGAATTTCTTACCAGTCAGGCTTCTGGACTCTCTCTTTCTGTGTTAACCTGTTGAATGAATAGCAAAAATCACTGTCTCCTCTGAAAAATGTTGATTAATGGGAAAAAATAATAATTATGAGGCTAGTCTTATGCTGTAGTGAATCTATTATACCTTGTGCTGTGAATTTGTCTTTCTGCATTGTTCTGTCA
This sequence comes from Macaca thibetana thibetana, assembly GCF_024542745.1. Lineage (NCBI taxonomy): Eukaryota > Metazoa > Chordata > Mammalia > Primates > Cercopithecidae > Macaca > Macaca thibetana. The sequence continues at coordinate 116,642,515 of NC_065580.1, forward strand.
TAGAGGGGGTACTATGGATACAATGTGGGCTTAGGACCTCTAAAAGTCCTCTCTTCAAGCTGGCTCAGCAAATTGGTTAGTTAACAAACTGCTTCAGATCCCAGAAACAAAACCTCGATGAGATTTTTCTCTTTTTTGTTTTATGCCCTTGAGTGCTTAACTTTATGACCATGTGGGGACACTTCTTTTGGTCTCTGCCATCCAGAGGACAGGAGTCTGAGGGTTCATGTCATAGCCCTAAAAATTACCTTGAGCAATTAAAAACTTTGGCAAGCTCAAAATTGACTGCTCTAGCCTCCTTCTGGGAAGAACAAGGGAAATGCCCAATGCTGTAGCTCAGTAGCTAAAGCTTTTGTCTTTTCACATGATAGTCTGGGTTCAATTCCCAGCTTAGGGAATGAGACCTTTATGGTTTGATATTTGTGTGACCTTTGCCATTTATTGATTCTTTTCCCTTCCCTAAATAACTTCTGACTTCCTGTCTTGAATTTCCTTTTCTCTGAGCTACTTTTGGCAGTTCTGGATCTTGTAAAAAATGCTAACTACCTCCTTGAAAACACTTCATATACCCATGGTTAAATAACCTTAGTTAAGGCTTATTTGTCTCACCTGGGAGGTTATGTTTGGTAAAGTCCAACAGTCAGAAATATTAGCTGTTTGTCCTGGCTAGAGTCAGGTAATAAGAGATTTAAAAGATTTTTTTTTTAAAAAGTTATGGTTAAAAGTCAGCTCAACTAATAACAAATACGCAAGCTATACATATATGTAAGAGGCCTGTTTGTTTGTTTTTTTTTTTTAATCTTCTTGGATTTTACTATTCTAAATAAAAAGTTTGTTATTTTTTCACTCGGTTGACTGAATAACTTTTCTCCAGTTTGTTTTCGTGCCACTCTTCCTGCCTACATAAGAGGATTTAAGATGCTGAAAGAGTATTTCTAACACTTTGGGTCTCCTAGGGAAAAATAGGAGAGGCACCACAGACCTTGTTTGGGGAAATACCTCTGTTTTTCACATGGAACGCAAGCAATTGAAAGCGGGTAGATCCCTCTCAAAATAGAAGGCTGTGTTTTGTTTTGCATTGCATTACCTGACATTTTTGACTTTTGGGAATATCAGAAATTACAGATTATGAGAGAACTTTCTGCTCTGCTGTGTGATAACTAGGTAGGAAATATACCTTTCAGGATGACTAATGGCAGTTATGGGGGATACTCTGCTCTTTGCACATTTGAATCAGAGGAACATGCTCTTGGCCACCTAGAAGTCATCACAAAATCTCCACTCCCCACTGAGAGATAAGACTTCATTGAGGGATGGGCTGATTTCCTCTTTTTTGGGGATCCAGGGTCTGTTATAAAAATGGCACCCTTAATTTGGGGGATCTGTTTTGCCTTCCAGCTGTGTCTTCTTATTGGGCCTTAAAAACTGCATGCTTTCCTGGCCCTGTTCCTTGTAGGGCTCCATGCTGAAGCCAGTAATCCAATTAAGAAACTTAAAACTGGCAAATTAAAAATCTTACAACTACTGGATTTTCTTCTGTCTATTTATTTATATGTGTTGTGTGTTTTATGTTTATACAAATGAGCTCTAATTAATTTGCTTAAAGAAAAATAAGTGCTTAAATCATATATTTTGTCAAAACAATAAAAACTTTAATGACTCTAAATTCACATGACTTTAGTAATATTTAATAAATACAGTTTAAAACATTGTTGGTAAAATAAAAATGTGTTCAAAACTTACACATTTGATCTAAATTAGGCAGGTCAGATACTGATTTTACTAAAACTACATAAACTGTATCTTTGATTTGATAATTTTTCAACTTACTTTCTTGGGGACTATTGCATTCTAAAGAAGGCTTGGGGACATGTGGAGTTAGTCACGCCCCCTGGCTATGCTGAAAGAGTATTTGTACTTCTGTCTGGTATCCTTGGCTCCACGCCTAGTACATAATTGAAATAGCTTACCTACCAGGCTTTTCATCAAAAATAAAAGTTGCTAAGAGTTATCATTGTAACATATGTGACCGAGACTACTAAAGAACAGTTTTACATGCATGGTATGTAAGAAAAGTAGAATGTGTTTCCTGTGGAAAAAAAAAATGTAAGTGTAAGGATGTAGGGTTTTTTTCTTTTGCCTGGTTTAGAAGGTTAAAGGATTGTTTTAGATTAGATAGGATAAAGCTGAAGGTTTCAGAGGTGGTTCATGAAAGATTAATCTTATAAAAGAAATTATATGTATGAACATGTTGTCTAAAGTTAAAAGGATATCATTCATTTGTTCTGAAAATTGAACATCAGCACAACATGGTGTTTTTAGAATACTGATCTGTTCCTTAACAAAAAAAAATGTAAAGGATTATAAAAGGTTTAAGAGACTCTTACCTTATGACCAAACTGATTAAGATTGGACACATTTGTCTATAAGTCTTAATAGGATTAAATTTGACCCTAATAGTACACTAATGCAAAAGGTAAAATTTGGCTTTCTCTCTTGAAGTATATTTTCATGTAATACAAAAAAAAAAAAAAAGATTTTTGTTTGGCTTTTGAATACACTACAGAAAATAGAAAAGAAAGAAAAGAGATTGTTTGGACAGCTGAGTCTTCCTTCTATCAATGAGTAAAGGCCGTTCTAAAATCTTTGAGTGCCATTTTGAATAAATACATGACTTACGGTGACCTGGGATTTTATTTTTGAGTATCAGGTGTTTTAAACCTTTGATAATCAAGTTGACAAACTTTCCAAACTCAAATTCTAAGTTATGTCTTTTCCCGACCTGATTAACCATTAAGATCTTAGGTGCCCAAAAGTCCAAAAATGACATACTAGCTTATTTAGCATATTAAAATTATACAGAAAGCATTGTCAAATATGAAATGGTGTTGGGATTTCTTTGGGCTGTATTTATATAAATACATTATTGGTATGTATTCCAATATTATGGGAAAGTTCTATAATTCTGATATTACTTAGTGTATGTTATCAGTAATAATGATAATTGTGTAAAATTGTTGTATACCACAGAAAAAAACAAAATTCCCACAGAAGAAACTAAAAGTCAATTGTGCCTTTAACCATGACTTCCCTAAGATTTTTTGTCATCCACAGAGAATTGCTGTCTTATTTTGATCCCCTTTCAAAGGTGGTTTATAATCAGCTACAGGACTCTGACAAGTACTCTTAAATACAGGTCTCTGATAACTTCAGAAAGTGTGCCATTACTATAGAGAGGAAAGAACTTCCAAGACTCTCTTGGAAAACATCTTCATAAATATCGAGCAAAGCAGGATGTAATAGCATGGATGACTTTTTGCTTAAAAAGTTGCTAATTCATTTGATTTTGTTTTTCAGAGTCAAGAAAACTTTTCTTTTGAGGTCTTACAACTTTTAACAATTGAGTCCCGTAAATGAAATTTGGAGCATATTTATTTCTCTGTACCTAATTTCTCCAGAGTTGGAGAACTATTTGTGAGTATTATCAACTGATAACAATATAGTTATTTGCATACTGCAATAAGAATCTGTTTTGTTTTGTAAGAGGACACAACTGGGGAAACTGATTATTTTAGCAAAGCTTTGACTGGAATGACACACTTTCAAGTACAAACAGACTGCTTTAAGGAATCAAAGTTAACTTATAGAGCCAAAAAAAGCTCCTTTGGAAAACTGGCCTCATATCTTCTCTACACAGTCTCTTTGCAGGGTTTTTGACCTGTGGTAAATAAAGAATGTCAGTTTATTTTCTTTTATCTTTTCTTTTCTTTTTCTTTCTTTCTTTTTTTTTTTTTTTTTTTTTGGAGTCAGGGTCTCATTCTGTCACTCAGACTAGAGTACAGTGACTTGATTTCGGCTCACTGCAACCTCCACCTCTCAGGCTGAAGCAATTCTCCTGCCTCAGCCTCCTGAGTAGCTGGAGTTACAGGCGTGTGCCACTACCACCTGGCTATTTTTTGTATTTTTAGTAGAGATGGGGTTTCACCATATTGGCCAGGTTGGTCTCCAACTCCTGACCTCAAATGATCCACCCACCTCAGCCTCTCAAAGTGTTGGGATTACAGGCATGAGCCACCACTCCCAGCAAGAATATCACTTTTTGACAAGCCCATGAGCCCCAAGTTAACTTGGGACCTTGAGAGGGCAGAAACTTACTTAACTCTTAGAAGCATTTGCAGGCACAGATAAACCCATGGATGGGTTCAAGGCTTTTAAATGTCTAATCTAAGATTCCTTATGGAATAAAGTTCCATCAAAGATAATTTAAAAAGGACCCTATATGACAAATAATTATTCTTGCTGCACTTTATACAAATAAGCTAAGTATAATAAGACTAACATTTATTTTGCAAACAAACCAGTCCTATCATGATTTGTTTTCAATAAAATTGGGAACAGGGGAGAGAGAAAAAAATGTTTCAAAAACTGGTGCATCTGTTATTACATTCTAGTCTTGTCAGTTGTCTCTGAGCTTTTTTCTACAATTTAGTTTGACCCTGCTTATTCCTGTGAACCAACCAGTGATCTCTGGCTGCTACTCAGAAAAAACAAAAGGAACATGTAACATAAAAATCTGGCTCAAGTGCTTTGGGCATGTATTAGAATTGGCTTGACTTCATATGAGTTTGGTTCTAATAATTGCCTAGTTTATGGAAAGCCTTCTTACTTGGTTCACTTGGGATTATTTTACTTATTTTGCTTTACTGTTGTGGAATACATAGCTGTTGCACTCTTTGTGTAGGAATGCAAGATAGGCTTACTCAATGTTTTCTTAAATTGGACACATATTAATCTTCCAGTTTTTAACTTTTGTCGGGACTCAGAGTTATTAATGACCCTCACCATATGGATGCTTTCTGACTGAGCTCCTCTCTACCTTGAATATAAAAGACCCTAATAGTTAGGCAAAAATATCATCATCCCTATTCAGCCTGAAGAGGTTACGGAAAATGGATATTCATCCCTCTGCAACCCTTAGAATTAAAGGTCCTCTTGTAAAAGGGAAAGAGAAACATATGTCAGAGGCATCTGAACCAGAGAAACTCCATCTTGAGTAGAGGATGGGTAAAATGAGGCTGAGATCTGCTGGGCTGCATTCCCAGGAGGTTAAGCATTCTTAGTCACAAGATGTTTAGGGTTAGGGGAACAGATTAATAATAATAATCAACAGATCCAGAACTTAACAGACCTAGGAAATATCCTGATGTCCTGATACCTTAAGAATAAAAGCATTCCTAGTTTAAGAATAAGTTTCACTTTAAAGGTAATATCAATTCTTGCAAAACATAGAAGTTACAAAGATGACCAATCCTTCATCACAGATCCTTGTAGTGGAGCACATCTCCCCCATGATTTTGTTGTTGTTATCTTCTACATAAACAAGCACTGCACCTAAGGTGAATGCATTCAGTATCTTACTTTTGGATACACCCTTTTCTGCCTATGGAGCAGCCCTTATTTTATTCCTTTACTTTTCTAAAAAATTTGTTTTTACTTTACTCTGTGAACTCACCATAAATTCTTTCACATGCGAGATCCAAGAACCCTCTCCTGGGATCTGAACTGGGACCCCTTTCTAGTAACAGTGTTAACTAGGACTCATCCCCCAGATCTGAATTTTTTTTTCTCAGTTTCTACCGGCTGGGGTGTCCCTTATCTTTCTTTTGGTCCTGATGATGTATGATTATTCATCTTATTTCACATTTTTTCCCAGCTTTCTGACATGTTTAGCATTTTTCCAGGAATCCTGTTAATCAACTGTTTTTGTTTTGTTTTGTTTTGTTTTGTTTTTTTGAGATGGAGTTTCACTCTCATTACCCAGGCTGGAGTGCAATGGTGTGATCCCAGCTCACAACAACCCCTGCCTTCTGGGTTCAAGTGATTCTCCTGCCTCAGTCTCCCGAGTAGCTGGGATTACAGGTATGAGCCACTACGCCTGGCTAATCTTGTATTTTTAGTAGAGATGGGGTTTCTCCATGTTGGTCAGGCTGCTCTCAAACTGCTGACCTCAAGTGATCCACCTGCCTTGGCTTCCCAAAGTGCTGGGATTACAGGCATGAGCCACCGCACCCAGACAACTATGATTTTTTCAGTGTCATTGTTTCCTTGGGGAGTGGGAAGATAACAGAAAATTGTAGCCCTGGTAGGCATGCTGCAGACTTTCTTGCTCTAAGTTAAACTTTCCATCCTTGGAAGATCTTGCCTATTATCCCGGACAGAATAAACATTACAGCTAAACAGTGGCCTGGCAATCCATGCTATTTGTACTTCCATAAAGCTGAGTTATTCTAGATCCTAAGTGCCACCCTAGTGAATGTTGAGCGTAAGTGTATTATGATCTTGTGGTAGGCAAATAGCCCTCCACAGATGTAGACGCCTACATCTGGGTCCCTGGAACATGAATATGAATATGATATATTACATGGCAAAGGGACTTTGTAGAAGTTACTAAGATAATTTCAAATAGGGAGATTATCCTGGATTACCCAGGTGGGTCCAATCTCATCACCTGTGCCCTTATGAGAAAAGACTTTTCTCTGGCTGGAAGCCAATTGATGTGGCAGGAAAAGTGAGAGAGATAGCTCAATTATGAAAAGAACTCTATGCACTGTTTCTCACTTGAAGATAGAAGGGGCAGTGTGATGAAGAATGCAGGTGGCTAAGGGCTAAGGAGCTGGAAGAAGCTCCTAGCTGACAGTCAAGAATGTGGGAACCTCAGTCCTGTGGCCACAGGAGACTGATATCAGCAATGGCCTGGATAAGCTTGGAAGAGGATTCTTGCCAAAGCCTCCCAAAGGGAATGTGATACAGCCAGAACCTTTGGTTTTGACCTTGTGCAGAGAAGCAGTGAGCCATGCTGTGCCTAGATTTTTGGACCATGGAAACTTCGAGATAACAAATCACTTTTGCTATCTGAGCTGATTTAAATTTGGCTTCTGTTGCATCTGAGAGACTAACGTACATCCTGGAGATCATCTACATCTTCTTGAATGGTTTGAAACTATTGGTGATAGTTTCAGCCAGAACATTTGGTATAAACAGAACCTTGTCTAGGAGCCAACCTACAAAACAAATAAGGATAGAGCTTCCAGGGCTTGCTTGCTTCAGAGCTTGGGTTGAAGTCTCACCAGACTCCTTCCCCTGCCCCTTGTTTCTCCAGGCATTCCAGGTTTCTTGGTAAGTTCCTGAACACCACTGGCCCAGTCCACTGTGACTTCCTTTCCCTCCTCCCTGAGATGTACAGAGGTGGAGAAGCAGATGAATCATGAGCTTGACCACTGCCGCACAGAGAATTACAGGAGAGTTAAAACTTGAACCCACGCTCTTCTTTTTTCTCCTGTGATCTGACTTGACCTGTCGCTGAGGCCTTTGGAGGGGAAAGTCTGCTTTACCATGCCACAAAATAGTCCAGTGAAACTCATGTTTAGCTGGTTTTGATGAGAAATTTTATAGAATAGAACAAGTGTGTATCACTGGTGTACTCTTTCCCCTTTTAAAAATTTAGTTTTCGTATACAGAAACCTTGAATAATCATTTGCACTCCAGTGGTAATTACCAATATATGATCTCCTTCCAGTCTCATAATCAGGTAGGCAAATATGACGTTATTTTCCTATGTTAGAGGATACTGAGGATTACAGGGAGAAGCAGGAAGACAGCAGCTTATATTGACAATAAATCTCTAAAAGAAATGACAATCAACTTCTAAAAGAAAGAATCCTGCAGTCTGTAAGTGTTCTTGACACAGGAAGGGATGTGGGGATAGCACTCCCCTGGGTCACAGACACTCAGGAAGCCCAAAAGCAGGACTCTTCCTCCTTGGTGGCCCCAAGATCCTCATCTGCAGGTCCTGCTTGAGAGGGTGTCAAGCCACACATTTTGTAATAAGCTCCTCAGATGTTCTTGGTGTCTATCCTGTCTGAGGAGCCCAGGGAGAACTCACACTTGTACTTATTCCCTCAGAAAGCTAGAGGATAATGACCAAAACAATTTGCCTCTTGAGACCGTTCCCAACACAGGGAATGGATCCAGGCATGGTGCATATGTAAGGACCCTAACAGGATGTAACTGAGTCAGGTACATTAGAGATAGTCCATTCCAAGACCTTTCTCTTTCGCTCAGCTTAGCCCTTCTGATACTGGTGAGCTAGGGGAGGCCCCAAATGCTGATGGACCTCAACCTTGGTTGGTTTCCAGTCTTTTAACACCATCATAAGAAGGAATTCAAGAATGGATCAGAAATTAGTAGAAGTATGGAAATGTTTCACAAAGTGAAAAGTACACACTCAAGAAAGGGGAGTGCAGATGTACTCAAGAGAGCTGCTCACAAGGGATTTTGGGGCTGCTATCTTTGTGGGTTTCTTTAACTAAGGGGTCAAACATTCATGAAGATTCCTGGAAAAAAGTGGAAACTTCGCAGAACTGTTGTCCCACCCATTTTTATACCAAATATGGGTGTTCCCAAAACTATAATGGCATGGTGGATGTGTAATTGTGTTACTGAGCATATCATGAGGTCCTAGGAGAAACCTAGGTCAAATCCAATGCCCTGTTGGGTCCAGTTTTAACCAGCTTGGTCCACACCCTGGTTTTTCAAGGTCTGATCAGCCCCAAGCTTCTGAAGCTATTTTAACAGTTTCCTTTTGCTAGTCCTGGGAAACTGTGGCCTGGAATTTTCTATTCTCCTGCAACCATCCTGTATTATTCTTGTCTCACTTCCACAGGCTCTAGAATAAGGCATAACCCTTGTCAGCTCCAAGATATCCCAACTCACTTACTGTCTCATGAGCTGGGATGGTAAATGCCACTGATTCTTGCTATGTTCTTCCCCGTCACTCTGAACCTGTCCCTCCACACTCTCTTTCTGCAGGGCATGTTTGGGTGCCTCTGACCATTGGCTCTTATTCACATGTTCATTTAACAAAGAATTATTGAAATGCTTATTCAGAATTAAGGTCATGCATTCATGAGTAAAACAGGTGTTGTTTTCATCCTTGGGGAGTTTATAAGCTTGCGGGGAAGATAGATAGTAACAACTAAGCTATAAGAAAGAGCTTAATTTCAATTGTGGTCATTTCCATGAAGGTGGTATCCAGGTGCTGTTACAAAGAATAACAGAGACCAATTCAGGGATTTTCCCTCTCACCCTGCTCTTCTGCCCTTGTTTATAAAACCAGAACTCTTCCCTCTCAAATTGCCAGTGAAGGAAATAAAAATATTTTACCCCAAATATCCTTTTTTGATATATTTTGAAATGGCTGCTACAGGGCCAGCAGACTGAGATGGCGGAAAATTTCATCCACAGAGAATCTCTGTTAATGGAGCTAGGCTTCCCCTTTCTAGGCACTATCCAGATCTAGAGAGACTGAGACATCTGACATCTTTAAAAGCCTAAAAAGAAACATTTACCATCTATCCTCTCTCAGGAAGCTTCATCCGCACAATAAATCCACACTTCCCGGCCAAGCCTCTTCCTTACTCCGTCTCATAACCTGTCTTGTCACTAAACCTGATTTACCACCGAACTTGGTTTTGGCCATGCTCTGAGCCACTGTTCTTTCTGTAATCTTAAGATGGAATATAAGCTTCTGTAACTCATCAAGAAGTTGAATCTTTCTTCCGAAGGCTCCTGTGTATACACACTGAATATATTTGTATACCTTTTCTCCTATAAATCAGTCTCATGTCTGTGATTTTAAGCAAACTTTTAAAGAGACAAAAGCCTATGTCCCCCACACCAGAATGTAAGTATCTCTCTTCTGTCCTTCATGAAGCATCTCATTCTTGTGAGAGAAGATTGAGAAATGGCTTATTTTGTGAGAAAGCCAAATCTTCCCAGAATTTCTGGATGTCCTGACTTCTAGGTGAACCTGTTGATCTTTTCACTCCCACCTTCTCAGCAGTAAACCAAGGCTCAGCCCCTAGGAGGGAGTTATTCAGAGATTGGCTATGTGCACTCTCTTTAGTAGGAAGGAAGCAAGAAAACTAGTGGTTTTGTCCATCAGTGTTATCTGCAATAAGCTGGTGTTTTTTTAAAAAAAATTTATTTGTCTCTTATGCCTATTCTCCATTCTTTCAGAACTTCAGAGGGTAGGATGGAGAGAGAAGTATGTGAATAGTCCACCAGTAGCCTGATGTATGACATGCCTTGCTAGCACGGGAGGCTGGCAAGGGAAGATTCTATTCAGGAAAGATGAGCAAGAGGGAAATGTAGCAAAAGGAGGTGACATTTGGGGCTGGGTGAGAGAGTGTGTGATAAGTAGGTGTTTCTCCGACAGCCAAGAAGGCAAGGGTGTTAAGCAAAGGGGCATGCAGCAGGGAGGAAAGCCCAGAGCAGTTGGGTGGCCTTGTGTGGCTGAAGCGTCAGCGACAGCTAGGCTGATTATTCAGGAAGCTGGACCAGGACTTTACTGGAAGAGACGTGCATGCCACGGTGTCTTCTGTATGAGTACCATACCAATATTCTTGCAGGAGCCAGTAGTTGAACACATTGAGACAGACCTGACCCCATCTGGAATTTATATACAATTATTTACCAAACTCTACTGATTTTTCTTCAAAATCTCCCTCGTGCATAGTCTTTCCTAAAGAAACGAATTGTTCTTTTAGCCAATTATAATATCACCATCAGCAATTGCCTCCCTTAAGTGCTTGTGTTTGTCTTTCTGTTTCATTGAAGTTGAGGGAGAAAAATATATAATTAAACTGCAAGTGAGCAGGGAGTGAGACAGTGGCAGCGAACCAGAAGCAACACACGCGTTCACATTCCACTCGCTCATCAGTGACGTCTGATCTCAGCTGAAATAATAAAGTTCCCAGGGAGGCATCATGGCCCACCAGTGACCTCCACAGGGAAACAGTGCATTTTATGGCCCGTTATAGAAGATGATCTTTGTGCCCTTTGAAAATCTCCTGGTCAATATGTTATGGAAGAGGAAGAGAAAACAACCTCATGAATTTCCAAATCATTTAGGTAATGCACATTTCCTGGGGTCAACGCTTCATCATGCTCTAAGATCAGGCCTAGGGATAGAGAAAACAAGCTTTGTCTCCTACTCCCCAGGAGATCACTTAAGTGACAAAGACAGCAATCATGACAACAGAGGGTGTCTGTGGAGTGCTATTCACAGAGGCTGTGTTAAGTCCACTGCGAACACAGAAGAGAGAGCCTGGCTTGTGTGGGCTGGGCCCATGAGTGCTTCAGGGAAGAGATGCTGTGCTGGATCCTGGAGTTGAAGAGGAATCTTCCAACAGATTAAGAAAGGGTGGGCACCCCATACACAAAAGAAAGCGTGGAACAACATGTAGACACAAGAATAAGAATGACATGCATTTAACAACTGTATTAGTGTGCTGGGGCTGCATAACAAAGTATCACAGCCTGCTTGACTTCACAGAAGTTTATTCTTTTCCGGTTCTGGAAGCAACAAGTCTGACATCAGGGTGTCAGCAGAATTGGCTCCCTTCTGAGGCTGTGAGGACAGAATCTGCTCCAGGCCTGTCTCCTAGCTACTGGTGGGTTTGCGGGCAACCTTCGGTGTTCCTTGGCTTGCAGAAACATCATTCAGGTCTCTCCCTTCAGTTGTGCGTGGTGTACTCTGCATGTGTGTCTGTGTCTACATCTCCCCTTTCTCCCACCCTTATCTGTCCACATACATGGTTGTCTTTGTCCTTGGCTTTCTTCTGCTCATTCTTCAAGCCTCAATTTCCCATGTTAGATTTCCTTTCCCCTTGGAAGCCACCTTGGACCATAATCTTGTCTGCAGATTAAAATACGTCATTCTGGATTATAATTGCCGGTTTGCCTGACTGTACTTCCACTAGCCTGTAAACTTTTTGAAATTAAGGGCTAGCTTTCATTCATCAGTTGTATTTCCAGTGCCTAATCCAGTACATGGCATGCAGTAAGTGCTGAATAAATGTTTGTACAATGTATGAAAAAATGAATGAACTTAAGCCAGTCTTTGAAAGATGTAGCCTTATTTTTCATACAACCTGGACATCTGCCATAGCAATGGATTTCTCATGAATGATTTAGCACCATCCCCTTGGTGCTGTCCTCACAATAATGAGTGAAACTCTCATGAGATCTAGCCATTTAAAAACATGCCACATCTCCCTCTCTTCCTCTTGCTCCTGCTCGAGCCATGTGGCTTGCCTGCTCCCTCTTTGCATTCTGTCATGATTGTAAGTTTCCTGAGGCCTCCCCAGAAGTGGAGCAGATGCCAGTATGCTTCCTGTACAGCTTGCAGAACTGTGAGCCAATTAAGCCTCTTTTCTCTGTAAATTCCCCATTTTCAGGTATTTCTTTATAGCAATGTGAGGACAAACTAATATAACTCAATAATTCACCTTCACTCTTTCACTTGTACCAAAAATAATTTGTGCAGCACCTGTTCAGCTCCAGCTCAAGGGGGAGTTTCAGTACTTGCACTCTATGTTCAACAACACCTAGATATATCCCAAGACAGTTCAACAACACTCATCTGTATGGACATGGTAGATTAACAGAATCTCAGGCACATGCCATTTCAGGACGTTCATGCACAGTGGTGTGCTGTGCCAAGCCAGAGTCGCACGCTTGCTTGTGGGAAATGTGAAGGAGGTCTCTTCAGGGGAATAGCTATTTTCAAAATTAGAAACTCACAGCATTCAAACATGCTTCAGTTTTCACTACATTCTCTTCTACCGAGTGGAAGGGCTGAGTCAGAAAACTGGTGTGGAATTAGAAAAAGAAAAAGTACTGGAAGTATTTTGAATCCACCAAAATAACTAAAATATTTTTGAAGATGTTTTTGGACTGGATAATCCAGAAACATGTTCTGCAAAACTCATCTCCAGTTAATTGACAACTTCATATGTACTTCAAAGGAAATGCCATCATCACGTCTCTGAAAGAAGTACAAACCACACCTGATACGTTTCTGTTTTAGAAGTCTTTGGATGGCACCATGTTCAGGAGCCCAGTGAACTTTGATGAAAGATGGTAAGAAGGGAATATTTTCATAAACATTTTCCCCCTGGAACCAATGGGGTGTCATTAAACTAAAGCGAATCAGCAGACACCCAGCAGGCTCCATCTGACTGGAAATTCACATATGCCAAGTATATCATGCTCTGTAGTCTGGGAAAAAAATAATGTTCTCTAATTGACAAATGGAATTTCAAAGTCAGTATACCCCAGCACTATAGATCTGACTAATGCTACTTTGGTCCTCTTAAAACTGTCTCCACTGAGCTATGATTTAAGAATTTATGACACGTAGATTTAACAATATGTCACAGCATATTTTTTGTATTCTTTTAAATAAAATTTCTATTATATACATTATCTAATGCACTTTATTTATAGAACCATTCAAAATCCACCCAGAGCTCATTGCCAGGAAAAGTTTTTTCTACTAGTGACCTGGTGTGATACCTCCTACTTGGCCAGCATTTAATTAAATTTGTTTAATTTATTTTTAGTTCTGTGAGAGATTTAACATGTTTTATTTCGTTTTGTTTTATTTTGTTTTTTGAGACAGAGTCTTGCCCTGTCATCCAGGCTGGAGTGCAATGGCGTGATCTCGGCTCACTGTAACCTTCACCTCCTGGGTTCAAGCAATTTTCCTGCCTCAGCCTCCCGAGTAGCTGGGATTACAGGCACCTGCCACCATACCCGGCTAATTTTTTGTAACTTTGGTAAAGATGGGGTTTCACCATGTTGGCCAGGCTCGTCTCGAACTCCTGACCTAGTGATCCACCCACCTTGGGCTTTCAAAGTGCTGGGGTTATAGGCATGGGCCACCGTGCCCACCCCTTGTTTTGTTTTTCAAAAGGCGCTGTGGTTAAATACATTTAGGAAATCCTGGATAAATACAGTTAATTGTGATGTAACTGGAAAGCAGCACAAAGCCTTTAGCACCCTGATGTACATTGTGAAGTTCTGGAAAATGCAGACTCTCCCAATTTTTTTTAGCCAAGAAAACTCTTTTTCTTGAAATACAAAACAACTTTTCAGGTTTAGAGTTCTGTGAAACATTCTTGGGGAAATACTATATAATAAGTGTTTTTTTACCTCCTTTTCTTGGCTGCATTGAAGCTCAGTGAAATTTTGTGGTCTGCATCTTGTGTATGTTGCTGATTCTTCTTCATAATGAGGGGAGAGGGTGTCTGTGGTAGAAAGGGTAGGACACTACCCTATAGCAGTTTGCCACTAGTAATTGGTGTACAGTTGGGAAGCCTGCAAGTTTTAATTTTCTGGGGTATAAATTGGCAGCAAAATGTCTACCTTGTGGAATTCTTTGAAAATGTGAAGTTGCAACAATAATGCAATGTACTAATGTTCATTCAAATATTAGTAGCCACTAGTTACATTTTATCCCCTTTTTCCTTTACTTATGTATAATTGTCTAAATATTGTAGCATGTTTTTATTTAAAGCTATTTCAAATTTACATAAGGAAAATTGAATAACTAAGTAAGTGATTAAAATATTTAAGATATTTAAGTAATTTTAGATAGAAAATAATGTTGGGGCTATTTTTTCAATTAGCATTTTGCCATATTTTAGGAAATCAATGACAGTTTTTATTCTAGAAAGAATTCAACCCTAAATATATTGTCTATGCATTTATGCTAAAAAAAAAAAAAACAAGGATTTCAAAGCACTCTAATTATATATATATGTCAGCCACCTTAAGACAGATTACCAGAAAGACTACAAAAAGCATTATGGCACAGCAAAAGTCTGTAAGTTCCTTAGTTAAATGGTTTTAACAAAATGCTGTGCTTTGTATAGCTAATTTCTATGAACCAAGATTACAGTAGTTCAATTCATAGAACCAATAGATGACAGATGATAAGTTAATTTTATAACTTTGCTTCTTGGCTTTTGATTTTTGGCTCTTACATTACTTAGAAGGGCTCTGAGGATTAATAAGTGCCTGCTCACCTCCATTCCCATCTGGCCTGAAACTATTAATTGGCTGTAAGTATTTTGATTCTAAGCTTCTTGGCCATAGGGGTCTCCCCAAGGGACATGAGAGACCTGGGTTAGGTAGCACACCACCCCAGCATCAATATGCAATAAAACAAAAGCTTGGCCATTGATAATGCTTCTGGTATATCTTGACCCAAAACAGGGAAACAAGCACGGAAAAGATAAAATTTTAAGCCCCGACTGACTAAATGGAACCCTCCTCTTTGACCAAGGAAATCACCTGAAAACATCCTGAAAAATTAGTTCAGGCCATGAAAGGAAGGGGATGGTTGAATGTACCTTGTTATACCCTTCCGCATTTAAAGTTTAGGCACAACTGAGCAGCGTTAATGTTTAAATAAAGATCAGAAGGCTGACAAGACAGACTCTTTGCAGCAATAACATACCAAATGATAACCAGGACCTAAGACCATGCCAGACAAGGGTTAAGTCACACACTCCTAGGCTTAAAAAGTATACTCTGTTCTAACTGCCACAAGGTTTATCTTTCTCTCAAGCAGCCAAACAAGCACTGACCCCAAGATAAGCAACGTTAAAACAAATTACATCTCTTCTAAGTGCTGACTAACTGACCCCAGCCCCTATTCCACCAGCTATAACTGCAGCTTTAATTAGACAAAAGACTGATTTCAATGACTTTCTCTTGATAAAAAGACCACAGAACATGGCCTAATTCTGGCTGGTTTACAGAAATTAAGCACTTTTGTAATTAGATCTATTCGTGTCCTAAATAGACCAACTGATGTACAAGGCCTAATTGTAATACATTTAGACGTTAAGTCTCCATCCCAAAATAAGCATGGGCCATATGTTATACAGATGTTTATTCAATACACATGTGTCAGGACCACCTTCATAAATATTCATAGCTCCCCCTGCAACCTGTTAAAAATGTGTGTTTAACCAACCAGTTGTGATATCTCCACAGGAGCTCTCAGTACAATTAAGAGTGGGAAACAAACTTACTGACTTTCTTATTGATATGAGGGTCATATATTTTATAGTTATTACCTGTATATCCCCTGATTGAAAACAAAACAGAACAAAAATGATGATGATTGCAGGAATGTCAGAGAAAGGTATGAGTCATCCTTTTCTTGCAATGTTTAGATTATCATCTTAGAGACTACAGTAAACACACAAGAAACCCTGAATGTTGGGTGTATATTCAAAATAAACTGAAAAACATCTCTGCCCTCCAGGACATGAACGAACAAATTAATGCAATGTCCAACCCTATGATGTTACTAAACCAGTGGTTCTCTTTTTTGTTTGGGTCAGGACCCTCCTGATTAAAAAAAAAAAAAAACTCATCATTCTGGCTATATTTCTAGGAATAGGCATACTTCTTTACTGTGGGTTATACTGTTGCTATACAACATACATGGGGTTACAGGATCACTTTTCCCAGATCTTACCCCCTCATCCAATGATGCTTTGACTTGTTACCCCTGTGACCCCAGGAACACAGAAATATTTCAAACTCCAAGAAAGTAAGCCCCATTCCTCAGGCACCTAGCAATGCCTGCAGCCAGCAGGAAGTAGTCAGAATGAAGTCGACACCCTGATACTCTATAGAAATGGAATGGACATTGACAGTAGGGAGTTTGTAACCTATACGGCCAGTTTGCTACCTTACTCTAAAAGTAACCCCTCCATCACTTTGTTTCTTACTACACATATATCGAACTTCCTGTTTGCTTGAGAATTCTGAAGGCTAATCCTGGAACAATCCAGGCATGAAGCAGAAATGTTGGTTGTACTTTTCTCCCTTCTGAAAAGAATTCGATGCGCGGTTAATTCATAATCTGATCCTTGCCAACTGACCTGGTTACATTTCTACACATTTTTTCATTAGCAACATACATTTAAATCTAACCACATTTTTGCATGGGTGATAGCTCATTCCTTTTTACTGATGAATAATATTCATTTGTATGTGTATATACCATTGTTTATTTAGACCTCCAATTTAGAAATAAAATCCATGAGAAGTCAATTGCTGTACTACAAGTTGATTTTAATGATGTATTTTTTTCTCCCCCTATAGATGTGCAATTGTCCCATTACCATTTGCTACAAGTGTAGTGTGCTGTTCGGACTTTGTCAAAAACCAACTGACCACATATGCATGGGCTGTTTCTGGGCTCTTCATTTATTCCATTTATCTATTCTTCCATCCTTTTATCAATATTGCAAAATCTTAATAATATAATTATCAAATAATTGTGAATGTCAGCTGATGCAGAACCTGCTTCCTCTACAAGAAGATCCTTGTTATTCTTGGCTGTATACAATATAATACTCTATCAATTATAGGATAATCTCCTTACGTCTCTCTCTCTTTCTCCCTCTCTCTCATCTCTCCCTCCCTCCCTCCCTCTCTGTCTCTCAGACACACACACACGTGCACACACAGGTACACACACACATGCTCGCACACACACGCACATTCTGCAAGGATGTCTATTATTACCTCACTAAATCTACACATTAATTTGAAGAAACTTAACATCTTTTTAAAGTTGTATCTTTCTAAGTATAAACATAATATTTAGATATTCTTTAATTCATTTTAGTAATGTTTTAGGTATTTTTTTCTAGAGATCTTGTTTCTATTTTGTTAGATTTATTCCTTGATATTTAACATAATTGAAGTTATAAATGGTATATATTTTACTTATTTGTTAAATGGACATTTAAATCTATAAACATCTTTTAAATATTGCTTTAACTTTATTCTAGAGGTTTTGATTTGTAGTGCCTGGCACATGATAGATCGTCAATAAATATCTGTGGAATTCTCATTATGAGAGTTGAGCAGGTTGACCTCTGAGTTCATTGTCAGTTATGACTATTTAGAATTTTTAGATGTTGTGTTTGTGTCAACTTTTCTATTACATATTTAAAAGTAGGAAAATGCCCAGCAACCATGGTTGCATTTTGGTATTTATTTAACTTCTTAAAACTTGCTATCATCATGGTGGTGAAAAAAAATCTCTTTTGAGATTTTTCACTAATCAAACAAATGAGTCACTAAAGAGGCTGGTGATGAGTCATCGGAATGCAAGCACTTATCCCAGTTATGCAAATGAAAGATCTGATTAGAGTGGTAAATCCAAAATCTGAGCCCCAAAGTTCACCAAGGTGAAACAGTTTTAAATCCTCAGAGTAGTCACCAATTTATTAAAAATTTAATTATAAAATGGAGGACTACATCTATGAGTAGGAAGATTAACGGAATATTTAGTGCTTCTATGGTCATTTTATCTGTAAGCTTTCTTTTGACCCAAGCTCTCCTTCACAGCAGTGAAATCTAATATAAATAATATTCACCTGTGATGCCCACAAAAGATTTTGTCTTTTCTCATGCCATACAGGTGGCCCAAACTAAATTCATGGTTCTCCCTCAAATCACCACTATCCTCCCAGTAATTCAGACTTGTAATTTCCTTGATATTCTGTTTAGTTAATAATGAAAATTAGTTTTTTAATTATACCGATTTAAAAACAATAATACAGCTAATCAAAGTATAAAGAGGTAAAAATCACTTGAAATTAGACCATCTTGAAATAAATACTATAAACATTTTGGTGATCATTTATTCATGCACATGTTTGTAAGTTTAAATTACCATCATCACATAATACTTTCTTTTTGTCTTGGACATATTTTACTTTTTTATGGCATTACCTCTCTCTCATTCCTCATCAAATGCATCAATATCTCCAAATGCCCAGGTACACAATGTTAACAGCAAAATGTGTATCCTTCCATAATATTCTTCATCAAATGAATATATAGTCATATACAGCGTTTTCATTTTCTTGTGTTTATTTAAAAATAGAGTATATCCAGAGCTCTAAAACCCAGTAATAAGGTAACAACCCAATCAAAAAATGGACAAAAATTTAGAACAGATACCAAAGAAGGTACTAAATAGATGACAAATAAGCACATGAAAGAGATGCTCAACATCATTAGTCATTATGGAAATATAAAGAAAAATCACAATTATATACTTACCAGAATGGCCAAAATTGGAAACAATGTCTACAAGGGCTGCTAACGTTATGTGGAGGAACTGAAACTCTAATCCACAGTCTGTGGAAATATAAATTGGTACAATCACATTGGAAAACAGTTCAACAGCTTCCTATAAAGTGAAACATTCACTGACTATGTGATAGTCTTCCCATTTGTAGGTATTTTTCCAAGGAAATGAAACTATATGTTCATGCAAAGACATGTACAGGAATGTTCAAAGTAGCTCGTTTTTTTTTAATAGTTTAAAAGTCAAAGCAGCCAAATGTTCATCAAGTGAATGGATAAACAAATTGGGTTGTGTCCAC
Source organism: Macaca thibetana thibetana (assembly GCF_024542745.1). NCBI lineage: Eukaryota > Metazoa > Chordata > Mammalia > Primates > Cercopithecidae > Macaca > Macaca thibetana. The sequence continues at coordinate 116,661,849 of NC_065580.1, forward strand.
ACCATGGAATACTACTCAGCAATAAAAAGAACTCTGATACAAGCCAAATGAATAAATCTCAAAATATGATGAAAGAAGCAACACAAAAAGAGTAAATACTCTATGATTCTATTTGTGTAAAAATCCAGAAAAATTGGAATTAATTTGCAAAAAGGAGAAAGTAGTGGTTGCCTGGGGATGGAAGGGGCTGTGGAAGGGCAAGATGGAGAAATTTCAAAGGGACATGAGGACAGTTTCAGGAGTAAAAGATATGTTCATCATCCAGAATGTGTTGTTGGTTTCATGGGTACATATAAGTCTCAGAAGTTAACAAATTGTGTAGTTTATTATGTGTGGTTTATTTAAATACACCAAAGTCAGTTTATATATATGTAACTTCTTTTAATTGGCATATAACACTCAATAGCATACATGTTTCATAATTTATTTAAATACTTCTCTACTGATGTATATTTATATGTTCCCAGAGTTTTACCACCACACTAATGATTACATATATACATATATATACACACATATATAAAAACTATATATATGCCCACCAGCACACATGGATAATAGCTATATAATTATCTATTTACAATATCTAGCACTATTTATGCAATAGAACTTTTAATTCTGGGAAACAGATTGCCAAAACTAATTTTTAAAAAATTTCTGTGGTATGATACATCATGTTTCCAAAAGGTTGTTACTATCCATCACTCCTCTGCTAATACAAGAGAGTATGCTTTTGATTTATACACTCAATAGATACCATTTCAAAAATATTTTGCCAAAAAGAAGGATATAAAATAATATTCCATCATAACTTTAATTTGCATTCAATTAAAAATCAGTAACTAATAACACACCTTTATATACATTGGACATTAAGATCTGTTATTGTATTATTATTTTTCTAACTTTATTCTGTGTCCATAACACTATTTCATTGTTTGCTTTAGAAATCAACTCATATATGTTCTTTGCATATTTTACATATTAATCTTTTATCAATCTCTGTATTACATAATCTTTCATCAATCTATGTATCTGTGTGTCTAAATGTCTTTTTAAACACCATCGTTTGTTATTGATTTTCTCTGACATAATTTGTCATAATATTTTAAATTATATATAGTAAAATATGTGAATTTTTTTAAATAATAATTTTGAAGTTTCTTTCTTGGTTTGAAATATTTTCACAGACTTTTAGGATAAAAATACTTACAACATTTCTTGTTATATAGTTATTAATGTATAATTGATACCTAATAAACTAAACATGATAAGCATATAATTTTATAAGTACTGACTCTTCTATGGCTTTAATTATTTAACATTTTTATTAGAATTACTTAGTTCAACATCCAGAGATAAACATGGAATTATAGTTATTTCTTTTGATAGTCAACAAAACTTTCAAAAGCCATAAAATCCTTAGGAATAGTTTTAGCAGAAAAGATATACCTAAAAAATAAAAATATAAACTTATATGATCTTGTTAGATGAAAATAATTGAGAAGGGAATACATGAAAAGACCTAATATTCTTTTATAAAAGAAGATTTGGAAGCTTTTATTTCAAAATGAATACATAAATGAAATTTTACATAAATTGAAATAGGTTCACAATTTTAATTTGAATATTATTTTTAAAATTAAATATAATGATATTAGCCTCTATGAAGAAAAGCCTGACATACAACTGAAACAATATGAGGAATAATAGATGATCTTCCCCCTACAGTCACTAAAATATAAATACAGAGTGATCAAAGAGTATGGTATAGACATATCTCCAGACATATGAAGTAGAATGGAAATAAATATCTAGAAATAGTAATGAAACATATATGAAAATACATTATATGACAAAGCATGATTTTGACTTGAAAAATATTGCAGGACTCAGCTGAATATTCATCAGAAAGAAAACTCCTTACCTCACACCATATACAAAACTAACATGTCAGATCCACTCTTAATTTATCATTTCCTTTATAATCCATGAGCCATATATCATCAGGAAAGTATGTGTGTAGGTGTGTATGTATGTATGTATCTATCATCTATCTATCTCTCTATCTGTTTATATTTTAAATATAAACTTTGATGTCAGAGAGCCCTATGTTCAAATTCCAGATCTATTATTTTCCTTGTATAAACTAGGAAAAGTTATTTAAGACCTCCAACCTAGTTCTTTCAACTGTATAGGGGGATAATCATGCTTATATCACATGATGTTAGCAAAAATTAAGTAATATAACATGGCTAAATTGTAACTGGTTTTGGCAGAGAAATTACAATCAGCAAAAATCATTTCACTCTACCTCTTCCCTAGGATAGCTTAATCAATTGTAAATTACTCATCATATCTGTCCATTTCTTTATATTATTAGGATATTGCTCATGAGAAGTTCTCCTTCTAATTCCAAAAGTTTCTAGTGTCTTTGCCTTTGGTGTCATACTGACAACCACCCCAAGACAACCTCCTAATGCAGACATGTTGATCTGAGTTTCTGGACAAATCTTTATTTATCGCTTCTTAGTCCCCTTCTGTGACACCAAAACCTTCAGGAATATAGAAACTGAGGATCTCCCACATTGCAAAAAGAATAAAAGACGCAGCTACATTTTATTTTCTCTTAAACCTCAAATTGTGCTGACTCAAGAAAACGAGATGTACACTGAGGTTTCTGATATGAGATTCCAGTGAGTGGAGGTCAGGACTGTACCCACCTTACTGCTCATGTTGTTGCCAAAAGCGTTATTCAGCTCACTTTTGGTTCCAAAAGGCATACAGTAAAAGAAGTTTCAACAAGTTTGAACTCTTCAAGTTAGGCAATGTTTGAGCATGTCATTTCTCAACAGCTAAGTTAATATTTTCTTGTCCTGAAATTAAAAAAAAAAAAAAAAACCTTACACTGATCCAAAATACTAACATAGACTCAACTTTCTCATCATCATAATCAGAGTAAACTGCTGCAAGCTTAAACAAGGTACAAAGCACTTGGGTTTAATAACCATATTTTCACCTTAGGATACTAAATGTGAATTGCTGGGAATGAGGACATTATTTATACATCCCACTTCTTAAGAGTGTTAGAAGCTTGTATAGCTCAGGAAGAATTTCAGTGGAAATTGACAAGGCTACTTATAAGGCCCTGACCAATTATTGTTTCAGAGAGGATCAAATCCTGGGTTTGGTCTGGTAACTGCTTTCTTAGACATGCTTTGTTAAACTGGAATAGAGTTCCTGAAAAACACTTAAGAATCTTTGATAGAGAAAAGAGAGATTATCTGTAGTTAGAGGCTGTGTTTCCTAGCTGCTTATCAATAGGAAAGTAAAAATGTTTATAGAAACAAAATCAGCAAAGTGGTTTTCTTCAAAATATTTGCTTCAAAAATATTCAACTTTATGATTTGTGTAGAAAGAATAAACCTCAGTTCAGCTTGGTACAGAGAAAAGTGCCTGGCAACAGTGAGTCTCTCACCTGGCATCAGTGAGTCAGAATGAGGTGATGTAAAGTGAGGTAGTCCCCCTTCCCTTACTGTGAGCAGGAGCCAATGACTAGCTGAGTCCCAGTTCCCACCAGATTGAACAAGGTGGACATGATGGTGGGAGGTAGACTTACCTGGCAGTCCAGTTTTCTAGCTCCTTTCCCTGGGTGTCAGCAGAGGCCAGGACAGAGTGAATCCACACCCCTACTCAAAAGAACAGAGAGAGTATGGGTCATTCCTACACTTCCCCTAGGAAAGTAGCAGCAGAGCCAGGGTGAACCTGAGCATTCACCCCACACACATGCATTGGGGGGCCCACTGTGTTGAGTTGGCATTGGCAGGGCCCAAAAGGAAACAGAACATATACATACCCAGCCCTCATGCCACATCTCATCAGGCAGATTGCCCAATAAAAGAGAAAGAGTAAATAGGATCTGTTGTTTCAAAATTAGAAGAAAAAGAAGCAGCCAAATGTTAGGATATAATTAAAAGTTATTTGTCATTTGAAGAACCAGGGACATCACAATATAAATGAGAAAAGAGACCAGCATAAAGATGAATCAGATATTAAAATTATCTGGAAGGATCTTAAAGTGGCCAAAATAAAAATATTTTAACAAGCAATTATGAGTTCTTGTGGAACAAATAAAAAATAGAAAATCTCAACAAAGAAATATGTCATAAAAAACAAGTGCCATTTTAGAACTGAAAAATAAAATCACAGAAATTAAAAAACAAACTCCCAGGATGACCTCAGTAATAGACTGGAGGTGACAGAGGATAGAGTTGGTGAACTTGAGGACAGATAGTTAAAATTACCTAATCTGAATGACAAAGAGAAAATACACTGGGGAAAAAAACAAAGTTTCCGGTACCTGTAGGACATTTTTTTAAAAAAATGCTAAAGTTTATTTGATAGCATTTCAGAAGAATAGTAAAAGAGAGTGAGACTAGAAGGCATTCAAAGAAATAATGGCTGAAAACTTCCCTCACCTGGTGAGAGATTCAGGGTGAGAAAACCTCTATCAAGATAAACCCAAATAAAACATGCAAGAAAGACACATCATAATTAAATGTCTGAAAACTGAAGACAAATAAAAACTCACGCAAGCGTCCATAGACAAATGATGCATTGCTTGAAAACTTCAGAGAGGAAAAAACACACGTGTAGGTTAGAATGTGTAAAACAGGGTGAATATAATAGACTCTCCTAATTCTCATAAGTTTCTCAAATCATATTTGATGGTTGAAGCAAAAATTATAATACCACCTGATGTGATGCTCAATGTATGTAGAGGAAATATTTCAGACAATTATGTTATAAAGGAGATGAAGGGACCTTAAAGGAAGGAAGATTTCTTCACTCAAGGTCATACAAATTTGAAACCTTTAGACTGTGATAAGTTATGTGTGTTGCATAGAGAATTCTTGATATAACTAACTCCATCTTAGAAACAGACTCCACCTTACATTTCACAAGGCATCACGCCAACAGGACTAGATGTTTATCTAATCCATAGAGATTGCACCCAACCAGAGGGGGACATAGCCAGAGGACTTCCATTCTTTACCAGAGGACTCTGTGGCCATAAAAAGAGCAAGAGTTCACCAGCTTGAGACGGCCATGTTAAGACACTGTCCTGCTGTCACTCATGATCAGCACCTAGCATCTGCCACTGAAGGTGCTTCCCCAAAGGCTCTTCCTGCAAGATGCTAACATCCATTGGATCAGCTGAGACACTCTCCTTGTCCGTGTCACCCTCCTTAGACTGGTTTATTAACCCCATTTTTATATCCCCTTTTCTCTTGATTTTAAATGCTATTTTGTTTGATGTGGTACATTTAATCTGTCGCATTTATATATTTATTAAGTATACTATTACATATGGTTTGCAATGTTGACTCACTTGTGGACCACATGAGCCTGTGTGCCTGCAGCTCTAACTACCTATTGAATGGGTAGTACTAAGGAGAATTGCCTTCTTGTGAATTCCTTCTAGCTCGTGGCTTTTGTGACTGAAATAATACCTATAAAAATCTGACCTTAGGGAAAGACACAAATGTGCATGAACCTGGTTATGTCTGGCCTGGTGTTACTCATGACATATGTGTACTGTAATGCCTGGAACAACCACTAAGAGAACTCTTCCAAATACTATACTTATAACACACTAAGTAAATCAAATTGGAATTCTAAAATATGTACAAATAACCCAGAGGAAGTTGAGAAAAGAGGGACAGAAGAATGAGAAAGAGAAAACAAATGGGCAACAAATAATACAATAGTAGATTTATGCCCAGATATATCAATAATTAATTTATACGTAGTTTTACATTTTACATTTAAGTTTGTGATCCATTTTGAATTAATTCTGGCGTAAGGTATGAAGTCAATGTTGTGGCTTCTTTTTTTCCTTTTGCCTAGGAATGCTCAGTTGCCCCATCACTGTCTGCTGAAAAGACGCTTTTGCACCTATGTCGAAAACCCACCGGATGTATTTGTATTGGACTATTTTTTTTTTTTTTTTTTGAGACGGAGTCTTGCTCTGTGCCCCAGGCTGGAGTGCAGTGGCGCAATCTCGGATCACTGCAAGCTCCGCCCCCCGGGTTCACGCCATTCTCCTGCCTCAGCCTCCCAAGTAGCCGGGACTACAGGCGCCCGCCACCACGCCCGGCTAGTTTTTTTGTATTTTTTTTTTTTTTTTAGTAGAGACGGGGTTTCACGGTGTTAGCCAGGATGGTCTCGATCTCCTGACCTTGTGATCCGCCCGCCTTGGCCTCCCAAAGTGCTGGGATTACAGGCTTGAGCCACCGCGCCCGGCCATTGGACTATTTTTTAATCCTCTATTCTGTTCCACTTGTCTATGTGTCTATCTCTCTGCCAATGGCATACAGAAGAAGATATAACAATCCTAAATGTGTACAAGCTCAACAAGAAGCTTTACAACACATGGAATATAAACTGATGAAGATCAAAGGAAAAAACAAATCTGAAATTATAATTGGAGATTTCATAACCCCTCTCTCAGCAATTGAGAGATTAATTGAGAAAAAAAAAAAAAACAGCAAAGACCAAAGAAATTCAAAAAGGTGTCCTAGCATCTTTGAGCCTCACAAAGCCCCAGATTCTAACCATGAGTTCTCTTGCTCTCACTAGACACCCTCCACTCAGTAGGAAAGGGTCCTCACCTGTCCAGTTCCTATAAACTAGACCACCTGCAACGCATCAGGTCCTCAGCCTGTTGGGTTTCACCTCCCTGCCAGCCCACACAAGTTGATCACATTCTCCCATAGAAATGAGGTGTCACCCCCTCTCCTCTCACTACAAAGCTGGCCTCTTGCGGTACCTGCTTGTTCCTTCTCTCACAGAGCACAACCCCCATGGCCCTGTGTGATGTGTGATACTCTCTCCTTATGCAGACAGCACATGTGACTCATGAGCTGTGCATCTCACTTGTCTGGTGCTGAGTGTGCTGTGTTTGGCCATCTCATGCTGTTTAGAGAGAGGTGTCTCTTCTTTACCTATGGGGTGAATAGGAGGTGATGAGAAAAAAATATAGGTGCCTTGAACTACATTATCAATGAACTTGACCTAACTGAGGTTCAAGCAACACTGCATTCAGCAACAGCAGGGTATACATGCTTTTCAAGTGTTTGCAGACATTTACCAAAATAGACAATATTCTAGTCTTTGAGATGAGTCACAATAAATATAACAAGATTCAAATAACACGGAGATATTTGCTGATTACAGCAAAATTAAGAAGAACTAATAGAACGATATCTGGAGAATCCTCAAATAATTAGAAATTAAATAATGTTGGCCAAAGAGGCAAATCACTATCAAAAGAATAGATTTTTAAATCAATAATAATTTTAAAAAGACTAGGGTATACATCTTACAGTTTTCAAAAGAAATGTATAGCTTTAAACAGTTACATCAGAAAAGAAAAACAATCTAAAATTAGTTGTCTAGGTTTTTTTTTTTTTTTTTTTTTTTTGGAGACAGAATCTCACTCTCACGCAGGCTGGTGTGCAGTGGCGCGAACTCAGCTCACTGCAACCTCCACCTCCTGGGTTCAAGCAATTCTCCTGCTTCAGCCTCCTGAGTGACTGGAATTACAGGCGTGTGCCACCACACCCGGCTAATTTTTGTATTTTTTTAGTAGAGATGGGGTTTCATCATGTTGGTTAGGCTGGTCTTGAACATCTGACCTTGTGATCTGCCCGCCTCAGCCTCCTAAAGTGCTGGGGTTACAGGCGTGAGCCACCGCACACTACAGTTGTCTAAGTTTTTAACTTAAAATTGCAAAGAACAAATACTCCCAAATTAAGTAGAAGGAAAAAATAATATAAAAACAGAAAGCAATTCATAGAAATTATGTTTTTCTATTATTTATTTCTCTATCTTATCTGTCTCTATTTTCAATTTATCTCTTAATCAAGGAAAAGAGGAACAATAATACAATTAGAAAAGTAAATAGAATTGAAAGATGTTTCACTGAAAATAACAATAAAATTTACACTCTGATAAAATGATGAAGACTTAAGAGACATAAATCATGCTATTAAGATGGGAAAAGTAGATATAATTACAAATTCTACTGACCTTAAAATGATAAAGTAATATTATATACAACTTTATGTCAACAAATTCAATAACTTAAGTGAAATGAACAAATTATTTGAAAGACACAAATTACCAAAACTGATTCAAGTAGTTCAATCTGAATAGGCTTAGATACATTAAAGAAATTGAGTACCTGGCCAAACACTTTTCCACCAATAATTAAACATTCCAGGGACACATGGCCCCTCTGATAAATTTTATCCAATATTTAAGCAAAAAATGACACCACTGCCACTCAAAACTCTTTTATGAAATAGAGGAGTGACAATTTTGCCACCCATTTTATGAGGCCGTTATTAATCTGATATTAAAAACCATACAAAACTCAATAATGCCTGTAGTCCCAGCTACTCGGGAGGCTGAGGCAGGAGAATGGCGTGAACCTGGGAGGCGGAGCTTGCAGTGAGCTGAGATCCGGCCACTGCACTCCAGCCTGGGTGACAGAGCGAGACTCCGTCTCAAAAAAAAAAAAAAAAAAAAAAAAAAAAAATATGGAACTATATTCTCTTATAGTTTAACACTGAAATAGTTTTTAAAAGTTAACCGGTAGAATTAGGAACACATACAAGGAGTAATACACCATGACTAAATGGGGTCAATTCTACAATGCAAGTGTGTTTTTTTAAAATAACATTTTATTTCAAAATAATTACAGAATTTTTCCTTTAGGAAGTAGCAAGGATAGTGTGGGGAGGACCGACACCCCCTTCACCCAGTTTTCTTGTTGATTACATTTTACTTAACTATAGTGCAACATCAAAACCAGGAAAGTGGCACTTGGTACAACGTGTGCATATAATTCTTATTATATTATATTTAATAAAAGTTTTGGCTCGAAACTTACAAATCAGTAGTAGGGTAAGAAAAACTATTCTCTCTCTGAATTCTGTTATGCAATAACATGCATAAAAATGTTAAAATGAAGATTGGAAAGTGTCACATACTCAGAAATTAAAGCAACTATCATACAAGACATTGTGTATTATAGCTATTAATAACATCATACTTCGATTTGTATTTTAAAGGAAGAGAGTATAATTTATATTTGTACTTTCTACTGCTCTGCTTACACAATTGCAAATACAATCGTCTATTGAATATGGATGAGTGTGTCTCGGCCTTAACAGTTAAATTCCTTGTGCAGAATATATCCATTCTATGTGTACATTATTTCTAAGAGTGGCAGTATATTTTTATTTATTCAGACATACAAAAATTTTTAAGGTAACTTTCAGCTCAACAAAAATCCGGATTATGCTAGAGATACAGATAAACATGTATTTATGGGCTCTTTATGAAGTTCCCATGGGAAGCCTGAAAGTCAAAAGCAAGACCATAAAAATGAGCTCATCACTCTTAAGCAGCAGATAACTTACTCAGATAAGATAATAAATGTCCCAAGTATTCACTTTAAACTCCGATTGAACTGTGCCTGAACCCAGGGAGGTTGGATTCCCAACCCTGGATTGCCTTTCCCTTCTCAGTTCTCTTACTTCCTGGTTGGAGCCCAGGTGTCCTTGTGCCAGCAGCTTTCTATCCCCAAACCACGTCCTTCACACTCTGCTGAGCCAGAAATGAACATGGACGTGCTGGGAGTCTGCACACACAGCTGGTTTCTATTACAGTTTTATAAGGTTTCACCTGACACACCATTGGATGAGTTTTTTAAATTGTGCATGTGAAAATCTTTTAGTGTTTATAGATTAAGTGCTAAATCTTGGCAATGCCAGCTCACTGTTATTTAACAATTTCCTGAAGACGATGTGTGTACCTAAGCAGGCACACAGGCTTTTTAGTAACGAAGCCTCTGCCTGTCCTTCCAGATACATCTTGAGCAGTACTCCCACCTCCCTAGGCTTTCTGAGTTACACAGTGATCACTACTCTGCCCTGTGTACGTGCTTGAATAATCTTCACATATAAGTTAGTGACCAACTTTGTCCATGCTGAAAATATTCTTCCCTTTGTTTCTGCTCAGTTGGGCTTCATAGGACAGCTTCCTTTTATTACCCTCTCGATGAAAAGTCCAAGGCAGGCATGTCTAATTGACTGAAACTGGGTCATTTATTGTTCTCTCTGCAGGCCAGGAGAGTGAGGATATAGTTGGTTTGTACAGGCTAAATTTGACAGCAGATATTGCAGATCAACTTTAGGGGACTGTTGAGGCTCTGCTGGGAGAGCAGAATTAGAGAGAGGTGAATTCATGAGAGAGTTTAGGCCCAGAACTGGAAAGACTAATGCATGTGAAAAGTGAGGAGAGGTGTCTGACAGCCTCATCCAGATTCCTGGCATGTGGGATGGGGGCAGATGGAAAGGCCATTCACTGAAATGGGACCACACTTCCTTTACTCAATGTGGAGTATTTATGAATATAGAAGAAGGAAAGGACCACGGGACAGATTCACTTTTTGATGTTTCTATCCATTGTTCAGGGGTCACTGATAAGTGAGAAGTTGGGTGCCTTGGACAGGAGACCATGACAGTGATCTGGACCTGACATAGTGCTGTCAATTTAGAGGAAGTAGTTGAAGCTGTGTGTGGAAGAGGCTCACTCTGGTGGTATCGCTACAAATGCAAAGGCTGAATACCATGGGTCATGCTCTTTCTTTGAGCTCCTAGAGAGTCTGGTGCAAGCCATATGTTGCCCTGTGCATCTTTGATTGTTATCTTTAGTCCACTGACTAAACTATGTTTAGTGGACTTTAGCCCACTGACAGTTAGGTAGGACTCATTACAGGCTATGCACAGTTCCAAGCATGTGTTCATGTGTTTTCACTCATTTGGTGTACACAACACCTTAAGAGGTAGGCATTTTTTATGAGGCCTGTTTTACAACAGAGAAAGGTGAGGTGCAGAGAGATAAATCCCAACATTATAGTAAGTGTTAGATCCAGGGCTTCAACGTGAGACTCTTTTGCCCTGAAATCCCTGTGTCTCACCACAAAAATATGCCTCTTCCAGAATTACATCATTTGTCACTCTGCCCTGTCACAAGACACTTAATGAAGGGGGGGTCATCTTTTTGAGGGATTGTAGGGTTCATAAAGAGAAGCTATACTTTTTCCTGGTTATTCTCTCCAAAGCCAAGTAAGAGTGGTCAACACAGCTTCATAATGTTTGGAGGAATCTGCAAGAAGGAAAATCTGATTGTGTTTAATGCATATTATGGCAGATGGCATATTGAATTATAAATTTCTGAGTTTACTTCCCCATAGTTCTGTAAGGTTTTGAAGGCAGCATTTAATGTTAACCACCAAACCCCTAAATGTTTGTGTTTTTTTAGAAACAGGCGGCCTCTAACCCTTCCAGCTCTAGAGGAGAAAAGGGAGGAGAAAGATGACATTTGGTTGTGCTCCAGGGAGAATGTCTAAGTTGTGTAAGTCACTTCTGACTCATGGGGAAAGGTTATTCTAAGTTTCTGTGCACAGTTGTTTTTGTCCTTGTGTGAGGATGCTCTGTAGGGCACGCCAGTCCCCCGGCTCATCCACAGGAAGTCTTTCATAGGAAGCAAAGTGCAGTGTGTGGGGTTTCCTAAAAGGGCTTCAATATTGCAATTCTGAATCTAAAAAATTTCTAGAGGAGTTGGGGGTCACATGGGGTTAAAGGTCAATGCAGGAAATCATTAGAGCATAGTAGGCATCTTCAATGAGATGAGCATTTGGTGTGGACAGAGGGAAGGGAGGGTCTCATTAACATGCTGGCCAGTGAGGGCCTCATAGGTTTTATTTGGAAATAACAGGCAGTTAATTTCAGATTTACATGCAGGTTTATCTGCGTACTCTATGTTTTCAGATGGCATGTGCTACGTTTTAACCAACTGTTTATCTTTCCTTTCACAATGTGAATTGTGAGCTGCAATTAATTCTAGCAGTATCGAGTAACTCCATCCATTTCTGGAACCTAAATAAAAAACAATGAACCACTCTTTCTAAAATAGGAGGCCAGATTACAAATCCTATTTGGCTACCCCTCATACTAGTATAAGAAAGAGACCATAAGTAAAGGGGAGAAAGGAAGAATGGAACAGCGTGTTCACTCTTGGGTATTACTCCGCTGGTATTATTGGTTCTTTTCTGCAATGAGGAATCAGTGTTAGCATACAGTTGGTTTGTAAGAGATGATAGGGGAAGATGGTAAGTAGATCTGGAATTCAAAGAAAACTTCCTGGAGGAAGAAGAATGTAAAAATGTAATAGAGGGATTCTTCTTCTTCCTGGTTTAGTCTTGGGAGGGTGTATGTGTCCAGGAATTTATCCATTTCTTGTAGATTTTCTAGTTTATTTGCATAGAGGTGTTTATAGCATTCTCCGATGGTAGTTTGTATTTCTTTGGGATCAGTGGTGATATCCACTTTTTCAGTTTTTATTCTTTCTATTTGATTCTTCTCTCTTTTCTTCTTTATTAGTCTGGCTAGCAGTCTATCCATTTTGTTAATCTTTTCAAAAAACCAGCTCCTGGATTCATTCATTTTTTTGAAGAGTTTTTCACCATCTCCTTCAGTTCTGCTCTGATCTTAGTTATTTCTTGTCCACTGCTAGCTTTTGAATTTGTTTGCTCTTGCTTCTCTAGTTCTTTTAATTGTGAGGTTAGGGTGTAGATTTTGGATATTTCCTGTTTTCTCCTGTGGGCATTTAGTGCTATAAACTTGCCTCTAAACACTGCTTTAGCTGTGTCTCAGAGATTCTGCTACACTGTATCTTTGTTCTCATTGGTTTCAAAGAACTTATTTATTTATCCCTTAATTTCATTATTTACCCAGTATTCATTCAGGAGCAGGTTGTTCAGTTTCCATGTAGTTGTGTGGTTTTGAGTGAATTTCTTAATCCTGAGTTCTAATTTGATTGCACTGTGGTCTGAAAGACTGTTTGTTATGATTTCCATTGTTTTGCAGTTGCTGAGGAGTGTTTTACTTCCAATTATGTAGTCAATTTTAGAATAAGTGTGATGTGGTGCTGAGAAGAATGTATATTCTGTGGATTTGGGGTGGAGAGTTCTGTAGATGGCTATTAGGTCTGCTTGGTCCAGAGCTGAGTTCAAGTCCTGAATATCCTTGTTAATTTTTCTGTCTCATTGATCTGTCTAATATTGACAGTTGGGTGTTAAAGACTCCAACTATTATTGTGTAGGAGTCTAAGTTTCTTTGTAGGTCTCTAAGAACTTGCTTTATGAATCTGTGTGCTCCTGTATTGGGTGCATATATATTTAGGGAAGTTGGCTCTTCTTGTTGCATTGACCCCTTTACCATTACATAATACTCTTCTTTGTTTTTTGATCTTTGTTGGTTTAAAGTCTGTTTTATCAAAGACTAGGATTGAAACCCCTGCTAATTTTTTGCTTTCCATTTTCTTGGTAAATATTCCTCCATCCCTTTATTTTGAGCCTATGTGTGTCTTTGCACATGAGATTGGCCTCCTAAAGACAGCACATTGGTGGATCTTGACTCTTTATCCAATTTGCCAGTCTGTGTCTTTGAATTGGGGCATTTAGCCCATTTACATTTTTTAGTCCATTGCATTACATTGAACCCATTACATTAATTCCAGGTCACAATGTTATGTGTGAATTTGATCCTGTCATTATTATGCTAGCTGGGTTTTTTGCCCATTAGCTGATGCAGTTTCTTCATAGTGTCCGTGGTCTTTACAATTTGGTATGTTTTTGAGTGACTGGTACTGGTTTTTCCATTCCATATTTAGTGCTTCCTTCAGGAGCTCTAGTAAGGCCGGCCTGCTGGTGACAAAATCTCTCAGCATTTGCTTCTCTATGAAGGATATTATTTCTCCTTCGCTTATGAAACTTAGTTTGACTGGATATGAAATTCTGGGTTGAAAATTCTTTCTTTAGAATGTTGAATATTGGCCCCCACTGTCTTCTGGCTTGTATGATTTCTGCAGAGAGATCTGCTGTTAGCCTAATGGGCTTCCCTTTGTGGGTAACTTGACCTGTCTCTGGCTGCCCTTAATATGTTTTGAAATTGAGGCAGTAATTAATAGCCTGGTAACCAAAGAAAAGCCCAGGAACAGATAGATTCACAGCCGAATTCTACTAGAGGTACAAAGAGGAGCTGATACCATTCCTTCTGAAACTATTCCAAACTATAGAAAAAGAGGAACTCCTCCCTAACTCATTTTATGAGACCAACATCATCCCGATATCAAAACCTGGCAGAAACACAACAAAAAAAGAAAGTTTTATGCCGATACCCTTGATGAATTTCGATGTGAAAATCCTCAATAAAATACTGGCAAACCAAATCCAGCAGCACATCAAAAAGCTTATCTACCCCAATCAAGTCTGCTTCATCCCTGGGATGCAAGGCTGGTTCAATATAAGCACCTCAATAAACATAATCCACCATATAAACAGAACTAATGACAAAAACCATAGGATTATCTTAATAGATGCAGAAAAGGTCTTTGGTAAAATCCAACACCCCTTCATGCTAAAAACTCTCAATAAACTAGGTATTGGTGGAACATATCTCAAAAGAATAAGAGCCATTTATGACAGACCCACAGCCAATATCATTCTGAATGGGCTCCCTTTGAAAACTGGCATAAGACAAGGATGCCCTCTCTCACCACTCTATTCAATATACTACTGGAAGTTATGCCCAGGGCAATTAGGCGAGAGAAAGAAATAAAGTGTATTCAAATAGGAAGAGAGGAAGTCAAATTGTATCTGTTTGCAGATGACATTATTATATATTTAGAAAACCCCATTGTCTTAGCCCAAAAATCTCCTTAAGCTGATAAGCAACTTCAGCAAAGTCTCAGGATACAAAATCAATGTGCAAAAATCACAAGCATTCCTATACACCTATAATAGACAGACAGAGAGACAAATCATGCGTGAACTCCCATTCACAATTGCTACAAAAAGAATAATATACCTAGGAATACAACTTACAAGGGATGTGAAGGACCTCTTCAAGGAGAACTACAAACCACTGCTCAAGGAAATAAGAGAAAACACAACAAATGGACAAACATTCCATGCTCATGGATAGGAAGAATCAATATAGTGGAAGTGGCCATACTGCCCAAAGTAATTTATAGATTCAACGTTATCCCCTTCAAGCTACCATTGACTTTCTTCACAGAATTAGAAAAACCTACTTTAAATTTCATATGAAACCAAAAACAAGCCCGTATAGCCAAGACAATCCTAAGCAAAAAGAACAAAGCTGGAGGCATCATGTTACCTGACTTCAAACTATACTACAAGACTACAGTAACTAAAACAGCATGATACTTGTACCAAAACAGACATATAGACCAACGGAACAGAACAGAGGCCTCAGAAATAATGCCACACATCTACAACCATCTGATCTTTGACAAACCTGACAAAAACAAGCAATAGGGAAATGATTCCCGTGTGCAGAAAACAGAAACTGGACCCTTTCCTTACAACTTGTACAGAAATTAACTCAAGATGAAATAAAGACTTAAAAGTAAGACCTAAAACCATAAAAATCCTAGAAGAAAACCTAGGCAATACCATTCAGGTCACAGGCATGGGCAAATACTTCACGATTATAACACCGAAAGCAATGGCAACAAAAGCCAAAATTGGCAAATGGGATCTAATTAAACTGAAGAGCTTCTGCACAGCAAAAGAAACTATTATTAGAGGGAACAGGCAACCTACAGAATGGGAGAAAATTTTTGCAATCTGTTCATCTGACAAAGAGCTAATATCCAGAAGCTACAAAGAACTTAAACAAATTTACAAGAAAAAAAAACAAACAAACGTATCAAAAAGTGGACAAAGGATATGAACAGACACTTCTCAAAACAAGACAAAAGCTCATCATCACTGGTCATTAGAGAAATGCAAATCAAAACCACAATGAGATGCCATCTCACGTCAGTTTGGTGATCATTAAAAAGTCAGGAAACAGACGTTGGAGAGGATGTAGAGAAATAGGAACACTTTTACACTGTTGGTGGGAGTGTAAATTAGTTCAACCATTGTGGAAGACAGTGTGGTGATTCCTGAAGGATCTGGAACCAGAAATATCATTTGACCCAAAGGATTATAAATAATTCTACTGTAAGGCACATGCACATGTATATTTATACATACATGTATGTATTCACAGTAGCAAAGACTTGGAACCTACCCAAATGTCCATCAGTGATAGACTGGATAAAGAAAATGTGGCACATATACACCATGGAATACTATGTAGCCATGAAAAAGGATGAGTTCATGTCCTTTGCAGGGACATGGATGAAGCTGGAAACCATCATTCTTAGCAAACTAACACAGGAACAGAAAACCAAACACTGCAAGATCTCACTCATAAGTGAGAATTGAACAATGAGAACATATGGGCGCAGGGAGGGGAACATCACACACCAGGGCCTGTCAGGGGGTGGGGGGCAAGGGAAGGGATAGCATTAGAAGAAATACCTAATGTAGATGACGGGTTGATGGTTGCAGCAAACCACCATGGCACGTGTATACCTATGTAAAAACCTTTATGCTCTGCACATGTATACCAGAACTTAAAGCATAATAAAAAAAAAAAAAAAAAGTAATTGAATCAAACAGGTGAGAGGAATACATTAGACAACTTAAAAATGAATATTGTTTTATCTTTCTTCCCCACTCATTTCCTGACACTTGAACCACTGTATGATATTAATGGTCTCCATAGAGTTCCATGACCACAAATCTCTTCGTCTACTATACTTGTCATTACAATCAAGCACTATGCTGCTACCAGAAATATCTTCTCTAAATGTTATTGTCTTTTAACAACAAATGAGGAAACAAAAGCAAAATAAGGATGATGACAAATATGTAATGATGTATTTCTGCTGGCTATAGGTGAGGTACACATTTCTGCATTACTCCAATGATCAGATCTCACGCTATTTCACCACTTTTATTTCCATGGATGATTCCTAGAAACTGCCCTTTTCTTTAAAAAAAGGCCACATATTGACCTATCTCTTCTTTCACCCAGAGTGTCTTACTTTTTTCTTATAAGTGTCTATATACAATCTTACCCTTCTAAAAAGCAAACAAATTTTAAATGCATTTCATTAGCCCCTTGCCTACATGCAAATTCTCCATCTTCTGAGCTTCCATTACCCTTTACTTTTCTCTCTAGTTTATTATTTTGACCTGTAATAAATAGGTAGACGGGGTGTGGGGGTGCAAGAGAGAGAGAAGCAGTTGTATCTGTTGAAAGCAACTTGAAGAGAGCAGGAATAAATGTGTTTCTTCTCTTAGCCTCAAATAGCTTTTGCCATAGTGAACTATACAGAGCAGAGCTCAAATACGACAACTTGAAAATGTCTTGGGTATGGAAGAGAAAGGATCATGCAAGGAGCTGTTGTGGCTTTTTCAGAGGGTGTGGCTATGAAAGTTTCCGAATCTGAATGTGATTAGTTGGGTGGAGTGAGGTGGTGCAGTTCCCTCAAGTACCTGTCAGCCAAGCCCCATATTTCTCAGGTATCTAATGAGGCAGGAATGTTGAGTGTGATCATGGGACAACTACACACGCCTTTCCACTTACAAAGCATCTGCTTATCAGTATTTAATGATTTATTTCAACCCTGCTAGGCCTAATCAAGACAGAACACATTTTTTACGTACATCTAGGCAAATGACAAAAGAGAGGGCAGTCACTGCCTCTGTAACCTGGTATATTTCATGTGAGTGTCACATTTCCTTTCTCATTGTGTGTTTTTTCCCCAAATGAATTATGAGACCACTGGGTATATTTCATTTTATCAGATGTAGATGCATTTTCTTTATCCTCTTGAAACGTATTTTAATCTAGTCCATTAATAGAATTTAAATAAAGCCCATTGAAAATGACTAAGCATTGTGCAACAGGAGAAAAACTAAGTACATTCTGAGCTAGATCTCTATTCACAATGTGCATGTAAAGTCTAGCAGGTAATGAGCTTAAGTTCAGTTACCTGTTTGAATAGGAGGCCTGAGGACATCAAGGAGAGTAAACATGTAATATAAAACATATGTAGATAAATGTAAATATGTAAGCAAATTCCTCAGCATGTAAAAGTTTTAAAGTATATATATAAAGCCCAAATATGTAAACATACTCTTTTAAGAATACTTTAGAGATTCAATTGCTGGGCATAATTTACAGTCCAGATGTTTCAGTCATTTGGCTTGTAGATGAAGGAAACAATCACAAGCAGAATCAGTGAATTACCCACCACCCTACAGGGAGTTAGTGTAAGTCATGAGGTTCAGAACTTAAACCTGAGTGAGTGTTCAGGCTCCCTGTCCTGTTCAATGTGAACTGTACCTGTGGTTCTCAATTCTCTACTTATTATATCCATAAAGCAGTTTTTCAAAGAATAGGAGTCCTGACATTATAAAAGCACTTCTCTCCTTTCTTAAGAAGATGGCCTATCTGAGCAGGCATTCTGCTCCATATTTGTCATTTGTAACATGTTTAGAGACAGCAATCCTTGACTTTGGGGAGATCGTAGAATTCTCTATCTCATGAGACATTGGCATCCTCTCCTTAGAAAAATAAACTTCATTGCACACATTCAACTTTTCCTATAATTCTTAGGGAGGGGAGCAAGCATTTCAAGTTAAGAACACTTAGGATGTCATCACTTTGTCAGTGATCTTCCAAATTATTACCATCTGAATTGAGCCTAAGAAACTGCCATTTAATAAAAAATGCAATGTCTGGAACACAAGAGCTGAACAAATGAACAATGAAGATTACTTAAATGTGGGATTGTGACTTTAAAAGCTGCCCACATGTTGCAAATTAAGAAACAGATGGTTCAGGTGTTTAGAAGTCTCCCTTCAACTCTGCCTTATAATTTGGTCCAGCCTTGCAGGGTACTTCTTAGTTACCTCCTACCTCTTTCTGGTGTTAATGGATAATATATTACTGTAATTTCCAAATGGGAGCCCAGTTCATTATGTGCGAAAGAGTCACCCCACAGATCTTTGTTGATGGCCCTATTATGGCGGCAAATAAATAAATGAAGGACTGAATGAATGAAAAGGAACTGTAGGAAAAAGAGGTAAACTGGATAATGAGATTCCTTAAAAAGAATCCCTCATACTATTTTAGGATAAGAGAAACCATCAGCCAAGCATAAGCCACTTTTCCTCTAAGGAACTTTAGAATATTAAGACAAAATATGGGGGGAAAATATGATATGGCGCTCATAATGGATGACTGGCTTCCCTCAGATGACCTCCTAATAGGCAGTCTTCCATGCAGCTGAGAAAGCTGTGTTGCTCTGTTATTATAGGACAATGACAGCTACTGGTCTTGTTTCAATGATTGTAGTGCTTCTTCATCTTTGCTGGCCCGGAGCTGTGAGCAGTGTGAAATAGCTCAGGTGGGATAAGCATATTTCTCCAGTCTAGGAGATAACCCCCCTGGGTCTAGGTGGGAAGGTATGTAGGGATCAAGGTCAGGCTTCAGTCTGTGGTGCAGCAGCTCCCTTGAAACAGCCTCGCCTAGGACAGGCTGAGCCAGTCAGTCAACAACAGCTTTGTTTATTGCATTCCTACTCTGTGCTAGGTCTAGGGACACATTCTGGGGTATTCTCCCCAGTTCAACCTTTTCTCTCCTCAATCATCTCCATACCACGACAAATGACGGCCAACTAGGGTCACCTTTACTAGGGACAGTCTTGAGTCATTATTTCTCAGAGGATATAAGCTCACTAATAAAAATAAATGCTTTTTGGAAGTGGGAAACATTGAATTGCACTTTAAGAAACAAGGTGCTGGGGATAGAACAAGGAAGAGTACATTTATACCAGACCCTGAAGGATAGATAGAGCTTTCCAGCACCCTCTGGGGTGGGGGAGTATGTGGGTGTGTTTGCATGGGGAAGTAGGTGAGGCTCATGTACCTGGAGAGCTTACATTACAGGGTGAGGTGCAGGCATGAAGGTACAAGAGTTACAGGCAGGTCCCGAGGCGGTCCAAGAGTGCAGAGCTTAAACACAGTCCTTAAAACTGGGAAGACCCCAAGTCTGACCTTAGTTCCGGGAGTTCATGACAATATCTCTATAAAATGGGCATCTGGCCCCTCCCCTCACAGGGTTGGTGTATGGATGTGAGGCCATGTTCCTAACTTAGCAGGCAAGTGGGCAGTCCTGAGTGGCAGCTACCACTATTTTAATAGACACACCCCATCCAAGTTTATCAGTTATTTTGATTGTCACCACAGACATGCAGGCCTCCTTCACCCCACATGCCACTCTGCAACGTGTGTTTGTTTCTGCTCAGGGACATATCGTGAAGGAGCTGAAGAAAAGGCTGACCCTGAGCTCAAGGAAGCTCAGCTGTCATCCTGAGTTTCCAATATTTTATAGAGTATGTGGATTTATTCATCGCCATTGCATGTGCTGTCCTGGCCTCTCCACTTGCCTTGAGCAGCAAGTTGCGACGAGGACTCTAAACATGATCATACAAGACCGTCTCTATCTTCAGTCCCTGCCGCATGTCCTTGCCCCCAGCAATGGACACAGGGAGCCAACAAAGGCAACTGAACACATCACACTCTTGTGGATGGAACCTGAGAGGGAAAGGCAATGCAGGCCCCCAGTGTGCTTAGGCCGTCCTGCCTGGGGTAGAGCCTCTGAAGCTACCTGCATGGAAGAGGACAGGTGGGGACTGTGACTCAGAGGCAGAGCATTTTGTGGGAGTGGTGCTGGGGGACAGAGTGCCATCCAGGGCTGCCACAGGCACAGTGCAGCAGGCAAGAAGCTAACGTTCTGGATGGCTGCACGAGAAACGCAGAGGCTGCTCAGGGATTCAGACTTCAGCCTTGAGGTTTGCAGGACCTTGAGGAGTGAGGGGATTAATCCAATCAGTGGGCAAGGCAGGGAGTGCTTGTTTAGACTTTCTTCAGAGACCAGCCAGGCTGCCCATCTGCTGACTGCCCTATCAGTGTGACAAAGTCTTTTAAGGGGGTGATGTCAAGGTGAGGAGGAAAAGCAGAATGGAGGTGCAAGGTAGACCCAGGTTTGAGTCACAGGGACAGTGCAGGTGGCAGGGACAGAGACTCCGGCCAAGCATGGCGGTGGATGCTCATGCCTCCAGTATGGTGCTCACTGCCAGGGCCTGCTTAATCCATGGTGACCTGATGCAGACATCATGAGGACGTGAACCTGGGGGACCCCAATTTGCCCCGAAGGATCTTCAGAGACATCTTGGGGGATGGATGTGTCATCTTCCCATGCCTCAACCTTTGGCTCTTTTACCTATTGAATTTTTACTAGAAGCAATGGATTTACCTGTGAAACTCTAAAAACATGGGAGTAGCCCCGATACAGGGGAGAGCCCGGCCTCCAAGCTGGATAAAGGAGGGGGCTGAACTCCAGAATCTTTCATTTGCCACCTCCATCTTTAGGCAGTCATCAAGCTTAATTGCTTTCCCATTTATTTTCATACAGATGAAGATTCTATGAACTGATTCATTTACTATGTAAGTCTGAATGAGATAACCGGTATTAAGGACTTAGACTGTAATAGAAACTCAGTCATTGTGAGTGCACTTCACCTCTTTTTCGTCTTAAATTCCAGTCAACTTGCCTTGGTCAGACTTCTTGAAGATTGATCAAGTAACTTTCTGGAAAGGAGCAGTGAGTTGGGCCCTGCAGAGCATCTGGGGCCAAGGACTGTAATACTCACCGTACTGTCTTGCCTTTGCAGTTACGTATTTTTTTGGCTGTTTCTTACCTGCCTGTCCCACTACACTTTTGCTGGGAAATGGCCCCAGTAAGCAGTCTGTTGTGGATCTCCTAGTCCTAATGGGATCAAGGCTCACAGGAAGGGTTTGCTGGGAGAGCCATTGCAGGTGCAGCAGGGCTCACCCTGGCATCAAGTACAGATGTGGGCGTGCATGTAGCCTGGTGACAAGTGGCATGCATTCTCACCAGGACACCTCACCCACCTGCTACCCTGCCAGCATGGCATCAGATACAAAATTAAAAATGTTTGTTTAGAGATCTGAAAAGTGAGAGTGGAAATTTTGAGAGAAGAGGCATTCATGTGGGATCCTGCACCTCCGCCTTCTAGTCAGACCCCAGAGAGTAAAGACTCGAAGCTGTCTGTTTCATCGGGGGGTGTCTTACCCAGCTCAATACAGAAAGTGCAGGTAAGTCTAAACATAGCTGGCAAATGAAAATACTAGAAGGCCAAGAACTCCCCCTTACTCTCTTTCCTGGTTCATGTGGATTTAACTTAATAAGTCAAAATTTATCTTACAGGAATTAATGCATTCATCTGAGTTTCTCAGTCATCCAGCTATTTAATTAGTCATCTTTCAAAATGGATAAACTACTAGAAAATTTTCAGGTCTTGTAACCATTTACAAGAAAACAAGCGTTTGAAACAAAAATATTGGATAATCTAAATTATCATTTGTTGTATCCCAAGGAAATGAATCCTATTTAGATCACAAATAATAAACTAGTGCAATGTGTACATATATATTTATAAGGCAACTGTGCATTTGGAAAACAATGCTTTGAGAACTGTGTGTTTAAGTCATTCTGGAACACGGTTATTAAAACTGGGATGTATGTTTGTGACTCTTCTGGAATCTTCAGGTTACAGGATTAGGGGGAGAAATCAAAAAACAGTCACCCTTTGCTCTGAGCAAATGTCACTCTGAAAGCAGGGCTATATACAAACACCTGCAACCCAAGTCCTTGGCAACTGGGACAGCAGGGAAGATGGTCCTGTGAGCAGAGAAGAGCGCGAGAGGCATGCCCCTGTGTGGATGAGAAGAGGAGAGAATGTCTTTCTGTGTGACATTCAGTGTACCATTTAACTGGCTGCACACACTCCTCCATTATTCAGTCCCCTCTTCAGCTACAACAGGGGCAGTATGACACCAGAAGGCAGTGGTCTGGCGGCTGTTACCAATTGTTCAGGGCTTCCTGGAGACGCTTATCCCCACTCATATCACCCAGTGTGGAGCGGACACCTGACCTCTTGTGATCAAGCACAAAGAAAATGGCCTGGACCCTTGGGACTGGGCGTTGGGCCTGGTTCTGTGGCCAACGACATCTAGGCAGCTGCCAAAGTATCCCCCCAACCTCAATCCTCCTGCAAAGAAAATGTGGGACTGGAATGCATAGGACCTATCTTCAGGCCAGGCGGTGGCTCATGTCTGTAATCCCAGGACTTTGGGAGGCCCAGGTGGGTGAATCACCTGAGGTCAGGAGTTCGAGGTCAGCCTGGCCAACATGGTGAAACCCCATCTGTACTAAAAATAGAAAAATTACCTGGGCGTGGTGGCACATGCCTGTAATCCCAGCTACTCAGGAGGCTGAAACAGGAGAATCACTTGAACCCGAGAGGCTGAGGTTGCAGTGAGCTGAGATTGCACCACTGCACTCCAGCCTGGGTGCGACAGAGTGAGACCCTTTCTCAAAACGCACAAGCGAAGACCTATGTTCACTTCTGAGGAGAGAAGCCCACTGTCATTCTGATCTTTGTTTCTCTGTATCTAACACTCTATCCTCACTTCATACCAGCCCCAGATGATTCTGTAATTTTCTGTTTATCACTGGTTTTAAGCAATTGCTCTATGAGGTGTCCTGGTGTTAGTTTCTTCAGGGGTTTTGTACATGGAGTTTGTTGAGCTACTTACTTCTGTGGTTTGCAGATGTCATCAAATTTGGAAAATGTTAGTCATTATTCTTTCAAATATTTTTTTTTTGTTCCCTCCTCTTCTTTGGGGACTCCAGTTATACTATTATTTAACCATCTGATGTTGTCCCACAGCTCAATTAACCACAATTCTTTTTCTTCCCTGTCTTCCTTCTCTCTATGTTGGATTATTTCTATGGCTATGTTTTCATATTAACCAATGCAGTATTTAATCTCTTATGTCCGTGTGGTATATCTTTCATCTTGAATATTATTCCTTTTATCTCCAGAACTTCAATTGGAATCTTTTTATATCGTTGTGTCTCTTCTTACCATGTTCAATTTTTGCTTCTTGAACATGTGGAACCCAGGCATAGTAATTGTGTTCCTGTCCTGAAAATTCTAACATCTGTGTCACACCTGGGCCAGTTTCAATGATTTTTTTTCTCCTCTATTTTCGTATTTCTCTCATCTTTGACTGGATGCTAGACAAGAATTTTACCTCGTTATGTGCTGGATATTTTTGTATTTCTACAAATATTCTTGAATTTCTCTCTGATACATAGCTAAATTGCTTGGAAACAGTTTGACTTTTTTCAGGTCTTGCTGGGTTAGGCAAGACCAGAGCATTAGCAACAAAAATATGTTTTCCCTGCTCTGAAGCAGAATGTTTCTGAGTGCTGTGCTTGTTGCCCTGTGAATTATGATGCTTTCCACATTGGCTGGTAGAAATTGGAATATTTCCTTCTCTGTGTGAGTTCCCAAGGATGTTTTCCTCTAATGCTTTCACATAGTTCCTTCTCCAACTTTGTGCTGTTTTCTCACGTGCATGGATAGGCTGGTCTGTACTTAGCTGAAGGCTTCAGAGAAGCCTATGCTGATCTTGGAATTATTTCTCTCAGTGCCCCTCTGTTTTCTCTGTGTTCTGCTTTGCAAACCCTAACTCTCTGATCCCCTGTACTTCCAGTTTTGTCTTCCACTCAGAGAGACTCTGAGTTCTACCTGGGCTTGTCCTTACACACCATGGCCTGGAAATTGTCTGGGGCAAGTGCAGGCATCGCCTCCTGTGTTCCCTTCTCCCAGGAGTCCATTTCTTGTGTTGCCTGATGTGCAAAGTCTTAAATATCACTGTTGCATACATTTGTGTGTGTGTATGCATGTGTGTGTGTGAGAGAGAGGGAGAGTTGTTTCAGGTGGGAGTATAAATATACTTCTTGTTACTTCATCTTGGTCAGGAGCAGCAATGGTCACCTTAAGGGTCTTAAGCCCCTTTTCCCAATGGGTGATTAAATACTTTCACTACACTCACTTCTAACTCTGAAATTCTGTGTCAACATCAGAATATTTGTGTGTTTTTGGATTTTTCTGGTGCTCTGTAGTTTCAATTAGAGCAGATTACAGAATTAATCACTTCAGTAAATCCATTCATTTATTCAAGTTTGTTTATTTTTACTGAATGACTCCTGTGACAGAGTCTGAAAGAAATTATTGAAATAAAGAGCCATCATGCCCGTCATCCTGGGAATAGGAATCTATAGTCTGTCTGGTGGTGCTGATCACCTTCAAGCAGACACAATGTTCAGATGAATGCACACTTATAAATGTAACACACTCCATTCAGGATGATAACTAAGAATTGTGAGAGGACACAGGAGGGAGGGTGAGATTAGACGAACACTCAAGACTGGCCCTTGATGAGCCCCAAGGATTAGAGAGAGACAGCAGCACCACAGGTGAGGAAAAGGAACCTGGTGGAGAAACTGTGTATGTGGGGATACAGCTAACCAGAGAGGTGAGAAATCTCTCTGAGAATTACAAAGCACTGCTCAAGGAAATCAGAGAAGATACAAACAAATAGAAAAACATTCCATTCTCATAGGTAGGCAGAATCAATATTGTTAAAGTGGCCATATTGCCCAAAGCAGTGTACAGAGTTAATGTTATCCCTATCACAGAACTAGAAAAAGACTATTTCAAAATTCATATAGAACTCAAAAAGAGACCAAATAGCCAAAGAAATCTTAAGCAAAAAGAACGAAGCCAGAAGCATCACACTACCTAACATCAAATTATACTATAAAGCTGCAGTAACTAAAACAACATGGTACTTGCACAAAAACAGACACTAGACCAATGGAACAGAACAGAGAACCCAGAAATAAAGCTACACACCTACAACCATCTGATCTTTGACAAAGCCAAAATAATAATGAGCAATGGGGAGAGGACCCCCTATTCAATAAATGGCGCTTGGATAACTGGTTAGCCAAATGCAGAAAATTGAAACTAGTCCTCTTCCTTTCACCATATACAAAAATAAACTCAAGATGGATCAAAGACTTAAATGTAAAACCCAAAACTATAGAAACTTTAGAAGACAACTTAGGCAATACCAGCCAGCACACAGGCATGGGCAAAGATTTCATTACAAAGACCCCAAAAGCAATTGCAACAAAAGCAAAAACTGACAAATGGGATCTAATTAAACTAAAGAGCTTACACACCACAAAATAAACTATCAACACAGTAAACAGACAACCTATAGGATGGGAGAAAATATTTTTAAACTATGCATTCAACAAAGGTCTAATATCCAGAATTTATAAGGAACTTAAGTCAACCAGCTAAACAGTGAGTATGTATGTACAAAAACAACCCCATTAAAAATGGGCATAGGGTATGAACAGGTATTTCTCAAAAGACACACATATGGCTAATAAAGATATGAAAAATGCTCAACATCACTAATCATTAGAAAAAGCAAATCAACGACACAATGAAATACCATCTCATACCAGTCAGAATGTCTATCATTAAACAACAGATTTTGGCAAGGTTGTGGAGAAAAGAGAACACTTATACACTGCTGGTGGGAATGTAAATTAGTTCAACCTCTGTGGAAAGCAGTTTGGAGATTTCTCAAAGAACTTAAAACAGAACTACTCTTTGACCAAACAATCACATTACTGGGTATATACCCAAAGGAAAATAAATTATTTTACCAAAAAGACACATGCATATGTTCATTGTAGTACTATTCACAATAGCAAAGACGTGAAATCAACCTGGATTCCCATCAGTGGTGGCTGGTTAAAGAGAACGTGGTACATACATACCATGGAATACTACACAGCCATAAAAAAGAACAAAATCATGTCCTTTGCAGCAACAAGGATGCAACTGGAGGCCATTAACCTAAGTAAATTAACACAAGAACAGAAAACCAAATAGCACAAATTCTCACTTACAAGTGGCAGCTAAACATTGAGCACACATAGATGTAAAGACGAGAACCACAGACACTGGGTCTTACTTAAAGAGGGAGGATGGGAGGAGGGCAAGGGTTGAGAAATGACCTTTCAGGTACTACGATCATTACCTGGGTGATGAAATCATTTGTACACCAAGCCCCAATGATTGCCTATGTAACAAACCTGCACATGTGCCCCCTGAACCTAAAATAAATGTTGAAAAAAAGTGGAATTGCCATAGTGATGGCTCATGTGAGCCAGAAATCCAGATGAAAGGTGCAGAAGAGGAAGAACATATCTGAAAGCATACCTTGAAGGTGACAGTCCCTGTGGCCAGTTTTCAGAGGATCTCTTTGTTTCAAAATAGGCTGTGTTTAAAGAGCCTAGGGTAGAAACAACCGAGCAAGGTTTCCCTGAGATTTTAATAATCTAGGACAGAAAAATCATCTCTCTACCACAGGACATTGAATACTAACTAGTGGTGATAAGTGAATAACTGAGTAATATGAATAGTTGCATAGAACTGTATAGGTTTTCATAAAGGCACTTCTAACTCTATGATTCCATTGGATTTCCAAATGAGTACTTTCCCCAGGGTCAATTCTTCCCATTTGCCTGTGAGGAAATGAAGCCTAAGGTCACAAGACTTTTCTCTAATATAGGCTGTAAGGCCAGCTACATAATTTGTTGGACCCAGTGCAAAATGAAAATTAGGGGCTCCATGGTCATAAGTTATTAAGAATTGCAAGATGGTGACAGTGGAAACATTGAACCAAAGGTGAGGTCTTTCTGAGAGGGGCCCTGGGAGACTGCAGGCCTCATCCCTGCAATGTAGGTCCTGACACGCAGACTTCAGCCTCAGACCACTGAGAGCAAATTCTGATTCTTCTCAGTCCTGGTCAAGTCAGGCTATGACTATGACATTTGTGCTTAAAGGTGCTGAAAAATAAAGGGAGGAAAAAACCATTGAAGAAGAGGTTCCTCCAGACACCAACTAAGCAGTATCCCCACCAAGCCAGTGATCTGTGATACATAAACTGAACTTTTCATTCAAGAGAATACAGAGGCCTCCCTTGCACATAAAAGTCATTTTGAGGCCGGGCATGGTGGTTCTCGCCTATAATCCCAGCACTTTGGGAGGCCAAGGAAAGCAGATCACGAGGTCAAGAAATCAACCATCCTGACCAACATGGTGAAACTCTGTCTCTACTAAAAACACAAAAAATAGCTGGGTGTGGTGGTGTGCGCCTGTAGTCCCAGCTACTCGAGAGGCTGAGGCAGGAGAATTGCTTAAACATGGGAGGCAGAAGTTGTAGTGAGCTGAGATTGCACCACTGCACTCCAGCCTGGTGACACAGTGAGACTCCATCTCAAAACAAAACAAAACAAAAACAAAACAAAACAAAACAAAAAAACAGCTATTTGCCTTGGCCTAATGGTTATGCCAAGAGATGAATTCACAATATCCTCTATTTATGTAAACTCTACTGTTTCCTAAAGCAAGGCATAACCATCTTTAATATAGATGCCTTTCATTTTCCCCTCCTGCTTCCTTATAACTTCTGCTCCAACTTCTGACCATGTTTGTGAAATTAGGGAATTACAAAGTATGATTTCAAGGTCAAGCAGGTTCTTATCACACTTCAAATAATTATGCTTCAGGGATCACTGAATTGACTCAATATCCTGTAACTTACTAGCTAAGATTATGAGGCTGGCATTCCATCCAGAATTCAGGAAATAAGCTATCTCAAGTTAAAATAGGGAAATAAAAAGTTCATGCTCACAGACTTTTCTGCTTTAGTAGGGGGGTCTTTCAGTGCTGAGCATTTTGCAGACGGTGCTATTTAGTCCTGGTCTCAAAACACAACCTTCCCTGAAAGGAAGCCTAATGATTTGATTTAGTCGGCTCTAGCTTCACTTTGTCTTAACTCATATTCTTTTCAAAATTCAAATAATACCTTAAACAGAGACATTTGATATCTCTCCTTTAATGATGGAATCAACTCCACGAACTTGTCTGTGGCCTTGTAGGTCCCGTGTGAGTTAATCTCAACGTTTGCATCACAGTGTCCCTACACACGTGCTCAGCTTGTTCCAGCCTGGCTATAAATTGTCCACCAGACATACTTTTCATGGTTTGGGAATGGTGACTTTTAATAACATTCTTTCTGAGCCTGAAATTATGGTCTCTTCATGTCACTAGCTTGAATCCTGCCATAGCTCTATCCATCCACTCATATATGTATGTCCATACACATCCATTTATCCAGCTTCCTTTGTACTCATTATCCGTCCACCTGGCCATTCATCAAACATGTTCAAATGTCTTTTACATGTCATTGAGTGTTTTAGGTGCATACAAATATGAAGTCTTTTAAAACATAATATCAAGGGCTACTGGGCCAGGGTAAAAGGCAGACACAAAAAGTGTGGCTGAGCTGGGGCAGTGGCCAGATGTGAGGACGGGAATGGGCACAGGCTTCTAGTGGGAGGAAAACTCACTAAGACAGATAAGGAATAATAGGAAGGGATCCCAGGAAGCCAGTGCCCAAGATGAGAACTGAAGGACTAGTAAGGCTTGGCCGTCTGCTGAAGGCCTGCCGAATCATATGGCATTGAGAGGACTACAGGTTGTTTAGCATCACCGCCACCTGGAGCGCATGGGGGTGAGTCCCAAGAGCTGCACCTGGAGCAGCGAGCAAGGGGGCTACATGCACGGCCTGTGTGTTGCATCCAGGCGTCTGGACTCAATGCTGACCAACACTGGTGGAGTTTTAATTAGTGGGGAGACATGATCAAATTTGAATTCTGGAAAGATCCCTCTGAGGACAGACTGGGCAATAAGAATCTTTCAAGAATTAATGCAATCATCCAAATAAGAAATTAATATTTGAACAAAGCACTGGTATATGGAATGGAAAACTATGTACATTTGAGAGAATACAAGAGACGAAATCTACAGAACCTGGTGATAACAATTGTTAAGAGGGATAGAAATGAAAGTGTCAAGGATGACTCCTGAGTTTCTGGCTTGCTCCATGTGATTGAATGTGGTTTACTTTACTGAGGTAAGAAACACAGGAGAAGCAGTTTGGAGGAAAATAGTGAGCCTTGTTTTATATATGTTGGTTTCTAATGATCTCCAGATGGAAATGGCAAATAGAAATTCAATGTATGAGTTCAGAGGCCAATAAAAGGGCAGCCATCTAGCCCAGGATAACCCAGGTATTTTATATATAATCATGACCATAGAGCTGGATGGTGAAATTATGAGAGTGAGTAAGATGGTGGTAATAGTTAATACACATATATTACTTTCTATGTGTCAAGCACTATCCTGTAAAGTACATGCATATTGTTAACACTATTGGTTTTCATTATAGCATTAAAGAGAGTTTTTTAAAAAAACACTAGAGCAATCTTGGCACATAGAAATGAAGTAACCTGCCTGATATCCACCAGCTGGGAATAGGTAAAGCTGAAATGGAAGCCCAGGCAACCAAGCCCTTGAGTCTGTGCTTCTAACCACGAGGTAGCACTGTCCCTCAGGGTATGGAGGGCATTTGCCATATGGGAGACATTCAGGAAGTACATATGGAGCAGGAGAACTAATGGATGGAATTAACAAGAAGAAATGAGATCCTCTTGGAAGCCCAGCTCTGATGTATCCAAAGTGCAGAATGCCCTGAGATGCTCCAGTCAGAGTGGCTCCCCCTCCCATTCAGGATATTCTCATCTTTCAGGATATTTATGGAGAAGCATCTCTACCATGTATAGAACATTGAGTCATGGCCAAGTGAGGTCTATACAACTAGCTGGTGAGCAGTGACCATACCACATTCTGGTTTTACAGTTGATTCTTTGGTAAGGACTGCATTACCTGCAGCTTAATGACAGTCACAGATAAAGAACCTGTTGAATTATGGTCTCAGGACACTGAGTTGTCAGAGTCAAGGCAGTATAACCTAAGTGAAAGTAGAAAATGAGTTCATGGTGTAAATTCCCAGCTCACAAATTTGGGTTGACTTCAAGAACTAAGATCTAATGGCAGAGTAGCCTCATTTTTCTAAGCCTTACTTTCATCCCTCTCTCAAACAGAGTAGACTATGTCTGTCTTTCAGGGTTGATAATAGGATTCAAACTTTCCAAAGTTCTTAAACAAAGAGGCTGCTGTGAAGGAAACTGTTCTATCGATGCATGGTAGATATTTTTACAATTGTTTCCCAGAGATTCACTATAAGAAACATAGACTGTTAGGGTGTAATGCCAAAGATTACTGTCACCATACAAATTATGCAATGGATACATCTAAATTAATCATAAAATAAGCTGGACACATACCAAGTGCCAACAGTCTTAGGACAAATCTGAAATCAGGGTTTCACAAAGCACCATGGTCAGGGTCTGGCAACTAGAAGTTGGGTAGCATTTTCAGTGGACATGTTTATTAGGAGACCTGGGACTTTCACAGTTTATCCCACTCTGTGCCTCCACAATAATTGGTCCTAGGTGTTTTATAACCCATCAGAAACTCATGTGTATAAATATTTTATAGGAGTTCATTCATCTCCATTATTTTCCTTGTATATATTCCTAAAATGATGGAAGGCAAGATAAATCCACGTGAATCCTCCAAAGCCAAAGTTGTTCTAGAGTTAAATTACAAGGACCTAGACAATTTAGCTGCTCTGTTGAGACACCCCCACAAGTTATTTCCAGGAAAGTGCACACTGTCTTTTTACTTATGCAGACAGGTGGAGATTCCATTGCTTCCTAAAGCACCAGTGGTTCCCATAATTTTGCTATGGACGGAATTTTAAGTCTCAAAAAATGTATTCCTAAAGCATTATTTTTCAGTTGATTAAAACTCAAACAATAATTCTGTAACACAGAGTCAAATAATTTTTGAGCTGAAAAAGGCCCAAAATGGGTAGTACTCAACTTGATAGTTCCCAAAGATGTGGTGAAGACTTTTCTCAAAATCAAAAGCCAGAACCAAAACTCAACGTCCTGCCTTCTTCATTCAGCACTCTTTCTTCTCTTGAGTCCCACCACTGCCCCACAAGCGTATTCTTTAGTGATTGTTATGCCTGTGATCTCTTCCTGAGAAGATTAAGATTAAATCAAATTAAAAGCTTTTTTTTTTTTTTTTTTTTTTTTTTTTTTTTTTTTTTTTGCGATTCTGAGTTAACCTTGGAGTGGCTGAAGCTCCATTTTGCATGGATTTAAATAGTTACTATAAATGTGTTCATTTAATCAATGTCACAAGCATATGAAGTATAATTCCTCAATGTCTTGATAGAAATTGTTCTAAAATATGTGAACATTAATGGAAAGGAAATCAGAAGGCAAACCAAACCTTCTGGCAGACTTCTATTGCAAAATACTTCAAGGTAGTTCATGAAGATAGTTAACGAAGGCAGTGGTTGATGAATGGAGCGTAAACTGTCTGTGTAATGTTGCGTGTAACTGTGAAGGAAGCAGAGTTAATGAAAGCAGACAAGGAGGCCAATGTGACTAAGTCAAGCAGCAGATTCTAAACAGAGGAACATAGAACGCCTCCCAGGAAAAGCAGTGCCCATCTGGAATCATTACATAGAGGGGCACGCTGCTACAGGAAAATATTTTAAATGTTCTAAGAATGTAGTGAGGATTACAAGTTTTTGTTTTGACAAGTAACACGATGAATTTCAGAATCTGAAAACCTGCTGACACACATGGAAGGAAAGATTACCATATTTACCAGCAAATATGAAATATCTCTGATTCCATCTCATTTTTCCCTTGATAGAATAACACGTTTGCTCTAAGCTGAGGGGAAAAGAATGGGGAGGTACAGGAATGGGAAGATTATGTGAGAGTTTAGATACACTCTTAGAAACATGTTGAAGGACTGTTCTATTGCAGGCTTCATCTGTACACACCATATCCCATTCCCAGGGGAGCAGCTTAGATGTACGGGAGGGTGAGGAGAAATTCTCCAAGCCCTTGAGGAATTTCTCAGAATAGCACAGCTAGGAAGCTCTAACAAGAGGCTCTAACCTAAATTATTTGATTAGATACATTTGGGCATTTTCTGACCCTTTCCTGAGGGAGCTTATCCCAAATCCTCAGGAAGGTACCATAAGAAGCTGTGTGTTTGCATTACTAGTGAACAGAAAGTGTTCCTTAACAGCTAGAGAAGCAAGCAAGTTCACCAGGGAGAAACAACAGTGAAGATGACAGAAAAAGAGGCATGTACAAACTCACATCACTCCAAAACCAACCCAGAGGATGGGACCAGAGCAGGTCAGCAACACAATAGATAGCATTTATTCCAGGACCTCACCATGTGCGGAGTTCAGCATCTGTGTCAATGACAACGTTCACAGATGGACTAGAAATCATTTATTGGGCTTTGTGTGTCCCTTTGGGATAGCAGTTTGGTCCTATATTTTCAACAACATTTCAGTGACTAGCAAAGTCGTAAGTACAGAGCAGGGATAAGTTTGTGGAATTAATTAATAACATGTAGATATGTCTTTGTTTCTATGCAAGTCTTCATTCCTCTTATCCTCATCTGTCTACATCCCATTCAGCCTTAGAAAGGTTGGCACTCATCACCTGTGAATCCCAGTATCATTTCCTCTGTTGCCTCCCATTGACATTAATGAAGACATGTTTGTTTCCCACACTGACTCTTGAGCTGCTTCAAGCCTCGTGCTGCTTCTCCTTCACTTTGTTTCCTGGTACACAGCCTAGGGAGGTACACAAACCAGGCACTCAGGAAACAGAGATCAAATGGACCAACAGAGTTCAGGAAATGTGTTGGCTCAGTTATGCTGTGAAAACATAAGTGTAAGCCACTCAGACACACAGACTGGAGTAAGTAGGAGTATGACTTGACAGTTGGAGATCCTGGGAAGACATCTCAAGGCAACAGTTCTCAAAGTGGGGTCCCCAGACCCAGCATCACCTGAGAACTTGTGAGAAGGTCTCAGGCTCCACCTCAGATCTACCAAATCAGAAGCCCTGGAGCTGGGGCCCAGCATCTGCATTTTAACGAGCCTTTCAGGTGATTCTCATGGGCACTCCAGTTTGAGAATCACTAATCTAAGGGACTCTACAACAAGCATTCATTCATTCATTTCACTGATATTTATTAATTATAACACACTAAATGCCAGGTAACATAGAAAGATTTGTCATCAAGGGTCCTAAAATCACAGGGAGAAAAAAGCCATGGGTCAAAATAAATAACCATAAACAGAACAAGGCATTATTAGAGAGGGGTAACACAGTTTGGGTGATCAGAGAAGATAAAATTAAAAGCATTGATGTGTGCTGGCCTTGTCAGATATTTAAGAATATGTCATTATTATTCCTGAGGTTGAATTCTTGCTTACTTGGTGTGAATTTTCTTTTACTACTATTATTATTATTATTTTATTATACTTTAAGTTCTAGGGTACATGTGTACAATGTGCGGGTTTGTTACATATGTATACATGTGCCATGTTGGTGTGCTGCACCCATTAACTCATCATTTACATTAGGTATATCTCCTAATGCTATCCCTCCTCCCTCCCCCTACCCCATGACAGGTCCCAGTGTGTGATGTTCCCCTTCCTGTGTCCAAGTGTTCTCATTGTTCAATTCCCACATATGAGTGAGAATATGTGGTGTTTAGTTTTTTGTTCTTGCAATAGTTTGCTGAGAATGATGGTTTCCAGCTTCAGCCACGTCCCTACAAAGGACACGAACTCATCCTTTTTTATGGCTGCATAGTATTCCATGATGTATATGCACCACATTTTCTTAATCCAGTCTATCACTGATGGACATTTGGGTTGGTTCCAAGTATTTGCTATTGTGAATAGTGCCACAATGAACATACGTGTGCATGTGTCTTTATAGCAGCATGATTTATAATCCTTTGGGTATATACCCAGTAATGGGATGGCTGGGTCAAATGATATTTCTAGTTCTAGATCCTTGAGGAATCACCACACTGTCTTCCACAATGGTTGAACTTGTTTACAGTCCCACCAACAGTGTAAAAATGTTCCTATTTCTCCACATCCTCTCCAGCACCTGTTGTTTCCTGACTTTTTAATGATCGTCATTCTAACTGGTGTGAGATGGTATCTCATTGTGATTTTGATTTGCATTTCTCTGATGGCCAGTGATGATGAACATTTTTTCATGTGTCTGTTTTCTGCATGAATGTCTTCTTTTGAGAACTGCTGTTCATATCCTTTGCCCACTTTTTGATGGGGTTGTTTTTTTCTTGTAAATTTTTTTGAGTTCTTTGTAGATTCTGGATATTAGCCCTTTGTCAGATGAGTAGATTGCAAAAATTTTCTCCCATTCTGTAGGTTGCTTGTTCACTCTGATGGTAGTTTCTTTTGCTGTGCAGAAGCTCTTTAGTTTAATTATTATTATTATTTTTTATTTTAAGTTCCATGATACAAGTGCAGAAAGTGCAGGTTTGTTACATAGGTATACATGTGCCATGTGGTTTGTTGCACCTATCAACTCATCACCTAAGTTTTAAGCTCTGCATGCATTGACTATTTGCCCTAATGCTCTCCCTCCCCTTGCCCCTACCCCTAGGCTGGCCCTAGTGTGTGTTGTTCCCCTCCCTGTGTCTGTGTGTTCTCATTGTTCAACTCAAATTTCTTTCACAGTATCGCAGATTTCTAGGCATAATGGACCATATGTCACTTATATCTGTATTGTAAGTTTTGAAAACACTACTAAGTCAAATAGTAGAGCGTATTAAATTTAAGTGAATGAATTAATGAATAAAAGATCCGGGGCAGAAGGGTAGACAGTAACAAACGTAATCAAACTGGTCCAATCCAAGTAAGAAAGATGTAAAGGGTATATTACGACTGAAGTGCAGGATGCCTATTTGTCACAAGTAGAAATAAGAACAGAGAAGTAAGCCGGTACAAGGTTATTGTGGGATTAGAATATATACCCAAGGAACATGAACCTTATTTCCAGACGAAAGATGCCTTTAAATCTAATTTTAGATTATTAAGACCTAATTTAAAATCTGGTATAACTTTAAGCTAGCAAACATTTATCCCTGGCACATGCATTTTATTGAGGCGTGAGGTATTCTGTGATCTTCAGCACAGCTAAAGAGTAAGAGGCGATCCATTATCTAATACAACTGGGGCTATGTGACCCAAACAGCCTGATTCCAACAGTCACTGCAGTTGACAAAAATCAGGCAACATGACATCTGGTGCTGTGATTGCTCCACCAGGAAGTGTGGAAACATAAAATGGTAAAAAAGCAGAACAACTTTCCAAGATCAGCATGGTCACACCCTATAAAAATCCTCATGATTCAGGATGACTCTCTGAGACAAAAGGGTTTGGAAAGTTCACACATCTTGAAAGCCACATTAGATGAGTGATTCTTCTGTATCCTCTGCTATTTAAACTCTAGAAGAAATGGTTTGCATTTATAGGCTCTAATTTTGGAATGGAAAAATCAATCGCAATGCATCCAATAGATGACATCATGTATGGTTTGAGTCTCGAGGGCTTATCAAAGCCCCCTAGTCTCTTAGTATTAATGCTGAGCTTCATAAAATAAACAAGTAAAACACATATAACTTTTGTAACTCAGGGTTTCAAAACACATGTGTTTATGATATGACTTTCAGCTATTGGATTTTCCCCCACAGAGGTGAAAGGATTAAATAAATCAGATGAGACATTATCAATGTCAATGCAGGTGGCCTTGTGGAATGACATTGGTCCAGGAGGCCTCCAAAGTTATCCTCAGTCACAGGATCCATTCCTTGGTAACCCTTCAATGTCATGTTGTAGTTCAAGTTAAAATGTTCACCTCCAGGATCTCACTGTCTCATTTACATGTGAGCAAATTTCTTGCATGTTCCAGGAAACACACCATTTCTTTGGGACCACAGAAGTCAGTGGACCTTACTCCTCCTGAAGGCAGGTGCTCAGCTCTGCCCATTTGCTGATCTGTCAATCCATGTATCTGCCTTATCTGCCTGCTTTGTCCTGTAGGTATTGATAGAACAGTTGGGATTTTTCCACTATAGCAAAAGCAATGTACACATTAAGATTCAGAAGTATCCCTAAAAACTCAAACACACCAACAGCATAACCCAGTAGGACTCTTGAGAGTCACTGTGGCCACTGTCACGTGGTAAGAAATAATGAAGTCCTTTTAAAACCTTGTAAGAGGGCGAAAGTTGGCTCTGCGTAGCCTGAACTCTAATCAAACATGTAATTTATTAGAACATAATTGCAAAGTTACCTTAATAATGTAAATATTTATAAAAATGAATTTCAGGGCAATTAATGGCCCATTATCTCCAGACTGAGGACCTCTAATTGGAACATAATTTTAGGATCAGAGATAAAAGTTGAAAAACTTCTCAATTATATTGTGAAACAATCAGTAAGCACTTAAGTAACTCCCAGGTCTCCTAAATTTCCAAGTAGAAAACAACCTGACACTCAGTTAATCCTCTCAATTTAAGGAGTTTTTTTTTTTTCCTAGTCCCTGGTTTAAAATTATTTAACTTCCAGGCCCATTCTAAAATGAACATTAAATTGGTGTGTTTGATGGTATAAATGCTTTGATGCTTTAAATCCTGGATTGTAAAAAATAATTCAAAAATAAA
The DNA here is from genome assembly GCF_024542745.1 of Macaca thibetana thibetana. Lineage (NCBI taxonomy): Eukaryota > Metazoa > Chordata > Mammalia > Primates > Cercopithecidae > Macaca > Macaca thibetana. Next base: position 116,699,511 of record NC_065580.1, read on the forward strand.
GTAATCAGAAAAATTCATTTCTCCTCAATGATTTGTGTAATTCTTTCAGCAGGGCAAATTCAGTATGGAAGCATATAGATGCCTTTGTCAACATAAGTGAAAGAGCAAAGGGTTTATGGAAAGACCCCAACACTTATATAAAACAATTGATAAAATGATTAATTCACCTACCACGTGAGAAGGTATTTCACTATTGATAAGTAGAATTTAAAGAGCATCAGCAGCATCACTAATCATTAGAGAAATGCAAATCAAAACCACAATGAGATACCATCTAACACCGGTCAGAATGGCTATTATGAAAAAGTCAAAAAATAACAGATGCTGGTGAGGTTGTGAAGAAAAAGGAATGCTTATACACTGTTGGTGGTGAGAGTGTAAATTAGTACATCCATTGTGGAAGACAGTGTGGCAATTCCTCAAAGACCTAAATACAGACATATCATTCGACCCAGCAATTCCATTACTGGGTATATACCCAAAATAATATAAATCATTCTGTTAGAAAGACACATGAATGCACACATATGTTCATTGAAGCACCATTGACACTAGTAAAGACACAGAATCAACCTAAATGGCATCAATGGTAGACTGGATAAAGAAAATGTGGTGCATACTATGCAGCCATAAAAAAGAATGAAATCGCATCCTTTGCAGGGACATGGATGCAGTTGAAGGGCATTATCCTTTGCAAACGAACACAGGAACAGAAAACCAAATACTATATGTTTTCACTTACAAGTGGGAGCTAAATAGTGAGAATGCATGGACATATAAAAGGGAACAGCACACACCGGGGCCTTTTGTACGGTGGAAGGTGGGAGGAGGGAGAGGATCAGGAAAAATAACTACTGGATACTAGGCTTAATAGCTGAGTGATGAAATAATCTATACAGCAAATACCAATTACACAAGTTTACCTATGTAACAAACCTGCACTTGTACCCCTGAACTTAAAATAAAAGTTAAAAAAAAGAATTTAAAGAGGATGAGATTAAAAGACTATCTGAACTTGAATTCAGAACTCTAAACTTAGATGAGTTATTAAAGTTTTCTGAATCAAATTTTTCCCCTCTGCAAAAATTGGGATAGACATTTGCACTTGTTTGACTGTAAAGTGACAATGCACACTTCAGTGCTTGACACATAATGGTACTGTGGGATGTGTGTGCCAATTGAATTAAAGGCAAGTGTACTAGAATGCAATTAGCCAAGAATCAGACTTGCACAGTTTTCAAAATAATTTCAATGAAAAAAAAAAATTCTGCAGGGCACTTCTTACTCATCTGGTGCATCTGTAGTTGTAGTCAAGAAGACGGATGGACAGAAATACAGCCTTTTTTAGAAGCCTTCAGTGCTATTGACCAACACATTCATTCTCTTCCTACCCATTCAAACATAGCATGTGACATGCTCTGGCCAATTAAATGTAAGCAGAAGGAATGTGCATCCTACTCCTGGGCAGAAAACTTTCAGAGCTGGTGCACAATTTGCTGTGTTCTTTCTCCTGCTCCAGAGACCAGAAATGCTCCAGCTGGTGAGGACTTGACTGCCTGTGTCTCTGAGTGAAGAAGTCATGGAGCAGAGCACCCAGCTGCCTGTGATTGACATGTAATAAGGGTGAGAAAAACACTGTATTGTTTTAGCCCCACTAAGAGATATTGGAGGTGTTAATGACTCCAGCATCAATATAGTCTAGTCTACACTAACTCAAAGAAAATGGTACCTGTTTTAGTTTTGAGGACTATCATAACAAAGTTCCACAAACTGGGCAGTTTACACAGCAGAAATTTTATTGTCACAGTTCTGAAGGGTAGAAGTATAAGATAAGATGTTGGCAGGGTTGGTTCCATCTGAAGGTAGTGAGAGAGAATCTGTTCCAGGACTCCTCCCTTAGTTCTTTGGATTGCTGGAAATCTTTGACTTTCCTAGATATCTACTGTATGATTCAATCTGCCTTCATCTTCACATGGAATTTTCCCTGCATGCCTGTCTATGTCCAAATATCACCTTTTAATAAGAACACCAGTCAGATTAGGGATCAGTATGGCATCATCTTTATTCCACTAATTAAACTCACAACGATTCTATTCCTAAATATAATCTAACTCCGAGTGCATTTTAAGGCACTGTGGGTTAGGCCTTTAACATACGTATTTTGGGTCGACATAATTCAATCATAACTATACCTAAAATTTGGCATAATGCAAATTCAAAATGTATGGACACATCGTTGCATAGTAGGTAGAAATTAAATGGTTGACCAAGACTGGAATTTGGTGATCCATTAAACTGTAGTGTAATATTTCATAAACTTTCCATCTCTAGTAATTTGCGAGGTGGAAGATATTGGAAAACAGAGTATTAGTGGGTTGCTGCTGTATTTGGCAAGGCATAGTGAAAGGAAAGGAAGGAGTTCAGCAAAGAGTTGACTATTTTGTAAACAAGAATGAAAGGAAATAGAAAGAGGCCACACATTTAGGGGCCTGTAGTGTTATAAAGAGAATAACATCTCACCCTGAAGATTACCAGTGATATTTTAAAATATTCAAATAAAAAATAATATTCAAATCTTAGCTTTGTAGCAAGCATTAAATAAAAGCTATATCTTTTAAACTCAGTGAAAAATTCCTCTGAACAAATGTCTCAGAGTAAAAATTTAATTAAGGGCCAGGTGCGGTGGCTCACACCTGTAATCCCAGCACTTTGGGAGGCTGAGGCCAGTGGATCACCTGAGGCCAGGAGTTCGAGACTAGTCTGGACAACATGGTGAAACCCCATCTTTACCAAAAACACAAAAATTAGCCAGGCATGGTGGCAGACACCTGTAATCCCAGCTACTCAGGAGGCTGAGGCAAGAGAATTGCTAGAATCCGGGAGGCAGAGGTTGCAGTGAACCAAGACCATGCTACTGCACTCCAGCCTGGCAACAGAGCTAGACTCCATCTAATTAAAAAAATTAATTAAAATGTGGCATCCAGTAAATTCTTTCAACTTCATCCAGCAGCTCAGAGAAAAGTGTCTAAGTGTATAGCTTTTCCATTAAACCTAATAAGCTCAAGTTACATGAGACAGTAATTAAATCAAAAGACAGAGAGGTGGGAAAAATAGCAAAGACACTTGGTAACTCTGAGAGCTATGTCTGAAAAAGGGGGATGAGCCAGGCAATGTTGTGAACACCTGTAACCTCAGTACTTTAGGAAGCTGGGGCTGGAGAATCACTTGAACCCAGGAGATCAGTCTAGGCAACAAATTGAGAGGCTGTCTTTACAAAAAAATCAAAAAATTAGCCAGGTATGGTGGTGAGAACCCGTGGTCTCAGTTACATGGGGGTGCTGAGGCAGGAGGATCCCTTGAATCCTGGAGATTGAAGCTGAACTGAACTGTGATTGAGCTACTGCACTCCAGCCTGGGTGACAAAGCAGGACTCTGTCTCAAAAACAAAAGGAGGGGGGAGGATTAAAATAAAATAAAACAAAAGAGGAGTAGATATGGCTACTGGTACATAGAAATCATGCAGATAAGGTGCCTATTAAGTAGTCGAGATAAATGTATCACCAAAATAATCACAAAATTTGTCAACATTGGCTATTAGAGACCTAAACTGACCCGTAGGGTGCCCCACATACCTAGGGGCAGAAAGTGAACTGAAGAGAACTCTCAGCCTTCGGCAAGGGCATGTGTCCCAAGGGCCACATTCAGTGGGGTTGAGGATACTGTAAAAGAGAGAATCTTCCAGATGGCAGAGCAAACAGCCATGAAGAAAAGTAAACAAAGGAGGTATCCACAGGAACAAGAATCAGAGTCTGTGATGGGAAAATTCCCTGTCCCCCTAAGTAGCAGGCCCTCAAAATACATGTCCAAGGGAAATTGAAATTGCTGTATCCCAGGATATCTTTATGTGGCTTCCATTCTTCCCTTTGTACACTGGGCATGTGTGTTGAGGTTACTGCAATCTTGTTCCGCCATTATAAATTGAGCATGTGGTGAGGAAGCAAGGAATTTGCCTTTTTAATTCTTATGTCATTCTTTCTTTTCTCCCAGAAATCCTGGGCTTTATGCATTGTGCTTTATGGATCGGATCTTGGGGTTGTTTTTCCTGGGAAAAGGGTGGGTGTGTTTTGTGTGTACAATCAATGAACTGGAATGACAGACTATGGCTATCATTGGTGCTGGAATTTCTCTTCCAGACTCGTGGTCAAGACGTCGTCTCTTGCTTCCTTGAAGTTAGGCAAGTCGGGGCCCCTGTGTCTTGCTTTGGTGGGGGAAATGTGAGAAACCATGATATTTATCACCTCTAGGTGGAAATATTTCAAAGCTAGTCCATGCGATTTGCCATGCTCTCTTTTCTCTGCTACAGCAACCGGCAACATGCCAAATACTGGGGGCTTTGCTGTTCATGTCTCTGAGTCAATATGACATGGAGAAAAAGCCCCAGCTAAGCTGAAATAGACATGTAGCATAAGAAAAAAATAAATATTTCCCATTTGTCATGAGTGGTGCAAGGTTAGAGATAACCAGGTCATGCATTTTTGTGTCTTTCCACAATGTCAGGCTTTTATTGATTGTGATTCAATCACAAAAGCCACAAGCCACATGGAGTTCCCAAGGAGGCAATTCTCCTTGTTACATCTTGTTTACTCAGCAGTCAGAGATACGGGCTCAAGCCGCTCCACAACTCAGTCAGTATTATAAACCATACCAAATCCATATAAATCATAATATGCTGAATCAATATATAAATGTTAGGAATTAAGCATTCCACAACAAGCAAGGTAACATTTAGCATCAAGAGAAAAAGAGATTGGAGAGAGCCTTAACGAACTAGCCCAGGGGGAGGGAAGAAGACAAAAGGAGTCCTAGTCTGGGCCTGATGGTCCAGCCCCTGGGTCTTGCAAGGAAGAGTCTTTGAGGTGGCACAGCCTTCAGTGACAGATGCCAACTTCTTATCACAGGTGACAGCGGGACACTTACCTTTCAGGGCGAATGTTTAGAACTGTGGACAGCTTGTTCTTTTATAGCCACAGAGTCCTCCAGTGAGAACTGATAATGGAAGAGTATGCTTGTTTGTGTCCTTACCTGGTTGGAGGCAGTAATTTTTTTTGTTGCTTATTAAACAAACCATCTTATGCTTGTTGGTAAAGTGGACTGGGATTATAAAAAGCAGTCCTTTTCTAAGATGCAACTACTTTTGTCTAGGGTGCTCTATAAACTATTCCAATACACTGAGATTTGGGGCTTGCATGTATTTGCAGCAATATTTCACACATTCTGATGAATACAATGATTCACTATTGTATTCTGAAAATAAGGAAGATGTAGTTGAAAATTTGAAAGAAAACAGATTGGCTCAAATGTTATTAGAGTTCTGAAAATAAAATAAATTAGTTGAATAAAGAAAAGAAATAAGAAAACGAAATTCTAACATATTGAAGGGTATAAATAGGTTCAATTTATCAGGAAAAATTTGCCTAATATAATATTAAATAAAAAGTAATGTTGATATGAAAAAGTGTAAATATTAACATATAGACAGTTCCAAAAGAATTTAAAAAGAAAAAAGTTATTAAAAAAGTTCGAAGGATTCAAGATGGCCGAATAGACACCGGTCTGCAGCTCCCAGCAAGATCCACACAGAAGGCGGGTGATTTCTGCATTTCCAACTGAGGTACCCGGTTCATCTCACTGGGACTGGTTGGACAGTGGGTGCAGCCCAGGGAGGGCCAGCCCAAGCAGGGTAGGGCATTGCCCCGCCCAGGAAGTGCAAGGGGTCGGAGAATTTTCTCCCCTACCCAAGGGAAGCTGTGAGGGTCTGAGCCTGAGGAACTCTGGCACAGATACTGTGCTTGTCCCACGGTCTTCACAACCCACAAACCAGGAGATTCTTTCCGGTGCCTACCCCACCAGGACCCTGGATTTTAAACACAAACTGGGTGGCCAATTGGGCAGACATCCAACTAGCAGCTGCCAGAGCTCTTTTTTTTTCCATAACCCAGTCGCACCTGGAATGCCAGTGAGACAGAACCGTTCACTTCCCTGGAAAGGGGTGCTGAAGCCAGGGAGCCAAGTGGTCTGGGTTGGTGGGTCCCACCCCCACAGAGCCCAGGAAACTAAGATCCACTGGCTTGAAATTCTTGCTGCCAGCACAGCAGCAATCTGAGATCCACCTGGGACATTGGAGCTTGGTGGAGGCAGGGGCGTCCGCCATTGCTGAGGCTTGAGTAGGCGATTTTATGGTCACAATGTAAACAAAGCCTCTGGGAAGTTTGAACTGGGTGGAGTGCACTGCAGCTCAGCAAGGCTGCTGTGGCCAGACTGCCAGATTTCTCCCCTCTGAACAGGGCATCTCTGTGAAAAAGGCAGCAGCCCCAGTCAGTGGCTTATAGCAGATTTAAATGTCCCTGCCTGACGGCTCTGAAGAGAGCAGCAGACCTCCCAGCACAGCTTTTAAGCTCTGGTAAGGGACAGGTTGCCTCCTCAAGTGGGTCCCTGAACCCCGTTTATACTGACGGGGAGACACCTCCCAGTAGAGGTTGACGGACATCTCATGCAGGAGAGCTCTGACTGGCATCTGGCAGGTGCTCCTCTGGGTCTAAGCTTCCAGAGGAAAGAACAGGCAGCAATCTTTGCTGCTCTGGAGCCTCTGCTGGAGATACCCAGGCAAACAGCATCAGGAGTGGACCTCCAGCAAACTCCAGCAGACTGGCAGCAGGTTGGCCTGTTAGGAGGGAAAGAAACAAACAGAAAGCATTAGCACATCCACTCAAAGACTCCAAAGGTCACCAACATGAAAGACCAAAGGTTGATAAATCCACAAAGATGGTGAAAAAACAGTATAAAAAGGCTGAAATTTCCAAAAACCAGAACGCCTGTCCTCCTCCAAAGGATTCCAACTCCTCGCCAACAAAGGAACAAAACTGGAGGGAGAATGAGTTTGACGAACTGACAGAAATAGGCTTCAGAAGGTGGGAAATAACGAACTCCTCTGAGCTAAAGAGGCATACTCTAACCTAATGCAAAGAGGCTAAAAACCTTGGGAAAAAGGTCAGTTGAATTGGGGACTAGAATAACCAAGGTAAAGAAGAACATAAATGACCTGATGGAGCTGAAAAACACAGCACGAGAACTTCGTGAAGAATACGCAAGTATCAATAGCCGAATAGATCAAGTGAAAGAAAGGATATCAGTGATTGAAGATCAACTTAATGAAATAAGAAGACAAGATTAGAGAAAAAAGAATAAAAAGAAGTAAACAAAGCCTCCAAGAAATATGCGACTATGTGAAAAGACCCAATCTACATTTGATTGGTGTACCTGAAAGTGACGGGAGAATGGAACCAAGTTGGAAAACACTCTTCAGGATATTATCCAGGAGAACTTCACTAACCTAGCAAGACAGGCCAACATTCAAATTCAGGAAATACAAAGAACACCACAAAGATACTCCTTGAGAAGAGCAACCCCAAGACACATAATCATCAGAGTCACCAAGGTTGAAATGAAGGAAAAAATGTTAAGGGCAGCCAGAAAGAAAGGTCTAGTTACCCACAAAGGGAAGCCCATCAGACTAACAGTGAATCTCTCTGCAGAAACCCTACAGGCCAGAAAAGAGTGGAAACCCATATTCAACATTCTCAAAGAAAATAATTTTCAACCCGGAATTTCATATCCAGACAAACTAAGCTTCATAAGTGAATGAGAAATAAAATCCTTTACAGACAAGAAGCCCTAAACATGAAAAGGAACAACCGGTACCAGCCACTGCAAAAACATACCAAATTGTAAAGAAGATCGATATTATTTACTGCATTAACTTAACGGGCAAAACAACCAGCTAGCATCACAATGACAGGATCACATCCACACATAACACTATTAACCTTAAATGTAAACAGACTAAATGCCCCAATTAAAAGACACAGACTGGCAAATTGGATGAAGAGTCAAGATCCATCAGTGTGCTGTATTCAGTATGCCAATCTCTTGTGCAAAGACGCACATAGGCTTAAAATAAAGGGATGGAGGAATATTTACCAGGCAAATGGGAAGAAAAAAAAAAAAAGGCAGGAGTTGCAATCCTAATCTCTGATAAAACAGACTTTAAACCAACAAAGATCAAAAGAGACAAAGAAGGGCATCACACAATGGTAAAGGGATCAATGCAACAAGAAGAGCTAACTGTCCTAAATACATATGCACCCAATGCAGGAGGACACAGATTCATAAAGCAAGTTCTTAGAGACCTACAAAGAGACATAGACTCCCAAACAATAATAGTGGGAGACATTAACACCCCACTGTCAATATTAGATAGATCAATGATACAGAAAATTAACAAGGATATTCAGGACTTGAACTCAGCTCTGGACCAAGTGGACCTAATAGACATCTACAGAACTCTCAACCACAAATCAACAAAATATACATTATTCTCAGCACCTCCTCACACTTATTCTAAAATTGACTACGTAATTGGAAGTAAAACACTCCTCAGCAAATACAAAAGAATGGAAATCATAACAAACAGTCCCTCAGACCACAGTGCAATCAAATTAGAACTCAGGATTAAGAAACTCACTCAAAACCACACAACCGCATGGACACTGAACAACCTGCTCCTGAATGACTACTGGGTACATAACGAAATGAAGGCAGAAATAAAGATGTTCTTTGAAACCAATGAGAATGAAGACACAATGTACCAGAATCTCTGGGACACATTTAAAACAGTGTTTAGAGAGAAATTTATAGCACTAAATGCCCACAAGAGAAAGCAGGAAATACCTAAAATTGACACTCTAACATTAAAATTAAAAGAGCTAGAGAAGCAACAGCAAACAAATTCAAAAGCTAGCAGAAGACATGAAATTTCATAACTAACATCTGAGCAGAACTGAAGGAGATAGAGACACAAAAACTCTTCAAAAAAAATCAATGAATTCGGGTGCTGGTTTTTTGAAAAAAATCAACAAAATAGACTGCTAAGCAGACTAATAAAGAACAAAAGACAGAAGAATCAAATAGATGCAATAAAAAATCATGTAGGGGATATCACCACTGATCCCACAGAAATACAAACTACCATCAAAGAATACTATAAACACTTCTATGCAAATAAATAAATAAATAGCTAGAAAATCTAGAAGAAATAGATAAGTTCCTGTACACATACACCCTCCCAAGTCTAAGCCAGGAAGATGTCAAAATGCTGAATGAAGAAATAACAAGTTCTGAAATTTAGGCAGTAATAAATAGCCTACCAACCAAAAAAAGTCCAGGACCAGACGGATTCACAGCTGAATTCTACCAGAGGTACAAAGAGCAGCTGTTTCCATTCCTTCTGACACTATTCCAAACAATAGAAAAAGAGGGACGTCTACTTAACTCATTTTATGAGGCCACCATCATCCTGATACCAAAACCTAGCAGAGACACAACAAAAAAAGAAAATTTCAGGTCGATACCCTTGATGAACATCGATGTGAAAATCCTCAATAAAATACTGGCAAATCAAATCCAGCAGCACATCAAAAAGCTTATCCACCACGATTAAGTTGGTTTCATCCCTGGGATACACGGCTGGTTCAACATATGCAAATCAATAAACGTAATCCGTCACATAAACAGAACCAATGAGAAAAACCACATGATTATCTCAATAGATGCGGAAAAGGCTTTCGATAAAATTCAACACCCCTTCATGCTAAACGCTCTCAATAAACTAGGTATTGATGGAATATATCTCAAAATAATAACAGCTATTTATGACAAACCCATAGCCAATATCATACTAAATGGGCAAAAACTGGAAGCATTCCCTTTGAAAACTGTCAGAAGACAAGGATGCCCTCTCTTATCACTCCTATTCAACATAATACTGTAAGTCTGGCCAGGGCAATCAGCCCAGAGAAAGCAATAAGTGGTATTCAAACAGGAAGACAGGAAGTCAAATTGTCTCTGTTTTCCGATGACATGATTATATATTTTGAAAACCCCATCGTCTCAGCCCAAAATCTCCCTAAGCTGATAAGCAACTTCAGCAAAGTCTCAGGATACAAAATAAATGTGCAAAAATCACAAGCATTCCTATAAACCAATAACAGACAAACAGAGGCCAAATCATGAGTGAACTCCCACTCACAATTGGTACAAAGAGAATAAAATACCTAGGAATTCAACTTACAAGGGATGTGAAGGACCTCTTCAAGAAGAACTACAAACCACTGCTCAAGGAAATAAGAGAGGACACAAACAAATGGAAAAAACATTCCATGCTCATGGATAGGAAGCATCAACATCATGAAAATGGTCATACTGCCCAAAGTAATTTATAGATTCAATGCTATCCCCATCAAGCTACCACTGACTTTCTTCACATAATTGGAAAAAAACTACTTTAAACTTCATATGGAACCAAAAAAGAGCCTGCATAGCCAAGACAATCCTGGGCAAGAAGAACACAGCTGGAGGCATCACGCTACCTGACTTCAAACTATACTATAAGGCTACAGTAACCAAAACAGCATGGTACTGGTACCAAAACAGATATATAGACCAATGGAACAGAATGGAGGCCTCAAAAATAACACCACACATCTGCAACCATCTGATCTTTGACAAACCTGACATACACAAGCAATGGGGAAAAGATTTCCTATTTAATAAATTGTGTTGGGAAAATTGACTGACCATATGCAGAAAACTAAAACTGGACCCCCTCCTTACATCTTATACGAAAATCAACTCAAGATGAATCAAAGACTTAAACATAAGACCTAGGACCACTTAAAACCTCGAAGAAAACCTGGGCAATACCATTCAGGACATAGGCATGGGCAAAGACATCATATCTAAAACACCAAAAGCAATGGCAGCAAAAGCTAAAATTGACAAATGGGATCTAATTAAAGAGCTTCTGCACAGCAAAAGAAACTATCATCAGAGTGAACAGGCAACCTAGAGCATGGGAGAAATTTTTTGCAATCTACTCATCTGACAAGGGGTAATATCCAGAATCTGCAAAGAACCTAAACAAATTTACAAGAAAAAAGCAAACAACCACATCAAAAAATGGGCAAAGGATATGAACAGACACTTTTCCAAAGAAGACATTTATGCAGCCAACAGACATATGAAAAAATGGTCATCATCACTGGTAATTAGAGAAATGCAACTCAAAACCACAATGAGATACCATCTCATGCCAGTTAGAATGATAATCATTAAAAAGTCAGGAAACAACAGATGCTGGAAAGGTTGTGGAAAAGTAGGAATGCTTTTACACTGTTGGTGGGAGTGTAAATTAATTCAAACATTGTGGGTGACAGTGGCGATTCCTCAAGTATCTAGAACTCGAAATACCATTTGACCCAGCAATCCCATTACTGGGCATATAGCCAAAGGATTATAAATCATTCTACAATAAAGACACATGCACACATATGTTTACTGTGGCACTGTTCACAATAGCAAAGACTTGGAACCAACCCAAATGTCCATCAGTGATAGACTGGATAAAGAAAATGTGGCACATATACACAATGGAATACTATGAAGCCATAAAAAAGGATGAGTTCATGTCCGTTGCGGGGACATGGATGAAGCTGGAAACCATCACAGCAAACTATCGCAAAATCAGAAAACCAAACACTGCATGTTTTCACTCACATGTGGGAGTTGAACAATGAGAACACATGGACACAGAGCGGGGAATATCACACACTGGGGCCTGTTGTGGGGTGGGGGCTTAGGGGAGGGATAACATTAGGAGAAATACCTAATGTAGGTGACGGGTTGATGGGTGCAGCAAACGACCATGGCAAGTGTATACCTATGGAACAAAACTCACTTTATGCACATGTAACCCAGAACTTAAAGTATGATGATAATAAAAAAAATTCTAAAAAGTTCTAAAAGTTTCGGTTTTGAATGAACCCCAAACTATGCAGAAACCAATATTTCAACATAGAAATGTAAGAGACACTTGATTTTCATTATTAGCAGTAGTTTTATTTTGTGAAGTTGCTGCAAACACTGAATTAGATGATAGCGCCCTGTTGCTCCTGGGGAAATGAAGGCTTAGGTTCCTGTAAGGCTCTGCTCACATTTTAATAAACTGATTAATACATGACCTTGTTTTATGTGTGTTCTGCTTAAAGTTACCTTGTTTGATACCTATTATTGATTAATTATCATTAATAGATATTAAGGGCTGATAGCTTGATAATTCATAGTTGAAAGCTCATCTAACACAAGTATTTTCTCCATACAGCACTTCTTAGCTTTCTAGTGGGATGAGACTCCAGGCAGCACTTGAGCACTGTGTTCAGGCCCGTGTCAAACAGCAAAAATTACCAACCAAAAAAAATGCAAAAATGCAAAAGACATTAAACTAACAAGACCTTGAAAGAACCTGTGCTAACACTATGAGCTAATAAAGAAGGCAGACAATCCACTTCTTCACCTCAGCTCAAAACAGAAGCAGCCATGATGCAAACTTTCTCACTGCTCTGCCCTGTGTGCAAATGACCATAAAAGTACTGAGAATACTGATCTGAGGGTTACAAATACATTTTAAGGAGTAGGTAAATCTCGAATACTGAATCCAGGAATAATGAAGGTCGACTGTAAATGGAAAAAGGTAGTCTGGTCTTTCTGGTTTTATCTACCACATCAAGCCTGTCCACCCAAGAGTGACACAGATATTGGTGTCTGTTTCCTACAGAATGTCCCCAGCAATTACATATTCAGTGCTGCCCATGGTACTCAGGCATGGTACTATGTGTGCGACAAGGGACAGCTCTTCAAGGGAGGTGTTGTGGTGCTGATTTCCCTTCTGCTCTTCTTGCTCCTACTTCTCTCTGGGCTTCTTCAATATTACATTTCTTCCCATCCCCAAATATCGCAAGATTCCTTTTACCTCCACCTCCAGCCATCAAACCAGCTTTTTTCTACCTGTGGAACACTATTCTTGCCAGGATAATTGCAGTCCATTCTTCGGATTTAATTTGCATATACAGTAGTTTCCTCAATAACATTGTTTTGTTCAATGTCATTTTGTTATAACGTTGATATAAAAAAAATTGATTCCAGTCCTGGGTCACTCTCTGTGTGGGGTTTGCATGTTCTCCCCCCACCTGTGTGGGCTTCCTTCAGGAATCCAGTTTCTTTCCTCATCCCAGAGGTATGCACATTGGGTGAACCAGCATGTCTTAAGGTATCTCAGAGTAAGTGACTATGAGTGTGTGTGTGTGTGTCTGTGTATGTGTGTGTCTGCATGCCTTGTGATAGAATGGGGTCCTGTTCAGGGCTGGTTCTTGCCTTGGCTTCTTAGCTGATGGGAGAGGCCTCAGTCACCTGCAACACTGAACCGGAATAATTGAGTCAATAATTACCTGACTTGTTTCTATTGATCTTTCTTAAATGTATGTAGAGCTCAATTTAATATTAGAAGTGTTTTAATCTTTATTTAGAAGTTTGGTGATTTTTGTGAGCAGAAATACATCATAGGAACTTAGCCTTTGTTTATATCAATTAGCCTATGCTAAGATCAGTTTCATTACACATCATTTTGCTTAAAGTCACACTTTCCGAGAACCCACCAACAATGATAAGGGAGGACCTCCTGTAATTTTCCCGAGCCTCTCTGCTGTAGTTAGGTTGGCCAAGGTACGGCACTTCGCATATGCATTTTCCATACTCCAGCCTTTGTCCCTCAGTGTGACAGCTGCACTCTAGTTTGGCAGCTCTCTGAATAGACCACAAGCTCCTGCCCCTGAGAGGGCTGCTTCTTTTTTGGTAGTAGTCCAGTGACATACAAGGCGTGATGCAAAGCAAGTGTCAGCAAATAAAAGTTGAATTGGCAGTTGAAAAGGCAGTTGTGAAAAAGCTACCTTCATTCAAGAAATAAAGAAATATAGAGACTTTTTTCCCAAAAACATGTAAAAGAGCACAGTCTGTGGAGAGTCTCTATACATAATTTTGCAAAGAACACATCAAAACAAGCAAATCTGGTGCGAAAGTACAAAAAGAACAAGCAGGCCATGGGGAAATACTGTGCTTGCCTCACAGCTAGGCAGGGCCTTCTATTCTCTGCACCAGACCACGAGGACTTGGGGACACTGGATCCCCATACAATCTAGCCTTCTCTCAGGAAGGGCAGGCGTTAAATGGCCCTTTGGTCTGGCTGTGTCATTTTCTAAGCAAAGCCTTTTCCTCACCTGTAGTACAAAGATAATAAACCCTATTCATCTAATGTTAAGTATCCCCATAGAAAGCATCTAAAATAGTGCATGTGAAACTCAATTCATCAATGCTGCTTACTGTTATAGAACATCCTAGACAAGAAAATCCAATGGTCCACTGCCCCCTTTCCTGCAGCAGCTCCGTCAAATTGTGGCTAGAATCTCAATGGGAAGAGTAAACAGAACAAGTCTCAGAACCAAGAAATGCCAAAGCCCAAAGACAGATGGGTTCACCGAGTCCTTGTGCTCCTGTGGGGTCCCAGTCTGCTGTCCACCCTGCGGGGGCAGGAAGACAGCACTGCAGCTGTGATTCTACAGAGATCACCTTTAAAATGGCAGATGAAATAGCAGCTAAAGTCAGAGATGCTCCTTGGGTTCAGGAGGAGAGTGTAAGGTGGAAAGTCAGTGGGGAGAGAGAGAGACAGAGACAGAAGCAGAAGAGAGAGAAAGTGAGGCATAGAGCAAGAGGGAAAGATGGATACAAAGAGAAGAGAGAGGAAGAGAGACAGAGAGGAGAGTGAGAGGCGGACAGAGAGAGAGATGGAGAAAAACAGAAGGAGATCGAGAGAGAGACAAACAAAGACAAAAAGAGAAAGAGAGAAAGGGAGATAGAGAGAGAGGGATACAGAGAGAGAAAGATGGAGAGAAAGAGGAGAAAGCGCTGGGCATGGAGGAAGAGAGAGAGAGGAAAAAGGAGATAGGAAGGGAGTCAGCTCCAAGAGAGAGGGCCTGAAAATCTCAGTTTCCCATTACCCAGCTTCTCTCATCGCTTTTCCTGGGAGCTGTGAACCAGGAAGGAAGTAGTGAGGAGTTACAGGATTAAGATAATTGACAGCCGACCTCTGGCATGTACCCTGTTGGTCACCCTGTGACCCTGGGTGGTGATCTAGCCTCAGTGACTGGGTCTCCTGATCTGTAAAATGTGGACAACAATGTCTCATTCACACGGTTTCTCTGAAGATTAAAGGAGGTGTCCTAAAAAGAGCTGCTCAGTCTCTAGACCTGAGCGGATCATGATCCCAGCTGGGAAATAGGAGGGAACGGACTTCACAACCAATGAAAGGAGCCGAGTGATCCTTGCTGAGGAGCAGGTGGTGGCCTGGAATCTAGATCTGTGCACTTCCCAGAAATGTGCTGGGGGGCCTGATTCCAGTGCAGGAAGATCAGATGGTACAGGGGCCATGAGAAATGCACAGCGGCTATTGGCTCTTCAAGGTTATGTTGAAAGCTTCTTATGAGGAAGGAGAAGAAAACACAGGAAGCTCCAGGAGTGAAGCAACTCATTCCCAGATGTGCTCACAGAGAACAGTGGTCTCTGCTTCTTTGCCAGCCCTGTGACCTAAAACATTGGTGACTCTTACAAACATGCACCATATCTCTTCCAGAATGCTTCCAATTGTGAAATCCAATCCGCTTAGGATCTGCTTGCTTAAGAAAACAGCTGGAGAGGAATGTACCCATCTTCCTTCTATACAGACAAGCCCAAGATTGCTAATCCACCCCCCAGAGATTTTATTTAAAAATGTTTGAAGCACTTTTATCAAAAGTCAAGCAGACACCATCAACCATTGCGTTTTTGTCTTAGAACTCTAACTGCAGGAGTATAAATTTGTGACATTTGTGAAAAATGATTTTATACTAGACAGGTATGAAACTTGAAGGAAATCTTGTCCTGAAGCTAAATCTGTAATATTTATTTTAGTAAATGACTTGCTCAATGAGTGAACAAAGAAGCAAACGTCAAACATATCTTCCAGGGTCCAGGATTGAACACTCTGAGCCCTCCCTGAGCTTCACTAGCTGCCCTTGCCCGACCTCCATCATCAGTTGCCCCAGGCCCACTGAAATCAGCTCATCTGCTCATTGACTGATCTTCTCCAAGGGCTTCTGGAAGGCAGGCCTGTAGCTAGTTCATGTTCTGGACCAAGTATTTGACATTCTAATTATTCAGCATCTCTGCACATGCCACTCAGGTGATCCTTAGAGCTAGGAATAGATTCAGGATTACATTATCTTGTCTTTTTTGACCCCAAATCTTGGAACTGGGACAAAACAGAAGATTCTGACTTCAAGCCTGTATTCCTCACGCTTTCAAAGCATCCACATCTGAACAGGGTAGCAATCAACATTTCACAGAAGAGAAACAATTAACATAAGAAAAACTAGCCAACTTCACCAGCGAGCAAAATGACCCGTGAAAGTAACAATTGTTCTTCATTTTTAAACACCAAATTAGCAAAGATTTTTAAAGTGAAAATATTTCCAAATGAAAGGGCAAGTAGTTAAAGAGACATTTTCGAACATTGCCATGATCGATTCTAAATTTTTCCCAGTAAATCAATTTGGCAAAATACAGCTTAATACTATGTTTATTAAGTGCTTATACATATAAGATGATTATTTCTTTAAGATACAAATGGTAGTGCCCAATGAATTTGATAAAAGGTTGCCTACTTTCCTTTGTTGTATTTCACCTAGCATTTGGTAAACTCTCGCCACAGGTAGACAGAGAGCATAAGCTGAGTGGGGTCATGGACTGCACTAGGGTGACAAGAACCCCTAATATCATGTCACAAAATTAATGAACTCTCAAATAGAATCCATGCAGAGAGCTTAGCCTGCAAATGACATGCCAGGCTAAACCTCTCACCCAGCTCATCCATGTGGGTTGGCAAGAGTCTTTAAAGCCAGCAGCGAGGACCAGAGGAAGAACGGAGAGGAAATAAAAGGTGGCCACCTTCCCAGAGAAAGAACCCTGTAAGCACATTCTTGTACTCCTGTTGGTTCTGTTTATTATTTCTTCCTCAAAAATCCTTTGCTTGTTTCCTGGTTAAATGCATTCCTTGGCAGGGAGGCTTCCCCACTTCTTCCTGGTCTAATTGACTCCATAGTCCTATCTCTCTCCATCTCTCTCTACAGTTGTATTTCCTCTTTCTACTAAAACACATGCCATCTATTGGCAAAGAATAATACTATGAGTAGCAATAGTAGCAGTAGCAGCAATGTAGGAACAATGGTAGCATCATCAGCAGCAGTAGAAGTAATAGTGGTAGTAATGGTAGCATCAGCAGCCGTAGCAGTAGTAGCAGTGGCAGTAGTAGCAGTGGTATTAGTGGTAGCATTAGTAGCAGCATTAGTAGCAGCAGCACTAGTAGTAGTTGTGGTGGCAGTGGCAGTATTAGCTGTACTAGAAGTAGCAGTAGCAATAGTATTAGCAGTAGCAATAATAGGGGCAGGAATGGCAATAGCAGAAGCAGCAGTTCTAGTAATACTGGTGGTAGCAGGAACAGGAACAGTAGCATTATTAGTGGTAGTATTAGTAGCAGCAATAGCAATAGTATTACGGTAGTGATAGTGGCAGTATTAGCAGTACTAATAGCAGTGGTGGTATTAGCAGCAACAGTAGTATTGGTAGGTAACAGTAACAGTAGTAGCAGGAGCAACAGGGCTTATAGTAACAGTAGCAGGAGCAGCCATAGTAGGAGTAACAAGGATTCGATAAATGTGGCCTATGTCATCTCCAATCAGAGCTATGTAATGTACTGCTATAATGTTGATGATAATGTTTCACATTTATGAATCCTCAACAAGTACCAGGAATTTGTCCTACATGAAGTCATTTCATTCTCATAAAAACCCTCCAGGGAGTTGCTGTTACTGTGACGATTTTACAGAAGAGTAAAGCAAGCTTTCAGAGGTTAAGCCCCTGCCCCAAGGTTACACAGCTAGTGTATGGCCTCCTCCAACCGGAGAGAAGGCCTGTGTGGGGTCCTTCTTGGTGCTGCACATGTCCACACCAGCCTGCCTTCTGAATGGGCACCTGCAGGGAGGGATGTGGATATCGTAATATGAAATGTCTTACTGGCCAATTCCCAGATATTCCCTGGTCAAGGCCTCTTGCCTGATGGAACGGATTATCTGAGGTCAAGGAGTCGCATTTGCAGCCTCAGGAAGGTGATTCTTCCTTGGCAGGCTTGTTTCCAAGCACTCTGTGTGATTCTTATGATGTCTGAGGCTGGAGACACCAGGCCAGCAGAGGTTCCCAAAGTCGAGCAAGCACTGGAGTCCCCCATGGGCTTGCTAGGACTCACACTGCAGGGTCCACCCAGGGTTGACAACTCCGTAGGTATAGGCCCAGCTGACAACGTGCATTTCTAACAGTTCCCAGTTGATGCTGTGCTGCTGGTCCAGGGACACTGTGAAACCAGCTTCTTGGAAGAATGGCCTCCTCACATCTCAAGTACTCACAGTCTCTTGGCATAACATTCATGTTTCATTCTACTGGACCGGCACACCAAGAGGACAACAGACTTACTGTGAGAAAGACATGTGATACATTGTCATGGGTAATATTTGTTTGCTCTGGGTATCGGTAAACAGGACTGGGATCCTATGTGATTCACTGTGCACCAGGCTGGCCCCCTCCCCATCACCCATGGGCCTGTACCACCTCTGAGTATGAGAATGTAATTGAGAAACACTGACCTATGAATAGAAATCACAAGTCTATCTCCTGACCTTGACCTCACCTCCATCCTCCCTCACCCTTTCCACACAGCGGCATCGCCTGGTCTGACTACAGCACAGTAGCCTAGTAGCAGGCATGGATCCATGCCCTTGCTCTGGGGAATGCCTTCCTTCCTCCCAGCCCGAACCTCATCCCTTCCAGCCCATTGGTCAGCAGCCAGCGGCTTCAGAACATTGCGTACCGAGTCCCAGGAGAGCTCTGACCGCCCGCCGGTGCTTCCTACTGTTTACATGGCTCTGTCCCTCATGGGGCTGTGTGTTCTTGAAAATAGTAACTGGGTCATATTCTCTAAAACTTTAGCACAAAAACAATGGTAGTAGACTTTCTATAAACATGCATTGAATTAATGTTTTTCATGTTTCTAATTTTTAAAAAATAACACACATGTGACTGCTTTAAACATTGAAGGCTTCTTTCCTAACCAATTGGCGTACATGTTCTGCCAGCAGATAAGGAACCATGGAAGGCACTTTGTTCTTATTTGTGCTATGTTTATCGGGGAGCTGAAAGACACACTCCATGTCTGATCTTAGAAACGTCTGTTTCTGAAATGTGTGCAGAGGCCCTTCCCTTTGCAAGGAAGCATCTCTCCTTTTTTCCTCTTTCAAAGATAACATAACTAGCCGAGTGGTTATTAATTATGACAGTTCATGTTGCCCTGTTTTGACTAGTGATTTATATTTTACAAAATGTATTTATATTAACTGCTGCATTTTAACTTGAGAGTAGTGCAGCCAGATACCTATTAACAGTATGTTTATTTTACAGATTAGAAAACTGAAACTAAGTCAAGTGGCTGCCAAAAGAAAAAGAAAAAGAAACGTGGTTTCCAACTGAGGTCTGTAATTCCAAAGTCAAGATTTTATTTTAATCTAACTCAATTAGAGCAAACAGCCAGTTGTCTTCTATTTCTAGAAGAATATGCTAGAAGGTATAAACTAGTATAACTCTCTTAAAACAACTTCTGCAACCAGGGTATTTAGATAAAGCCCTTGGGAACAAGGGGGCCTCAAGAGGCACTCAAGTCTGTGATTCTGAAATAGGAGGGAATTTGTGGGGTAGTCACAGAAGTCAAAAAGCCGCTCCCCTAAAATCGAAATGACACCCTTTCTATCAAACCTGTCAGAAGATAATAACAATTTTCTCATGTTTCTGTCTGTCTTCCCTAGCCCCTGTTAAGCGTATTTTTTCACTCCTGTATCTCCATTGCCTTAGATGATTAGAGACATAAGAAGTACTCAATAAGTGTTTGTTTCATGAATAAATAAAATTCAAACTATCCTATCGAATGGGTCTTCTAGTATAGACCATAGTCCTTTTTCCTGATATATTCAGTGAGTTGTTTGCCCATTTTAGTGGACACTTTAATGGCATGTAAGTCTCAGTTAATCAACACAATTCTTTCCGTAGATGCCTGTGTAACCACAAGCTATGGAGAGAATGAATGGAATATATCTGTGTACGGGTGGAAGAGTCTACCAGTCCTGGCTGGCCCCCATCTCTCAGGTTTTATCTACAGCTGTCATCAGCAGGATCTTCATGGGAACCATGACGAAGTCCAGCTATCCTGGTGCCTGTGAGAATGCTGGTGCCTTTTCAACCCTACAGCTAAAAGTGTTTCAGTAGCAGAATGGGATTCAAGAGGGTGAATCAGAAGTGAAGCCCTTCTGTGGATGGCCTCTGGAACCACACCTAGAACTGACTAACGACCAGGACATGGTCCTTTGTGGCACAACTCTATCATTTTTCCAAACTTTGCCTAGTCTTGGAGCATCGCCCCTCAACCTGACAGCCAACTTCATTTAAAGACATAACCCTTGGCTGGGTGAGGTGGCTCACGCCTGTGATCCCAGCACTTTGGGAGGCTGAGGCCGGTGATTACCTGAGGTCAGGAGTTTGAGACCAGCCTGGCCAACATGGTATAACCCCGTCTCTACTATAAATACAAAAATTAGCCAGCATGGTGGTGCGTGCCTGTAATCCCAGCTACTCAGGAGGTTGAAGCAGGAGAATTGCTTGAGCCTGAGAAGCTGAGGTTGCAGTGAGCCGAGGTCGTGCCACTGCACTCCAGTGTGGTCAACAGAGTGAGACTCTGTCTCCAAAAAAAAAAAAAAAAAAAAAAAAAAAAAAAAGACATAACCCCATAACCCTTACCTCTGCTGAGCATTATGGTCTGAGTTCTGAACCACTTATTGAAACCTACACCTCATCCTATACTTCAATTTGTACCTACTTCTCCTGACTTCTAATCTGGAAAACTTATTTCTATCTAGTCCTGGCTCTGTACAATTTCCCTGAATGTAACTGTAGCTTTTTCCTAGAGTGTCATTCCATGGTTTCAGCCTTCCTGAGAAATCAACCCAGCCCATCTTGGCTTCTCGGACCTCCTAAGATATGTTCCCACCAGACACTGCCTCATCTTACAAGCATGGCCTGAGAGATGAGTAGGATGGAATGGGTCATTTTGAAAAAGACAGAAAGAAAATGGTGATATATCTCCTGAAACTCTAAGATGAAGTTATTCGATGATCTTTGAGGGAAGAAAAAATAGGCAAGGAAGGATAGAAAGATTTTGAGCCAGATGCTGACACCAAGAAATATTAAGGAAGAGTGCCCTCAAAGTCAGGGGATGCCTTTCCTCTCCACTTGCTGTGGTCTGCACTCCTCTCTGTTATGACATCCATTGATAACTCTATACTGTAATTATCTACTTATTGATTGGCATTCCTCATTAGGCCATGAGTTTTTAAAGTCAGAGTCCATGTCTTAATTGTTTTTGTATGTATGATAATTCTAGCAGTGCCTGGCACCTAGCAAATTCTCAGAATAGTGACTGAATGAAGAAAAAGAAGAGCAATAAAATAAGAGTGAGTGGTTCATCAAATGCTATAGAGCTGACTATCATGAGCATACTTCAATGGGGACCACTTTTCACATGGCTTAGTTTCTCACATCATTACTTACATCTTTCTCTCCAATAAAAATCAATTATTTTTCAAGTAGAAAACATTAACTACCAAAGCTATGGAGCATCTATACTAATTCTCTCTTTCTGTGAGTGAGTCTTCGCAGAGAGAGACTGAAGCTGACAGCCGCTCTGAAACTATTTGGAGCTCTCCTGCCTCCCAATCAATCTCACGGGTGCTGCAACGCTGCTCAAACCCTGGGAGGAAATCAAAGAGCATCCTCCTTCTTGCAACAGGGCCTTACTCTTTAAGTCTGACCCTGTGTTCATTCCATTCACATAAATTTAGCAATAAAATATCATGCACAGAATGTAGTATAGGTGGTTTGTTGGGCTTCACAAAACATTGATTGATTGGTTTAAAATAAGTTAGTTCTGAGAAAGACTTATTTGTGTTTTCTCTGAGCCCTTGCACTCCCCATCTCTCTGCAATCTGCTGGTATTGATGAAGTCCTCTGTGGGGCCATATATTGTTTCTGGACATTCGTTATGTTTCCTTCTCTTGCTAAAATCTCAGCATGACTTTTTAAAAATTTTGGAATTCTCAAGCTTTTGTAGTCATCCTGGGTCTGCTTTGTTGTAAATCCAGAAACTCAGTAATCTTGCAGCTGTGATTTACGCAGGCCAGGGCCTGCTGCCACATGATTTCCATGCTGAGACGTTTAGGGACATTGTTTAATTAACACACAACTTTTTTCATTACATCACACTAGGGAATTTTTGAAAACTTGTATCTCCTCTCAGTTCTGCCCTTCTACTGCCCAGGGAGTAAATACTTAAAAATCCATTTTTCAGTAATTATAAATGGCATATATATTTATATATATTTTCCATAATGTATATATTTTTATAATATAATGTATATATAACTACTTATAAACGTGTTGTAATGTAAACATATATAGTTATACATGTCTATGTTTTATAATACATTGAATATATACTTTTATCTACTAGAATTATAGAGGTACATAATTATACATACAAATAGTTTATATATACATATATATTATATATAATAAATAAGGAATATATATGTAATACATAGACATTTACATATGTTATATACAGTCATGCACCACTGACATGTTTTGGTGGTCTCATAGGATTATACTATCATATTCTTACTGTACCTGCACTATGCTTAGATATGCAAACACTTAACATTCTGTTACAGTTGTTGACAGTATTCAGTAGAGTAACATGCTGTGCAGGTTTGTGGCCCAAGAGCAATATCCTAGGTGTGTAGTAGGCTATACATCTGGGTCTGTGGAAGCACGCTCTATGATGTTGGCATGATGATGAAATCACCAACACATTTCTCAGAAGGCATCTCCGTTGTTAAGCAACAAATGACTATATATCAGGTTCTTTAAATCTGAAGAAGAGAGTTTATCTTGAAAAATTGGAAGAAAAAGTATATCAAAAAGTTTTCAAGTTGGTTAAAATCTTTGTAGGTACCATAGAATGACATCATTTCAGCAATTTTTCATTTGATAATTAAACTCATAGCAAAATATATCTGTTCCTGAATTTGCACCATTTGCATCTTTCTCCTCTGTATGAAGACATGTATATATTAATAACTCAGTAAAATTGACATTACTTCTGGAAAATTGATTTTTTAAATTAAGAACAATTTTCATCGTCCTCAAATTAAAGTATATATGTCTGTTTCTTTTTAGGTCTACCTATTTTCAATAAAATGTTGTTTGTATAAATTGAATCATAGTATGTTTATTTCTTTGTTCTTAACCTTTGCCTTTTAATTTTTTATTCACTAAGTTTTGCTCAATTTTATGTAGCACTAGAGGTGTCTTCACACAAAATTGGCTACCCTGCTGAAACTGCCTTTTCATCTACATTGACCTAACCTCTCCAGTGGGCATTCCTGAACCACAGCCCAACCATATTTTGATCATTCAGTGAGGTTTCTGCAAGCCTGTGTTTCACCCTTGTTAAAAGATAAATGGACAGAACTATCTCCAGGTGGAATATTACTCAAAGGATGGGCCACTGAAATATGCGTCAATTTGGACAGACCTCTAGATATCACTTTGAGTTTTATAAAAAGGCATTCTCAAAAGAATACATATTGTATCATTCAGTTTACATAACTCTCTCCAAATAATGGGAACTCCTGGCTAGCGGTTGCCAGACATTAAGGTTTGGGAGTCTCCATAAGGGTAATCAGAGAAAGTCTTGCAGTGTTGTAGCAGGTGAGCATCTTGATTTTGGTGGTAGTTACAAAAAACTACCAATGTTTTAAAATTGCATAGAACCCCCCCCCCACACAGACACACACACACCACACAGAAGTTTCATGCAACAGTTACATTCTAATTTGGCAGCTCTTCAAATAGGTCTTAATCTCCTGGAGGTGAGAAGACTAATCTTGCTCTCTCTATAGTGACTTAGAATTTTATACTCAACAAGAAAATGAAAATATGACATTCATTTGTCAATGTTGCTCAGTCTAATGAGGTTTAAATGCTTGATAAGTTAGATAAATATGCCTGTATTTGTTGATAAGTAATAGAAAGGTAGAATATGATTAATTCATTCCTTCTTTAAGCAAATAATAATAGAATGTCTTTAAGTGTCAGGTACTGCTCTAAGGTACTGCTCATTTCTGGGAATACAGCAATGAACCACACGACCAAGGCCTGAGCTTCTTGAATTCTGCCCTTCTATGATCAAGGTGGTAGATAAAAGGTAATAAGCCCAGAAATAAAAGTATTTTACATTTTAACTTGCCTAGACTTTGAAGGCAGACTTGACAGGATTATAGATGGCTTAGATCCAGGAGTTAAAGAAAAAATAGTCGAAGATGTCTTTCTGCTTCCAGCTTGAAGAATAGTGGTGATATTTTCCAAAAAGTAGGAATTTATTTAAGAAGGAATAATAACAAGAGGTTCATTGTGGGCACTTGGACTGACCATTTAATAATTCAAAGATAGATACATAAATGATGATAGTTTGAAAGCCATAGATCATTTACATAATCTTCCTAATCATGGTAATGAAGTCCATCATTGGTACTACATTTTTTTTTTCATGTGTTCAGTCAATATTTACTGCTCTCAGCCTACTGCTGGGGCCAAAGAGGAAGCATTACAGTGCTGGGTAAAGCCCAGGGCAGTTTTCAAAGTGAATTCACAAATATTCATCCCATGTCTTCCTCTTGGCTGTCCTGGGAGGTAGGCAGTAGTATCTACACTTTCTAGTTGAGAAAACGAAGCCTCAAAAGTTTGGTTGCTGACTTTTATGTAATCAGTAAATACATATTGTACTTTTAGTAGGGACAGGGTCTCACCATGTTGCCCAGGCAGGTTTCAAACTCCTGACCTCAAGTGATCCACCCACTTCAGCTTCCCAAAGTGCTGGGAATACAGGTGTGAGCCACCGCACCCAGCATTAGTAAGTACGTGTTAAAACTAAGTACAAACTTCATTGCCTGTGCCTCTCCAAGACTAATTCATGCAACAACTTGCCATGTGGTCAGGGCATCTTTCACCATCCTGAGTCTTTGGGCTTGGCCACTCAGATGTATCTCTTTGGGCTACATGGACTCACAAGTCAGGGAACGTGGAGTTAATTACAAAACCATTCTGGGGAATTCTGACCTAGGTGGTAATATGATCAGATAATGGAAATAAATGTTTATAAACTATAAAGTGCCATAAAAATATAAAGGGGATGATTATTCCAGGTTTCCAACAAGGGATAGAAATATTCTTTGAGAAGAAACTTAATATTCTCACACTGTCAACATGATCTTTCCTTTCAAATGAAAAAGATTTTATTTTCTTCTTTTCATGGGATAAGTCCATGACCTTTACAAAACAACTCTGAAGCATTTCAGTTGTACAATCATAAATTGCGCACAGGAAAGATTTGGTCACACTCTCTGCTGATGCTGTGAGCTGATGATGCCAGAGGAAGACTTATGATAAACTAACACACCCATGCCAGGCCACCCTACATAAGTTTCTGAAAGTTCAGAGAATTCTTAGGAAGTCACCAAAAAGTCCCCTTGGGAATCCGTGTCCTTTCAATAAAGCTCTTTCCAAGAACAAATGCCCTCAGCTAACTGGAATCCTACCAGGACTCACTTAAGATCGTGAGTGTTTCTGTAGTACCTCCCTTAAGTTGATACTGCTGAATGCGGTGTCAGAATCCTTTTATCTCGGAGTTCCAAAAGATCCAGCAGAAGGCACACGTTTCTTCTCTTAGACCGCATCCCAGCCAGTGGGTCACTTGCACAAGTGGCAAGCATAATGATAACTAGGTGTTCTGCTTCTATGGATGCTTAGAACTTGAAGCCTTTAGAAAATGCTTCTCCTACCCATGTTGTCTCCCTGGGCTCCCTTTTAATTTTGTAATCCCTGGCACATGTGTGTTAGTCACAATGCCTGCCAGATCATTCATGCTGAGGAAAATAAGAAAAATGGAAGGTTGGCCACCCAGGCGTGAGAGTTTTCTAAGCCGCCGATATATTGTGATGGTCCCAAGTCAGAGTGAACTTAGCAAGTGGCTTCTTCAGGCCGCCGGGATCTCTGAAGGAGCCCGCTTCTTCAACTACAAAATGAAGACAATGCTATTTACTTTATGAGTTTTCTGTGAACATTAAGTAAGGCAAAGCATATATAGAAATCAGCACAGTGACTGGCACAGAGTAGGCACCATGTGAGTAATAGAGATCGTTGTGTGTTATTGTCATTCATGATTATAATTACTATCTTCTGGGAAGCCCAAATTTTGGTATTCCCCTTTATCTAGTTTCAACTATACCAAGCATTATACGTGAAATGGATCTTTGCATGAAAAAAAAAAAATAGAAATGGAAACTAGATAGAACCAAAATGTAATCTTTAGGAAAATTTCCTACAAACCAGGCAAGTGGGCCTCATGCCAATTTTCTGGTTATTTATAAGCCACATTCTTCCTTCTCTCACAAACTCCAGAGATTTCTCATTTGGAAACAGAGTTGCTGGAGGATTCTTAATTCCACAGGAAAATACCTTGATTCTAAACAACTTGCAATACTTTTTTTTTTGTGTGTGAGAAAATGAAAAACATTCAAAAAACTAAAAAAACAACTAAAAAGAAAATTAATACAATCTTTTAGAAAATCAGTGCAAATGAAGTGTATCTACTATATGAAACTTGTATGCATGAAATGATAAAAATCTCTCTGGTTTTACTGATCTAAAGAAAATGGTGTATCTTTTTTCAACCTGAGAACATACTTGAATCGGACAGTGAACAACAATCATATGATATCTTAAAAATATACCAACGTTCTTAGTGCAATCTACATTCATAAACATCTATTTTGAATCGTAACCAAGAAATATCCAGAATCACTGACTTTTTTCCTATGTCCTCATAATTAGATTTTATGTAAGTTGAAAATCAACATGGGACATTTTCGTAGCCGAGATACCATATTCTGTATTTCTAGAGTCTTGTTTGTTTGTTTGTTGTTTTAAAAGAAGTTTTTTTTTTTTGTAATTCAAATCCATTTATGTTTCAAAAGAAATCCAATCCATATGTTTTTTGTTTATTTACACTTAGTGTAATTCATCAAAGAGCTATTTAATAAGCTATTTAATGTCCAAAGAGTCTTCGTCACAAGTTTTTTTTTTAAGTCTTTCATCTTGTGTACCAGGAAGCTTTGCTTTTCTTTGAAACAAGGTTCTAAGAAAAACCTTCTGGAAAAATATGACCTTCCACTCATATTCTAACATGTTACTAGGCCTGCAAATTAGGCTAACAGAAGGGTAGACTTGAGCAATGCTTTAGTGAATTTAACAAGTTCTAAAACAAGGGTCAATTCAGTCCTCCCAAATCTATAATTAATAGTTGGATAGTGGCATTTCGGAGGAGGTCAAAAAGGTTAAGGCCCTCTGCTTTTACTCTACAATCTCTCAAAAATGTCAAGAAAACACTGTGTTAGACATTATCCAATATAGGCAAAAAATTACTTTGATTTATTTTCACCATGCAATATTATCGAAATTCATCATCGCCAATTGCTGGAAAAATTGTTCTCTGTGTGTGTGTGTGTGTGTGTGTCTTTGCCTGTATCTGTGAACGTGTGTGTATCTATGTGATGTGTATCTCCATTTGTGTATATTGTGTGAATATCTGCATGTGTATGCATTGCAGTGTTATTTTTTATAATATACTAGCTTTAGATAAGATACAGGAAGGAATTTCCTGAAAACAAACCCCAAACTCAATGTTTTTGTAAGCTCTTGTCAATAGCTCCAGTAGGAGCTTAACTGAAGCCTTGTGTTCCAAGCCTTTAGGTTCATGGCCTCCCCTGGCCAGGACTTATTTCTTCTGGTGAACACGGAAACCTGCCATGGAGGAGAAATCTTCTGACCGACCCTAGACAAATCCTCGAAGTAACAATTCCAAATATTACCATTGAGATAAAGTGTTTGTTGTATTGCACTGCCTGTGTTTTAGAGAAGAGACATTTTTCAAAGGCACCATATAAAGCTCCATTGGGAATTTCTCTAAGCACAACATGAGATGATCCGGAAGGTCCTGGGGCATCTGCCAAGTGGGGCTTACATGCAGTACATGCTCTTGCTTTTATGCATTTATTTTCTTCTTTTATTAATTCAATAAACATTCATCTAGAGTCTAGTTAGTTAACCAGGTAGCTATATATATAAAAAGAAAATGACCTCATTTGTTTTCTGTTGTTAAAGAGGTGTTTATGTATATAACAGGTACTTTTCTGAACAGGAAATTGTCATATCTATCAATGCAGAAAGTGCTGGGTGATTTCAGGCTTGTTATCTTGTTTTGTTTTGATAACGACCCTTTGAAGCAAGGCTGGAACCTGAGGTTCAGCCAGATTAAATAACTTTCCCCAAATCATAGAGATATTTCTAAGAAAAGCTGGAAATAAAACCCAGATCTTTATGATGACACAATTCACTCTGTGTTATCTCACTATTGCAAATTCCATGAGATTTCAGAGCAGGAAGAGCTTGCTTGGGATTTAGAATGTCATAAATTTGAGCTCTCAGCTCCAAAACCCATGTAGTCAATAAAAGAGTTACTGCAGCACATTAAAGATCTCCCTTGAGCCAAGGGTACTGGGGCCTTTTGATCCTGCTTACCTTTCATGCTGGAGACAATTATAGTGATTTGGGGTGGGATCACGGGTTTGCAGATGTGCCTGGCCATTAGTAGGTAGGTACTCACCTGAACCAGTGAAGCCTGATTAATTGGAAACAAGAATAAATGAAATACAGTGAAATGGAACTAATGCTTGGCCAATTGTGATGGCTTCACAATTGGCTACTATGTGACTTGCAGTACTACCTAAACTTTCTGAACCTCAAAGTCCTTATCTATAAAACAGAAAATAAATAGTACTCCACCTCACAGAGCCATTGCGTGAATTGAGTGCATGGAACCTGCTGACCGTTATCAACACCTATCCTCACTGCCCATCTTTCCTTTCTCTGACCAAGTCCTGAGTCCAGAGCCACTAAACTCTAACTTTTATCCCCTGAATGCCAGCCCCTCTGAGCTCTGACCTAACCAGGACTGAGAATAATGGCTTCCTTATCAGAGCATTGTATCTGAGATGAGAGTCTTTGACAGGGGGACTTGAGGATGACCAGCCCGGAAAAGCATACGGGTTTGCAAACCAATTGAGCATATATTGCAGACAAGAATTAAGAAAAACTTGGGCCTTAAGGGAAAGGAGAACACTAAAGTTGCCAAAGGCAGGGTTAGATTATAAAAGCGAAATAATAGGTTTATTTATGGAACACGGGATATGGGTCTGGGAGTTGGGGTCATGGTTTGGGATAGTGTTTGAAACATGGTTTTATTTCATTGCTATGACCACTCTGGTGGTTCTGCCATACTCTAGGCATCATGTTAGGTGTATCTGCAGACTATCACAGACCTGCACAGGAACAAATTGAGGGAGGAGCTGAGACTTGGACAGGTGGTTTGCTCAGAGCCATGTGGCCAAGGAAGGACTGAGATGTGAAGTCTCATGCACACAGCTTGGGCCCCATGTAATTTCCATTGAAATATGTGGCTCAAGGTAATTGAGTAGCTATGGAAATGGGTGTGAGTGAAGCACTGTCAGTTACTTTTCAAAAAAGACTGGCATCCCAAAACATGGGTTCCCTTTTTGAAGCTGTCTTCTGGGAACCCCCTTGCCTCCTGAGGGCCATGAGGAACTCCCTTTTTGACTCTCAGTCACTCTGGGCTCCATCCTCCAGCCTTCACCCACCATGACTCCATGGATCAGCTCTAATCAAAGCCTCAGCCTTTAGCTTCTTGTAATGGACAGAGAGGATGGGGTGGTGAAAACAGAAGTGCATATAATTTTCTGATGACATTTTAAGTGACTCATCTTTCTGGATCAGAGAATAGAAATACAGGGCAACAGCCACTGAAATATTTAAATCATGTCACCTGGTAGGTATGTCCTGGGAAGCTAGCAAGAGAAATAATTCAGTAGAAGCTGGAAGGTACACATTATGATAATTTTTATTGCAAAATTACTGATTTATTATTTTTAAATGTTTCTTTTTAAAAATTGTGGTAAGAACAGTTAACATAAGACTTAGCCACTTATCACATTTATAAGTGCACAATACAGTATTGTTAGCTGTAGACACAGTGCAGAACTCTAGGACTTATTCATCTGTGTAACTGAAACCTCATACCTATAGAACAACTCTTCATTTCCCACTCCGCCCAGCTCTTGACAACCCCTATTCAACTTTCTGTTTCTATGAGTCTGACTATTTTAGATTCCTGGTGAAAGTGGACTCATGTAGTGTTTGTTGTTCTTTGTTTGGCCTATTTCACTAGCAAAATGTCCTCCAGATTCATCTCTGTTGTTACAAATGACAGGATTTTCTTCTTTTTATGGCTGAATAATATTGTATTATGTATATATACCACATATTCTTTATTCATTCATCCATCGATGAACATTTGGTTTATTTCTGTGTCTTGGCTATTGTGACTAATGCTGCAGTGGACATAGGAGTGCAGGTATTTCTTTCTGATCCAGATTTCAATTCTTTTGGATGTATACCCAGAAGCATGATTGCCAGCTCATATGGTAGTTCTATTTTTCATTCTTTAGGGACCTCCATACTTTTTTCCATAATGGCTGTACCAATTTGTATTCCCACCAAGTGTTCAGGCTTTCAACTTCTCAACATCATAAAATAAGAAGTATAATGAGAGATGTATGTTATGCATAGCCATAAACTGAACACACACACCTATATGTAGTTGAAAATGTGAAATTATATAAATATTTTAAGACCTAAAATAAAATAGAAATATATTACATTATATATATCTAATTATAAATAGATACACATTTGTGACAAAGTAACAAGCAAGTAATATTTTTATGTTAAAATAATGGTGTAATTTTATTTAAAGTTAAAAGTTTAATTACTTTAATAAAACAGAAAAATCAATTAATGCTTTATTTAGTAAAAAATTAATTGAAAATAAATTATATATTATAGTAAATTTCCTGACTTAGTAAAAAATGTTGCTTTCTCTTGAAGTGCTAACTTTTTTTAAAGCAATGCTACACTCTGGGTAGTTATACTTGAAATAGTAAATATTTTTTTCTGAAGATGGTTTCGTCTTTGTGGCTGTCATGGGATTAGGGATACCTAACTAGCCCTACGATAATGAGAAAAAGATGATTTTCTTTAAAACAAAAATTAATATTAATTTATCTGTGTTTATACTTATGTTTAATCACTTTCAATATAAGCACATACTTCAAAAAAAAAAAAAAAAAGAAAGAAAGAATCTTTGAAATTTTAAAAATTCCATTGTTGATAATAGTAAACTTTAGGAACAATTTCCAAGCCTCATTTTTGCACACATCACACATAGGGCAATTTTTCTGAATCTTGGACCACTGGAGACATTGTTCAGAGTCAGAGACGGGCTTCAATTAGAAGTTCCAGGTCACATCCAGTGAAGGTCTTACTCGAGAGGGCAGAAACCTCACTGGCTGAGTTTCTAGCTAAAGTTTGTTGACTCATCCTGTTCTCTGTGAGCATGAGAAAATGTACATCATCTCTAGGGCACAAAGAGAACTCGGTGCCAGTTCAGAGGAAGCAAACTAATAGGGAAACTAATCCTTTGAAACCATTTACTAAGACGCTGAGTGCTGTCATTTGGTTTACCTGGAAGGCTTGTTAAAGATCTAATCACAAGATGATTTATATTTGAGGCACTTTTTGTGCTATGATTCTACAACCAAGATCCATCTAGCATAAAGATCTTTTCACTTTATTTTTAAGGACATCTAGAAGATATTTCCCTACTCCACTCCCCAATCTAAAGAACCACCAAACTATTCCTAGCGCAACAGAAGTAAAAGGAACACCATGATGTCAACATCATTCATCTTTTTTAAATGTATAAGCACTTTTAAATGTAATGAGAAAAATTCATGGTATTATAACATTTGGAGGATGCTATAACTTGTCATCTAATTATTGATATACAGGTCAATAATGTTTTTTCTACATAGTTCATTTTAACATCACAAGCAACTCACATTATCTTCAAATCTCCATCAGAGAGAAGGCTGAGGCTTGGCTGGAGCCAGAGCTGGGTGACTGCAATGGGCCCTGGAGGGCGCCGTGCTCCATATACATTGGGGCTATGTCAGGCAGGTGGCTTCAGCAAATCTCTGAATAACACAAAGCTTCAACTTTTTCACCTGTTAAGAACAAAACAAAAAGCAAGACTGTGATACTTTATCTCTCAGATGTTCTGGAGCCCTTCAAGTCTAGCACATGTCTTCCAACCCATGGCTCTGTATAGAGCTTCCAGCCTACCTACAGTGGCATTTCCATGCACCTTTCATGTTTGATTCTACAAAGACAGCTCAAAAAGGCTGCTGGTGCTAATGCACTGAGCTCTGGTCATGCACCTATAAGGATCAATGGAGAGCAACGCGCATGACACTGATGATTCATGCTTTATAAAATAGAAAACACTGATGAGAATGAGATTAAACACTATTTATTATTTTTATCACTATTAAACACTGCTTAGAATAATCCATGTTTTGTCCAGTGGGTTAGAACAAACAAAAAAGATAATAAAAAGAAATTTAAAAAATAAAAAACGAATGGACTATGTATACATGTTAACTACAACTTATAAAAGATTCAATTTTCTCTTTTTTACTGTTTGACTATAGCTTCTGCATTACGTGGATTTGCTATAATCTGGATCTGTAGTTATATATATCACTTCTGTGGATATTCTCAGGGCAATACAATGTTAAAAATCTAAGCAGCATTCTCTGTTGCCTGCTGGCATTTCTCAAAGTGATCTCAGATGTCAGTGTCTATTTGTGGTGATTATCAGTCAGAGTTCACATGGGAATGATGGTTTTCATTGACTTTTTTAGACACACTGAGGTGTTCTCTAACTATCTTTAGTTTATTTGATATCCTGAGATCTCATTCTACCCTTCTCTCCATTGGTGAGGAATCTATTCTCAAAAGCTAAGAGGGAGCAGAAATAG
The DNA here is from genome assembly GCF_024542745.1 of Macaca thibetana thibetana. Classification (NCBI taxonomy): domain Eukaryota; kingdom Metazoa; phylum Chordata; class Mammalia; order Primates; family Cercopithecidae; genus Macaca; species Macaca thibetana. Next base: position 116,732,831 of record NC_065580.1, read on the forward strand.
TGGAGGCAGATTTTACAGATGCAAACTGGAGAGGGAGGTCATTGGGAGATGGAGAAACGTGTGACACAGAGGATTTGGGGCAGCGCTGTGCTATCCAGGCAGCCTGGAGAGCAACCTATTTGTTTCTTTTTCAACCTATTTGTCTCTTTTTCAACCTATTTGTCTTGTAATTGCACTTTCCCTCTGAGAACTTGCTAGGAAATTGCATGGAAAATCCAGGTCTTAATATAACACAATGGTGATAGGCATAAGCTCTCAAGTGACATGGCCCTGGGTTAAAATTCCAAACCCTGCCCCTGGTTCTACAATCATTTGAAAAATAACTATTGAAATCTTTTTTCTCATTTTTAAAATGAGAAACAAAATAGTTCACACATCATCGTCGTAGAGATTAAATGAAATAGTGTACATTAAATGTTAATCCCAATACTGAGTACACACAATTGTTCAGTAAATATCATCTATCTAGGCCTATGATATATCCCATTATAAAAATTTGGCCTTTGGGATTTTTAAACGTGAGGTTAATTGCTTCTTTAAAATTCACACAGAAATGTTATTTGTTTGGATAAGCATAAGGTAGAGCTCATGGAAAGCGCAAAGTCTAGATGGATTTTCCTCATCTCTGGTCTAAAAATGAAGAAACACAAAGCTACAGGACAGGCAAACATGATATAGAAGATTTAGATGGTAAGCATCATCATGGAATCGTTCTCAATAGAAATCAGAAATCAGAAGAAAGGAAGAAGTTTTTATTTCTGGTTAAGTTGTTGTTTGGGCTGTTTTACTTTAAATTTATACAATAACCTGCTTTCATTAATGCATACCTCACGTGACATCCAAATGGCTCAAAATGAAACAGGTTATTAAGTAAGGTTTTCTGTCATCATAAATATAAAATTATTATTTTTTGTTTTTGCCTTTCTAGAATTCTCTTCTTAGGTCACTGGCACTGTTGAGGGTTCATGGAACTTCTGCAGAAAAGCCCGTGGATATTACTGGCTACTATGTGGCATTTGCTTCTGCTGATGAGAAATCTGATGCCATTCTAAATGCCATTATTATTGTCAGCAACCCATCTTTTCTTCTAGAGAATTTTGGAGTTTTTCTCTTTTTTTTTTTTTTTTTTTTTTTTGAGGTGCAAAGTTCCACTCCAGTGTGTCTAGATGTAGCTATAACTTTGTTTAATCTAGGATTCAGTGTGGGATTTGGGGAATCTTGCCTTTACTTACAGAAAATCTTCACTGACTATGTGCATCTCTGGTTCTCTTCAGGTTCTCCATCTGCATCTTCTCTTAATCCATTTTCTCATTCTTCTACTGTGAAAGTAAGCATTCACTATATATTTGTAAGAATTTGTCCACCCATTCATCAGGCTGGAATAAAACACACGGAAAGTCTCAGCTTCCAAGTTAACAGGAAGCAACATTTCTCCCAAGCACACATTGCTGCTGTAGTGTCTAAGCAGCAGCCACATTTTTCAAGTGACTGCTGCTTTCTTAGTGAGCTTTCATTAAATCATGGAAGTCTGTCTGTTTGAAACCTTATCAGTAAGAATGAAACATTTGCCTCCAGCTTGAATGATCTAAGTCACGTTGACACAGAGAAGCAGCCTCAACCTCCAGCTCAGACCCAGAGCTTCAGATAAGGGTTTTGAACATAACATTCCACATATATCTCTACTTTGCAATTTTCAAAGAAACAGAGTCCTAGGTCCAAGCTGCAGTTGGACCTGATGTTTACCACTTTGCACGCAGCCCTAATTTGCTTTGCGTCTTGAAAAACACTGCATCTTTCAAATTCCACCTAAATCCCATCCTGCCCACAAATCCTAGAACAACTCAATCTTTATTTTTTCTTTTCTTAGCTTGGTAAGAAACCCCATGTTTCATCAGATATGCAGCCTTCCTTGCTGTGTGATAATAATAATACCATATATACCATGTATGGGGCAACAAATAAATCCAATTTTGTTGGACTAGAAGTTTGCCCTCGAATGAATGTGCCGATTGGACTGGGGTATAACTAGGGGGTTAGCTTCCTTTCTCCTATTTATTCATTCTGCAATTAACTTCAAATTTATTTCCTAAAATTTTATTTTATTCTATCATATTATAAAATACACCTACAAAAGGATATATAATATATAGTTAGAATATAATACATTAGATATATTAATATATACATATACAATAATATATTGGTATATTATATATCAGAATATATAATATATTATTTATATAAAAATATATAAGTATATATAATGTATAACTGCATGTCACAGTTTAAATTCCAATAAAACAGTCATCAATGTACCTCCCTCTGCTGAGCTGAACAATAAAACCAGTGTCTTCATCATTGCTTATGCTCCTGCGTGCCCGTCACAATCCTATACCTTCTTTCCTTGTCCCTCCTAAGAAATAGCCTCTATCAATCTACTGCCTCTCCTCTACATAAAAATGCATTTCCAAATAATTAGTTTTTAGTTTGGCCTTATTTTGGCCTCTTCATAAATTTCATCATTCTTCTGTGATTATAATTTTTTGTGATGTACTTTTTCACACAACATTTTGCTTTTAATTTTATGTTTGAGCTGTATTTCAGTAATTTTCATTGCTGTAGAGTGTTCTATAATGTGAGAATACTATAATTAATGTATTCAGTGGGCAAATCATGGACATTTCAGTTGTTGCCAGTATTTCACTGCTATGAACAGTTTTGAACCCATCTCCTGGGAAAAACGTGCAAGAGACACTCTTTATGGGATACTCTCATGACTGCCATTGCTGGAGTTTAGGTGATATGGTACTTGACCAGGTACTATAATATGCTGGCCCAATGTGATTAGAACAACTTATATCCCCTCCAATGGGGCTTGAGGATTGCTTCACATCTTCACAAATGTATGATAATATCAGACTTTAAGATCTTAAGTGGGATTGTATTGTAGTCCCCTCCTTCCTAGTGAGATTTTGCTTCTGACTATTCTATTGAGGGCTTATCACTTTAATATTGATTTTTACATAGCTATTTATATATTCAGCATGCTTATCCTTATTTGTAAAAAATATCCTCCCAGTGTGTAGCTTATTTAATTTTTTATAGTTTATTTTAATGCATTTATGTTCTTAAATTCAATATAATTAAGCCGATCAGTCTTATTCTTTATTTTTTGTATCTTAGGTTAGAAATCTTTCCTTACCTTGAGGTCAGAAAGAAATTTCCCTATGTTTCCTCTAAAGGTTTTAAAACTTTACCTTCCACATTTAAAAATTTAACCCCTGAAGAAATACTTTTTCTGAAGCAGTAGAAAAAAAATTTTGTATCATGTTGTTCCTTGTTCCAATCTCTAACACTAATTTTTCCCCAGTCTGAACGTCACTTTTATCATCTCTTTATTTTCAAAATACCCAGGGCTCTCTTTCCAGACTTTATTCTGCTCTATGGGTCACTTTTTCTAGCCTTATTTTTTTAATATAAGGCTTTATATTAGAGAAAACAACTTCTTACCTCTTATTACTATTTAGGAATCCATTTAAAAATCAGTATCACTTTATCTAGTTTTATAAAATGTCTTAGAAATTTTATTGCATCCACACGAATCACTTGTGAAAACTTGACCCCCTTCCAACACTGAGTCTTCATAAGAAAGCATGTCCCTCCAGTTATTAGGTCTCCTTTCTTCCTTTCAATACAATTATAATTTTATACCTACCGGGCTTGCTAATATTTATAAACTACCCTCTTAACTATTTTATAGTTTTGTTGTTATTAATAAGACTTGTAAAAATTCTTAAAATTATATTTTTCAGTATTTTCGTTTAATCTTTTGAGATAAGCCCATAGATTTTCTTCTTTATTCTTTTCAAAAAAGAAATTCTACTAAAGGAATTTTCTAAGATAAACAACTTTGCAACTCCAGAATAACAACAACTTGGTCAAGACAGAATGTCTTTTTATACACTGCTAAGTTGGGTGCATTAATATCTTCTTAGAGTTTTTGCATATGTTTTATATCTCTCTAAACTATTATTGTACATTATTAATCTTTAAAATTTCAAAACTTACACCAATGGTTCTGTAACAATGAGGCTTGTGACATAAGTAAAAAGATTACCAGACTTCTAGATAATATGTTTTGCTTCCACAGTTTCAAATGAGATAGATTTCCCTGCCTGATAGCTTGATTTTATTTGAAGTTGAAATGTATGGATTTGACAGTAAACACAACAGTCCTTTCTCAATAATGTAAACAAAACTCCAAACCATTTTAGGGCTTTATTTGTTTCAGGATAGCTCTGTTTCTATGGACTACTAAGTGCTTATTCATGATACTATCTTCATTATTTTGCTTTCAAATTTGGTTCTTATGCTAATTGTCTCTTTTGAATGAACTTTCCCTCCTCCCCCATCTTTGAAAATCCAGTCTGACAATCTTTGTCTGCAACTAGAAAGTCTGAGTCATTTACATTTATTGAGAATATAGTTATATTTAAATTTAAATTTATGTTTACCTTGCTAGGTTATAATTTTCTGGCCTGTGATTGTCAACAATTCTTTTGGTTTTATTCCTTTTATACATTATTTAGAATTTTTCTACTTTCTTCTATTTCTATATAATAACTTTGAAAGCTATCTACTTTTTTTTCTGTTTGCATATACTAGAAATTTTAACAAGCATATTTAACCTAACAAAGTCTGATTAGAGAAATTTTATTGTCTTTCCAAAACAACACAAGGGTCTAGACATTTAATGCAACTATTCCTTTCTGGATTTATAGCTTATACTTGCTTATTATTTTAGTTTCATGTCACTTTATAATTCTGCAAATTAGATATTATGATAATTACTATTTTATGTTGTCAATACTTACTTAGGCTTACCTGTAAGTTTCCAATTTTCTTTACCCATCCCTTCTTTTATCTCAGACATTTCTTTGGAGATTATTTTCTTCTGAAAAGTATATTCTTTAAAAGTTCTCTTTGAGGTGACTTAGTAATAAATTTCTTAGGGCTATTTGTCTAAAAATGTATTTCTTTTTTCTAATATTTTAAAAACAGTTCCATTCACTCTAAACTTTTAGTTTGTTAATTATTTATTCTCAGCACTTTGAAGATAATTTCCCAGTCCTCTAGTTTCTATTGTGGTTGAGGAAAAGTCAGCTGTTGGCCTATATTTCGTTTATATATAACCTATCTTTTCTCTTTTCTGGAAGTTCATCTTTGTCTTTGTTTTTGGTTTTGGTTTTCCTACTTAAATGTGTCTAGTGTCTCAAGTTTTTCTAATATAAGAATTAATATCCTCCATCAATTTTGAGAAAATAAAGTTTTATCCTGCCTCTTCAAATATTACTTCTTCCAAGTATTCTATTATTTCCTTCCTAAACTCTGTTCTCTCTCTGTCACACACACACCAATATAGTCTAGTGGTCTTTCCATGTCTCTTCAAAGTTTATTTCTGTCTTTCTTGCTGCATTCTGATTAATTTTGCATGTTATTTATTCTAGTAATTTAGGTCTTTGAAATTCACTGTTATTTCTTTTAAATTATTAAATGCACTTTTTAAAAACTTCTCCATGTGATATTCCAATAGCTGAAGTTTTTTAACATCTGATTCTATTTTTTTCTTCTTGCTCAATCTAATTCATGGTTATTTGTTACCTCATCGGCTTCAAAACACTGTTCTAAATTTGTGAACTCATTTTCATTGAAACTTTATTGATTATAGTTGCTTCAGGGTACTCTTACTTGAATTTCTCTAGAAAGTATTCATTTTTTCCTTTTTTTTTTTTTTTTTGAGGCGGAGTTTTTGCTCTTTTGCCCAGGCTGGAGTGCAGTGGCGCCACTGCAACCTCCGCCTCTGGGGTTCAAGCAATTCTCCTGCCTCAGTCTCCCAAGTAGCTAGTATTACAGGAGTGCATCACCATGCCCGGCTAATTTTTTATTTTTTCGTATTTTTATAGAGACGGGGTTTCCCTGTGTTGGTCAGGCTGGTCTCAAACTCCTGACCTTAGGTGATCCACCTGCCTCGGCCTCCCAAAGTGCTGGAATTACAGGCATGAGCCACCGCGCCCAGCCTGGAAAGTATTCGAATAAATTATCAAGTTGGCTTGTTTGTATGTTTCTTTGAGGATAACAGATAGTGTGACGTCATGCCCCAAACATGTGAGGGTAGGGTAGGGTTCACCATACGAATGCTCAGTGAACACTTGCTTATTTTTTCCCTTCCCTCAAGAGTGTCCTTTTGTCTCACTGGTCCACTGGGCACATGGTACTGGTTTCATGCTGGAGTGTCTGCCTTCACTTCCCTCCCTGCACAGGGTTCAGTCACTACTGTCTATTGCCAGGGATCACCAGGACCAAAACTCAGGGTCACCAGCGATCAAAAACACTTCTGTGGCAACAGTCAGCATCCATTCACTTGATTCTCTGTTGCATTCGATTTTCTCGTCATTTTGGGTATCTGAGAATTTCCCTTGCCCTGAAGGCTCACCTGTGCATTTGTTTTTGCATTTTTACCTTTTGATTTTAGATTTTTCATTCTGTAAAGTTTTAGGGACAATATGGAGTTTGCAACATTGTCAAAGAGAGAAATTTTAATTCCCTCTTCTGATATCCAACATAACAATCATCACATCTATTGAGATTTAAAGCATTTTAAAATTACATTATAATAGTCGTTCTTTTCAGTCCATTTTCAACCTGAAATTAAACACATACACACACACACACACACCCCCCACAGGCCCACAGACGAATAGAATGGACACCACAGGGGAGTTTGCTAGAAACGCAAGTTCTGTTGAGTCAGAGATCCAGGGGTAAAGCCCAGGTCTGTGCTTTCTCACACCCTGAGAACAATGCAGGCACAACCAAAGTTTGGGAAGCCCTGCTTGACTACTAGAGAAAATTCACAATGGACTCTCTTCGTACTTAGTACTCACATCACAAGGTGGCTCTAGAAAGCCTTTTCTCAAGCTCATGTGTAATACGTGCCTTTTTTGTCTCAAACACATAAACTCTCAGTTGTAATTGCTAAGATTTTCAGAGCATAATTTTTAATTACATTTAATTTAAATATGAATTTTAAATTATCCCACATCTCTTAAATCTTACAAATTTTTTTTAAAAGTTCCATTATATTTTCTTTGAAACTTCCATAGGAAAATAGACAAGAAGAGAAACCCTTCTCAAAACAAACCAAAAGAATTGTTGACATTAGTGAAGTGCTTCCTATTGTTCTAGCTATTTTGCTTGATTGTTGATATGTATTTAAATAATTTATGCTGTTGCCTGAGATCCTGTAATGTCATTGTGTTTTCTCTAAGTCTGCAAAAGTTGACTGCAAAGATTGTATTTTAGAGTGGATAAAGTCATAAAACATAAAACTGCTCATGTTGAAAGGTAGTTTTCAATTCTAGATATATTTTTTATTATTATTACCATTTTAATGCAGTGAAAGTCACTAAATCAGTTAGGATATTTGAATTGAGACAGAACCCCCCAAAACACACACATACACACACACGCACACACATGTTCCAACTCCGAGCCAAATCAGGGGAGAAATAAAATGCAATCATACTTTTCCTAGTCATTGTTTGCTCATATGCTAGATACAGAAAATAGAAGCACTCAAACTGAGAGAGTCTATGTTTTCAACCTTCTTGAAATCATAAATGTATTGTATTGGAATGTAATGTAATTCCAACCTTCTTGGAATTACAAATGTAGCATACTTATTAACGAGACTTAGAAAAAATGTCTTTAAAATGTGATGGCCAGAACCACTCTTCTACCCGTTGACCAAACTGTCTGTAAGTCACCACAGCTGAAACATCTGCTCTGCAAGCAGACAGCCCCTTTCCACTCAGGCCTAGGCCCACCCCAAGGGAGCAGAAAATCATCTCACCCAGCAACCCACTGATTCAGGTAACCACATTCACTCTAGTCATAATAGTTGTTCATAATCCTGAAACTATAGTATGGAAAACTCTTGAATTTCAACCCAAGGAGAGAGAGGATGGGGTATTAGAAAAAGCGTTGGCCCTGGGAAGAGATGATTGGGTTTGTAATGAGAGCAGCTATCACATCAGGCAACCGTATGATTCAGAGAGTTTCACATTTTCTCTTGGGGTTTGTTTTCTTCCTCTGTAAAATAAAAGGTTTAAACTATGTTACTAATGTGGAACCTTCTGGCTTTATCATCTTATGATGCAAAACTGAACAGATTAAAAAACAAAACAAAACCAAACTAAAAACATTCATGTATAGCCCATGGACATGGGTACAAGAGATGGAGCCTTCTCTTCTTTCATGTATTTGGAGGAACATGAGAGCAACACCTAGACCCAAATCAGAGGGGACTCCAAACTGCATCACAGAACAAGACAATCAAAACAATTTCCTCCCATACTGGCCAAAGACCATTTACTCATAATACCCAACAGGTGCATGATGAGAAATATTTCGGCAGCTGGGTCAACATAATCCAAACAGGGTTTTTTTTAATGCTGAGTGATAGCTCCCAGCGCTTTGCCATCAGCCAGCCAGCACTGGACTTGGCATTTTCTCTTTCATGAGCAACAAATGTTAATGACGTGTTGATGGCTCCAATGTTTTGCTGTTTCTGGGAGATCTGGTTTACAACCACCATCTTTCTCAGGGATTCTAAAGGTGTTTTTAATATACAATACATTCCCCAAATGTGGATGAAAAAGGGAGAGAGTGATGAGGGAAATGGTGACTCAGTCTGGTCACAGAATGTCAGAACCACTACAGACCGTGGGAATCTTTCTTTGGAGGCATTTCTTTGTGCTTAAGAAAATGAAATGTCCAGAGAAGTGATGAACCCAGAGTCTTTCATGGTACACAAAGTAGAACACAAAACAGAAACTCAAAAATATAAGACAATGTTCTTTCCTCAGTTCATGGAACTGCATTGCTCCATGGACTGAACTGGAGGCCCCCCAGAAAAAAGTAATACTTTCAATACGTTATGAAAAGTACTGTGCCAAAAGAGTAGAAAGGACAAAGTGGTGGTTTTGTTTTGTCCATGGTAGTCAGTGAAGTGATTTACTAGGCAGAGAAGAAAAAAGAAGAGATGAGCAGAAAGTAGAGAAAAGAAGTAAGAAGAAAAGAGAGGAGATCTATTCCCAGTGAATGGGAAACTGCAGACTCACCAAATCATGCAAGAAAGCGTGTGTTTATGAAAGAGCTGGTTGTTTAGTGAGATTGAAAAGTAGACTGTGTACAACATAATGGATCAGTTTGCAAAACCATCTGAGATTAAGTTATGAACAGCCTTAAGTAGAAAGGAAAGGAGCTTAAACTTGCTCATATTGATGACAGGAATTTGTGGCAGTGTTTTAAGCAAGAGCATGCATTCTTAGAAACACCCCTCTCCGACAACAGCAGAGAAGTGAGCCGGAAAGGGTTGAGGTGCAGAGGCAGATTAGGAGGTTGCTGCAGAGACTGCACACAATAGAGATAGGTGCAGAGAGTGTGTGACCTCAGGGCTGGTATACGCAGCCCATGTTCACTGGCATGGAGCTGCCTCAAGCCTCTGTGTTTGTTTCTCTCCCCTCTCTCAGCAGCAGACTCATCCTAATGTAAAAATGAACATTAGCTTGGTTTGTGCAGAAAATGATTCCGTATTCAGATATCCAAGAACTTTGAAGCAGCAGAGAAAATATGCTTTTACAGCATCACTGATCTATGGGTTGCAATTCAACTGTAAGCAAAGCATGCAGCTGTTTCAAACGTGAGAAACATCTTAAATTGTCTCCATCCTTTGGACAACGCAATGGGAAAAGAGTCTTGGAATGAAACAAAACTGAGCCAGTTACTGGCTATAACATTTTGGGCAAGTTTCTCTATGCGTAAGATGAGATTATAGGACCATCCCCATCTGAAGTGGCAAGGATGAAATTTGAAAAACCATATTCTATGTACAGGGCTTACCCCAGAGCGAGGTACTTAGCAGGCTCCCATAAACATGTGTGTCCTTCCCCTTCCACTCTTCAATGCCCTCCAGACTGTGGGGAGCTGAGATGCTCTCAGTGTCTCTGTACATTCCCTTGGTTGTGTTCCTACTAGCCCTCTTAATTCAAGAGCCATCTCTGCATTTCCAAGTCTGCATCCTAACTCATCTCTTCCGAGAAGTCAGCCCAGACTATGCTATCTAACTTGGGGTATTCTCCTGTTGTTCTACATGGCAGCACCCTGTTTTCTTCCCTTGATAACACTTATGATAATGCATGCTTTTACAGTGATCTGTTTCATTTCTCAGTTGTGTGCATCTACCAGGAAGACAGTGGTCATTATGGTTTCCCCAGAGAAGCAAAACCAATAGGAGATACATACATGTATATACACACACATATGCATACATATATATGACAAAAGAGAAAGGAGAGCTGGGTGCGGTGGCTCACGCCTGTAATCCCAGGACTTTGGGAGGCCGAGGCAGGTAGATCATGAGGTCAGGAGATCAAGACCATCCTGGCTAACATGGTGAAACCTCATCTCTACTAAAACTAAAAAAAATTAGCCAGGCATGGTGGTGCACATCTGTAGTTCCAGCTACTCAGGAGGCTGAGGTAGGAGAATCGCTTGAACCTGGGAGGTGGAGGTTGCAGTGAGCTGAGATCGCACCACTGCACTCCAGCCTGGCAACAGAGCAAGACTCCGTCTCAAGAAAAAAAAAAAAAGAGAGAGAGAGAGAGAGAGAGGGAGAGAGATTTAATTCGTGGAACTGGGTCATATGATTGTGGGGGCTGACAAATCTGAAATCTCCAGGGCAGGCCAGGAAGCTGGAGACCCAGACCCAAGGAGGGTTTCTATGTTATAGTCTTGACAGAGACTTTTTTGGGTAGGGGGCTTCAGTTTTTGCTTTTAAGGCCTTTAACTGATTACATAAGACCCACCCCCAGAATTGGGGATAATGTCCTTCACTTAAAGTCCGCTGAGTGTAAATGTTAATCACATCTACAAAACGTCGTCAGAGCAACATCTAGACTAGTGTTTTAGCAAACAAGTGGGCACCACAGCGTGGCCAAGTTGACACGATATTAACACTCCCCCATGGATCATATTCCTCTGCACCATGCTGGGCACAGAATAGATCCTCAGTAAGTAAGCGTTAGATACGCAAGCTGAACTTCAGATTATAATGATGCAATGCACATTTGCCATTCTTTTTCAGATGCCAGTATCTTAACCACTTGCTTGTTTGAGAATCCTCTCCTTAGGGAGCAGAGCTCAGTTCCCACTGAAAGGCTGGCGTTAGAAAAATCAACCTCAGGCTCTGAAGGGATTCTAGGGCTGGATGGCAGAAAGGGCAGCCTGTGCCATGACCAGCAGCAGCAAAGAAGGTGGTGCTGATGACAACACACCACGTGGTGGCCATGTCCTGTTGCCCCCAGCTCTGGTGTTGTGCCCTCAGGGAGCAGGTCTGTGGCAGGCTTTGGGGGCTGTGGTAGAGGACATGACTGAAAGCTGCTCATCTGACCCAGTATGGCCTCCGGAGCCTCTTGTTCCCCTTCAGGCAGCCTTTTTCCATTTCTCCAGCCTGTATTTGGGTTCTGTCTCTTAGGCTTGCATGACAACACAGGTGGTCTTCGTTTCCTGATATTTTCCAGAGAGTGCATATTACTATATAATTTCCATTCTGCACAGCACAGAACAGCCAGTCACTTTGGAAACTGATGATCTGGATTTGAGCTTGGGTCACTGTTCACACTCTGTTGATGTTTGGAGAATTGTGCATCCTCCCAGCCCTGAGTAGAAATGGTTGACCCTGGAGGCCTGCGTGGCCTCCTGTTCATCTTCCCAGCCAGGGCCTCGATGTGTGGCTCATGTTACTCAGATGTGCTTGGAGGCTGGAATCCAGCCACAAGTGCATAGTGGAGATCCATCTGCAGCTCTGAGGTTAAAAGCAGAGACTCTGGCATTTGGCCATCCAGGTGTATGAGGGTGGACCCCAGTCCTTTCCCTCTACCCTGGGAACAGTGAAAACAGAGACACGCTGAGCCCCTGTGAGCCTCCTGGGAGGGAACATACCTGCCTTCAACGGGTCCTCAGAGACCTGCCAGCCCTGGCACGTCAGCACCACTTGCCTAGTCCCCCTCCCGGAGTTCCTGAGTGTCTGTGAGACTTCCGCTTTGCAGTCCTGCTTCCTACCTTCGCTTTGCTGCAATCAAAAGCACCATCTGCTGCCCCAAGTGCTGACAGAAATAAATTAATTAAATTAAATGTAAAAAATACTACTTAGGCTAGAGTACAAGATCTAATCACTATGAGTGGAGACTAACCTCTGACCTCTTACATCTCCTTCACTCTCACATTAAAAATGCATGATTTCCTTTAAGTCAAGTCTTAAAAAAAAAAAAAAAAAAGTATGGCCATGGGAATGCTGGAAGTCTCTAATGTCCTGAAAATTATAAACATAAATTCTCACACATCACATGCAAGCAGTAAGCTAACACACTTTTAAATTTAAAAAATTTGGAAACATTTTAAAACAAAACAGAGTAAAATACAAATTAAAGAACACTAGGTAGGTCACCATAAAGGTAAAGGCTTTTATCAATATTGTTTAACCTAACAATTGAATTTGACAAGGCATCAAAGTAAATCTATCAAAAGAGATTTTTTTAAAAGGATGGATAATACTGTCATTATTTGCAGATTATAAGATTACATGATTGGATACCTAAAACAATCAAATAATACTACTAAATTTGTTTTAGAAGAGTAAAATATAGTGATCAGACTTTAGGAAAAAAGAGCAGAAAACAAAAGCTTGAGTGTATACCAGCAATAATTATGAAGACATTAAATGAAAATAAACAGCATTCCTAATAAGGACACAATACTGGCTCAGTGGGATTGTTTGGGACATGGGTTATCAAAAAATCGCTTAGATCATTTAAGTATTTATGGTGAGAATAAATTAGTATACAATTAAAAATATATTATAATAGCACTCTACCAGATATTAAATCACTCTTTTAATATATGACAATTCTGGGTAAGAATAGACAGAGATATTTATACTATAGAGGTCAAGCAATAGGTACTGATACAAATGAACTTCACGCAGGATGAGAAAAATATCACCAGTTGGTGAGAAAGGAAAGTATTTAGTAAAGGTTTGGGGAGACTTGGTTAATTAATAGTAAATAAATTTAAAATTTCTAACAATAAGCTAACAAAAAAGGTGAAAGTAATAAATAAAATTGAAGTTCTAGAAGAAAATAGGGATGCATATAGATCTACTGTTTGATTAGAGAAAAAATTTCAAATTTAAAAATAGTGAAAGCCACGTGGTGGCTCACACCTGTAATCCCAGCACTCTGGGAGGGCAAGGCTGGTGGATCACCTGAGGTCAGACGTTCAAGACCAGCCTGGTCAACATGAGGAAACCCCATCTCTACTAAAAATACAAAAATTAGTTGGATGTGGTGGTAGGCACCTATAATCGCAGCTACTCAGGAGGCTGAGGCCAGAGAATCACTTGAACCCAGGAGGTGGAGGTTGCAGTGAGCCAAGATCACACTATTGCGCTCCAGCCTGGGCAACAAGAGCAAAACTTTGTCTCAAAAAGAAAAAAAATAGTGGAGAAATATCAAAATACTCAAAACTCTATGTGTATGGCATACTGTGATAAAATGTCCAACAAATATTATAGATTAAGCACATTAATATTCTTAATACACGAAGAGATCAAAATAGATAAGATCACAAATTCTGCCCCCCGATATGGTTTGGCTGTGTCTCCACCCAAATCTCATCTTGAATTGTAGCTTCTATAATTCCCACATGTTGTGGGAGGGACCTGGTGGGAAATGATTGAATCATGGGGGCGGTTTCCCCCATACTGTTCTCATGGTAGTGAATAAATCACATGAGATCTGATGGTTTTATAAGGGGAAACCTCTTTCACTTGCCATTCATTCTTTCTTTTCCTGCTGCCATGTAACACGTGCCTTTCCCCTTCCACCATGATTGTGAGGCCTCCCCAGCCACATGAAACTGTGAGTCCACTAAGCCTCTTTTTCTTTATAAATTACCCCCCTCTTGAGTATGTCTTTATCAGCAGCATGAAAACAGACTAATATGCCCCCTCAAAATAAAGTCACAAAAGAATAAATACAAATAAATAAATAAATACTTGACATGTAAATAAATTGAAACTCACTAGAACTTAAAAATGAAGTTCACCAGAAATTAAAAACTAATTTTGCTGGAAGTTACACATTAAAAATTGAATTAAGTAGAAATTAAAAATATAAAGTAAGAATGCAATTGTTTTCTGAGCACACTAGGAAAGATTAGTTAATCTCATGCCAATCATGAACTGGGTGTTATCATCTCTGAGGAACAGACTGGCAGCATGCGTCAAGCTTCTTAAAAGTTACGTTCTTTAGAATCTGTGTGTCTGCTTCTAGGTATCTCACCTAATTACATAGGAAATCTTTGCAAGCATAGATGAATATATCAAGTAATTATTTTAATAATTAAACATTTTAAATTTCCTAGATCCAACAATAGATATTACAATTCTGGGGAGGAGGAGGACATAAGCCTTGTTTTGAAAAGTAACAAACTGATTCATTTACATATTATTTTACCTGACATTGGTCAAGGTGACTCAGTTTTCAAGATTTCTGGATTGCCTGTGACCAAAACCACATCTTTGACCTTGCTACATTCAATAGAATAGAATTAATAATGGCTACCATTTGTTGAGACCTGGATCTACACAGTAGGCACTTTGCAGACATCCTGTAATATGATCCTAAGGGGATGATTCTTTCTCCCTTGTCCTTCTGCAGCCTACAAACATCACCTAGAATCTCTTCCCCTTTTTAGCACTTTCCATCCTTCCCTTTCTGTGCTTGCTTCCTCTTGGACTCTTCCTTTCACTTCCTTAATGGAAATCTCTGTAAACCACTCACATAAAATGAGTTGAAACTCCCAATCACCGTGTGTGCTGCTGAGGGGGAGAGAGGGGGAAGAAGAATGAATCAGCAAAGCAGAAGTTTGACAACATAAAAAGTGATGTGCACCAAAAACCAAGTGCTCCTATGTTCAGAGGGGGACTAATTCTCTGATTTGGATCAGAATCAAGAAGGAATTGTAGTGGAGGTTCTAGGATCATAGGCAAGATTGGGAAAAGCGATACTTTTGAGAGAACAAAATGAGCAGAGGGTTGGTTGGAAACACATACAAAGCTCAAGTGTCTATTCTTTGTCATAAGCACCTACAAAAGTCATGCACAACCTCACTCAGTTGTGATTTTTAAAAGTCCCCTCCCTTAATTGATTCAGAGTTATGAATTAATAATGTGATGCCTTCATTCTCCACAAAAACAAAAATAAGAAAAATCCCGGCCTCCACTCATGCCCACTGGTCTTCATGGACAGCTACCAAAGTTGCAAATGGAGATTCAAAACAGGAGGGAAGACTGAGCCAAGAATGAGCTGTCCTTGAGGGTGTTTCAATTCAAATGTATTTATCTTTGATAATTGCAGTAATTTTCACATCATCACTTTACTTGACGTGTCTATTGTTTTGTGCTTTCTAAAACCCAGATAGCACCTTTGAAGATAACCTTCCTCCACAGCTCATTGCCTCTCCAGGCACTGAGCTCAGGAGTAAACTATGCAAGCATTAGGTATTAAACATGGTCAAACAGGCTGTATAACTCACTGACCTAAGAAAAATCACAGATGCATCAGCTCCTCCCGGGCAGTTTGTGATGAAATATTTTATCAGCCTCTCAAAGCATCAGAAAGCAAGACCAAAGAGAGACTTTCCGAAACAGGAATAATCCTCACAGAAATAATTAATGCAAGAGCCAAGGGGCTGAAAGAGAGAAGCTGGGAAGCTTCTATTTCTTACCAAACACTGGGTCTTTTTTTGTTTTATTTTGTTTCTTTTTTTTTTTTTAATTGATTAGATATTTGCCATCTAGTAGACTTACCACTCATTTACGTGAAATGAGGAAGCAGCAAGGAACTCAGCAAGGAACTCAGCAAGCCTTCTGAGTCCAACCAAATGGATGGATTGATTCAGCATACCTTCAATGTACACAGAGTTTACTGGCCTTCTGTTGGGGTAGGGGAGCTTTAATTAAATAATTAGGGCAACAGCTGAGCAGCCCAGCATAAAGAAGGCTCTCAGCACACCTTGGTCCACAGGCAACAGGCAGGCATGCGTCCTCCCTGCCATCAAGACACCCAAGAGGAAAGTCAGTTCAGTCAAAGGGACAGTAAAGGAAGAGCCCAAGGGGTGATCAGTGTGGTTGTCAGCTAAACCTGCTCCTGAAAAAGTGGAAACAAAGCCAAGGCAGGGGGGCAGTGTGGGGGGAATACCAGGAAAGGATAAATCTTCAGACAAAAAAGTGCAAACAAAAGGGAAACGGGGAGCAACAGGAAAACAGGTAGAAGGGGTTGACCAAGAAATTAAAGATTCACCTTCAGAAGATGAAGAAACTAAAACAGAGAAGAGTCTAGCCTTCGATAAATCCAGAGAGAAAGAAGCCAAGTCTGATTAATATCATGTACCATGTCTTATCAGAGGTCCCTCTCTCCCTTTTTGTGCAATCCAGAGGAATATTTTTATCAACTGTTTTATAAATGCAAGTTTTTTAGTAGCTCTAGAAACATTTTTTTAAAAGGAAAGAATTCCACCTCATCCCACTTTTTAAGTGTAAATGCTTTTTTAAAACAGGTTAAATCATCCACTGGTTGTTTGTTTCTTGGTACAATTGAAAAATATTGTGACATAGGGAATTGTGGGAGACTTTGGCTGTCTCAGGTTTCAGCTTAACATTCCATAGATGGGGGGTTAGTTTTTGTACTATAATACAAAGCATACTAACTGGCAATATGGAGTCACAGTCCTGCATTTAATGTCTTGAACATTTAAAATTACTTCTAATCCCATGTTGTTTTTTGGTAGAATTGTTTAAGAAAACCATTCCCCGATCATGGTCATCCCTATCAGAATTGTGTGCAGTCTGTGACATCTTCAGTCATGGTAGTCCTGCTTTCCTAATAACTTTGTGAATATGCTGTAAAAGTTGAAAATTGGAATAGACAGTGTATATGCTATTCAACTGTGAACGGGTGGACATGTGACACAGTCTATTGACATGTGTAGCTACTGGTACGTGATAGCCTCTTAAGGAAAATTTGCCTCCAAATTTTAAGCTGGAAAGTCACTGGAATATGTTTTAAAAAATTACAATACATGGCTTTTTAGATTTTCAGTGTGTGTGTTAAGAATTGTGTACAAATTAAAATATCTGTATACTGATCCTCAACACAACAAATAAAGTCTCAATTACGAAAAAATACATTTAATTTTTCTGAACATTTGAAATTTATTAAAAGATCAAGTTAGGAAATAATACAATAGAATTAAAAAAGAAAATAATCAAGAACTTGGTATTCACTGGAACTGGTCTAAAACAAAATGATCCCAATTGGAGTGGGTGTGAGACAGGGAGCTGGCCCTGTGAGAGCCTGTGTCCTCCTGACCTGGCTTCCAGAATCGAGGGCTTCCCAGTGAGACCATTTAAACACCAGATTTCCCATCCCGAGGCCTGGCCAACCTTCGTCCAGCCATCTCCCAGCCCAGAACTTTTAACTGTGACAGTCTCCAGATGCAGAATGTTTGAGCATTTAAATGTGAGACTCTGCTTCCCCCAGAAGGGAAGGTATCCCCGGGGCCTAATGTTCTCTTTGGCTTGGACTAAACATTCCTCCTATTGACAGCCCCCTTCACCTTCCACCCCTCAATCCACAGATTTACAAGCAGCCCATAGCCCACCGCTGGGGCCAGTGTGCGCAGACGCTGACCTGGCCAGGACTGGAAGGACGGTGGCTTTGACCCTGCCCCACATGCCCTGAAACCACCGTCTCCACTTCACCCCCTCCCGTCTGCTTCCTCAAATCTCTGTACAAGTCTGCATTAGGTGCAAACTTCCTTAATCGGAAAGACCAGTGACAAACCTTCTCTAATACTCTAGTACTTCCCGAGTACACAAGACACAGGACTATGTGGCATATTGTCTACTTTGGAGTGAGCAAGAACTGAATTCAAGCCCTGCAGTCCTGCTCAACTATTGAACCCTCCAAGCCTCTGCTTCTATAGCTATAAAATAGAGAATAAAGTCATACCCAGAGCATTGCAAAGACCCAGTGAGCCCTGAACCATGCCTATCTTAAACAGAACAAGGAGAAACAAAAGAAGAAAGCATAAGGAGCTAAAACAGAAATAGAATATTCAGAAATAATGTTAGAATGCTAATTTCTTTTAATTTTTTCTATAAAAAGAAAATTTCTGGTTCTTATCACAATATAATTAAATTATAGGATTTATCAAATATTAACTCACAGAGCCCTGCAGGTCATGTGATCTGAAAACGGCTATAATAACAATTGATCAGCTTGTCTTTTATTTTATGTCACTGTGACTTTTTGTGTGCAGGCAAATTTGAAGATGTTCTCAAAGGCTTAAATGGGAGGACCTTTGTGAAGGAAAGAACTGAGCCAAAGGGCCCTCCTGTCCTTCCCTGACCTCTCTGTCTCCATCCACTTGACTGAGCCCTACTGGGTTGATTTGTTCTGAGTCTTGAGTGAAAAGTAGTGCAAGTTCAGCTCCCAGGCAATATGAGTGCTGATGTAGTATCCCTATTATTATTAATGCAAGCATACCAAGAACGTGTGGAGTGATTGAGGAGTGTCTCCCAAAAGACACGTCCAAGTCCTAAACCCCAGTACCTATGAATGTGACTTTATTTAGAAATAGAGCCTTTGCAGATTCAATTAAGGACCTTGGGATGAAATCATCCTGAAATCAGTAAATGTTGTCCTCATAAAAGAAAGGAGAAGGAGGTTAGAGACACAGAGCTACAGAGTAGGAGTCATGTGAAATTGGAGGCAGAGACTGGAGTGGTGTAGCCATGAGCCGAAGAGCTCCAAGGATGGCCGGCAGCCACCAGGTGCTGGAGAGAGGGCTGGGACAGACCCCTCACGGCCTCAGAAGGAACCAGCCCTGCCGACATCCTGATCTCATACTTCCAACCTCCAGGACTTTGAGAGAATACATTTCTGTTGTTTAAGCCACGAAGTTTCTGAGCATTTGTTACCGCAGTCCTAGCAAACTAGTACAATGTAGATAAATTTAATTACCAAGACTAATATTTTCTCCCAGGAGTGGTGTCCCTGAGGAATCTCTGCAGAGTCCCCAGAATTTTGTCAAAATAGTAAAAAGCAAAACAAAATAAAAGAAAATAACAGACAAACAAATGAAATACCAAAAATAGCTGAGATCTTTCCATAAAACAAATGGTAAAATTGGCAAACCTTGTATTTCAAATACAAGGAAGGCGAGAATCCCTGTTCAGCCTATACACATCCTATCCAAGGCTTGCAGAAGCATCACCAGAGGGCCCTGAGCATGGATAACGAAGTGCTGGTGTCAAGCCCCTTGAAAAAAGCAATAATGCAGGGCACAGCCAGTCTGAAATGCACACTGACTTCAGGGTGAGCAAGCCTGCAGGGCCAGGGCTTCAGGGGACCCAGTGTCTGCAAGGCCGCAGCTCGGAAGCACAAGGTCAGGGGAGGGGACCCTCTCCTAGGAGCCCTGGCAAAACTGGGAAGGCCAGTGGAGAACTCATCACACATCCAGGAAACTTGGCAGCACCTGGACACGGGACACAGCAGGACCTTGATTCAGTCTCCGATTGCCTCTCTAGCCCATCCCATTGTGGTCCTCCTCCCCCCCCGGCATCCATCCTCACAGCCCCTCCCCAGGGCCACAACACCCTACAGATTCTCCTTTCTCTGACACTGGGGGTTCTGCCACTTCCTCTGGGAACCTGCGTCCCCAGAACGCAGCAAGGTCCCAACTCAAATGTCACAGCAAGAGATGACTGTCCGGCTCTTGCTTGGTTACTCTCCAACACAGCTCTGTTTCATAGAATTTATGGGAAGGTGAATTCACCCAGGGGTTCCTCTGCATGCTCTGGTCTGACTGGCAGGTCAGTGTGTGAGAGCTATCCATTTTGCTCACCTCTATCCCCAGCTCCTGACTCATACTTAGCACTGAATGAATCTCAGCGACCAACAGCACCAGAACTGATGACTATGGTGTGGGATGTGAGAAGGCCCTGTGTTTTCCATAGCATCTGCCCTTCTCAAGATTGAACCCCTCGGTCACCATGTCACTTTTAGGACATCCACACTGGATAGGTTGGGCAGTGCCACTTTGCATCTCTTAGCCAAGCCAACTCTTGCTCACTTAGCACTTGGGCTCCAGCAGGCCTCTTCCCAGTCCCTCATGTCTGGCTGATGACGTCTCCCCTGTGCCCACAGCAGGAAACCCACTCCAGAGAGGAAGAGGAGGAACCCTGAGTGGGGCAGGTCTGCTTTCCCAAACAGGCCAAGCAGAGAGTCAGGCATGGCAATAGTCAAGTAGCACAGA
Source organism: Macaca thibetana thibetana (assembly GCF_024542745.1). Classification (NCBI taxonomy): domain Eukaryota; kingdom Metazoa; phylum Chordata; class Mammalia; order Primates; family Cercopithecidae; genus Macaca; species Macaca thibetana. The sequence continues at coordinate 116,753,333 of NC_065580.1, forward strand.
AAGGTCATGAATTCACTTCTGTACGATCCCTCTTGAGGGATAAGTGGTGGGGAAAAGGGAGCCCTTCCACAGTGAAGTTCTGCTCTAGAAGAGCTGGACCTGGGTTGCAGCATCTACTCTCTCCATCCTTTCCCCTCCCCTTGGAAAAGAAAGGGAAATCGAGACCCTCCTTATTCCAGGTGGAGCAGCCCCGTACTGTATGACATATGCCCCTCCACACAGCTACCCGTGGTGCTCTAGGCTGTGTCAACCACATGTCCCAGCTCATGCTCCTTGGAGGAGAGCAGCTCAGGATGTTGTGCAGAATGCACTTGCTCCAGTAGGGATGGGTAATGGACTTTTTTTTCCTTTTTCAGAGGAGGAAACATCCTCCTCCCTCTTCCCCACTCCCTCCCATCCCTATTTTGTGGGCCTCAAAGATCTGATGAAGGTGCTACCTGTAGCAGCATGCATTCCTGCATACCTTCAAAAGGCAGCATCACAAACCATGAGGTTTGCGCTGCTGTTTAAATCATTTCTTTGACTTTTTCAACAACTCAGGAAGGCCGAGATGATGGAAAGGCCTAGAAAGGCAGCCTCCTGTGTTAAGTCTCTTCTGATCCAAACTCCACACTGAAGGTTCTCACCAACCTTCAACACTGTTCATTTTAAACAATGAAAAAGCAGTAAATTTCACAAAGCAAACAAAAATGTTAATTCAAATCCTGACTTTCTCCTATCAAGCTGGGCATCCTTGGGCAGTTGTAAGAATTAAGATGGTTGGTTGTTGGGTTCCAACTATGTGCTAGAAACTATTTCAGACATTCCCTGTGGTGATCCAACCTTAAAAATAATTCTGGGAGGTAGAGGCCCCAGTGGTGGCCTGTGTTTGATAATTTTTGCCTGTTAAATGGAGAACCAATCCCTTAAACAGTCCTTAGACTTTAATGGATGCTTGACTCATATGCTGTCATCCCCTGAAGTGCAGGTTCTGAGGCAGTGGCCTGGGGTGGGGCTTGGGACTCTGCATTTTTTTACCAACTCCTGGGTGAGGCCAATGCTCTCAGTCCATGGACCACACTGTTAGTGGCAAGGTCCTATGACAAACTGAAGACCTTGCCCCTGTCCTAGCAGGTAAGTGACCATGGGTGCAACCCTGAGAAGGAAAGCAGACAAATGCAAAAAGGAAACATGATGTCCATGCTCAACGGAGATTATGAAGAGTGCCTCCCCACCATCCAAACAAAAAGGCAGAACAATTATATATCAGGAAGGAAAAAAAAAAGACAAAACAATGCCTTCCTGTGCAAGTGAAGGTCATATTAGTAAGTTTGTGCACAGAAAACAGCGATCAACTTCACCTGGGATTACAAAATCTAGGTGGTAAAGGACCTCTTAGAGAGGTGTAGGTGGGGCCAAGGGGCCCAGAGATGAGCACTATGGGACAATGGGGCACTATCAGGCCTCCCAGGCCTAAACAGGCCAGCAGGGAAAGCAGTGTGCCTGCAGTCAGCATGGGTCGGAGCTGTGGAGGTGACTCTATCCCAGCAGGGCTGTAGTCAAGAGGAATGGAGATGCCGCAGAACCATGCATGGGGCAAGAGAGAAATGGGAAGAAAAGACCTCTCTCTCTCTTTCTGCCCTCTCATGTCTTGCTGATGCTTCCCACTGACGAGACCCATCCAGGGTCCAGAGGCAAGAGAATTGAATGGTGCATTCACCAGGTCTACCGACGAGGCAAAAACCAGGGCACAGAAGGGCAAAGGGAGATGAGGTGGGGTGTATTAGTCCGTTCTCAGATTGCTGGAAAGAATTACCTAAGAATGGGCAATTTATAAGAAAAGAGGTTTAATTGACTCACAGTTCCACAGGCTATATGGGAAGGAGGTCTCAGGAAACTTACAATCATGGCGGAAGGTGAAGGGAAAGCAGACATGTCTTACATGGCTGAGGAAGCAGGAAAAGAGTGAAGAGGGAGTTGCTGCATACTTTTAAAGAATCAGATCTGGTGAGAACTCAGTAACACAAGAATAGAATGGGGGAAATCTGCCCCCATGATCCAATTGCCTCCCACCAGGCCCACCTCCAACACTGGGGATTACAATTCAACATGAGATTTGGGCAGGGACACAAATCCAGACCATATCATGGGGCAAGCTATGAATGGCCATCACCAAGCTGAGGGCCTTTGTATGAAAATGAATGAGTACAGAGTATGTCTGACTCTTGTTGAAGATCCTGAGGCTCCTCACCTTACCCATGACTTATATCTTACATCATTTTTTCCTTTAATGTTTCTTTTTATGAATTTCACTTTTGGTGTCAAGACTGAAAATTATACTTCACAAGGCTTAGATCCCAAAGGTTTTCTATTGTGCTTTTTTTCCCTAAAAGTTTTATATTTTACATTTAAGTCAGTGATCCATTTTGAGCTAATTTTTGCAGACAGTATGAGACTCAGATTTATAATTTTGCCTATGGATTTTCAAATGCTCCAGCACCATTTGTTGAAAATGCTGTGCTTCCTCTACTGAATTGCTTATGCACCTTTATTAAAGTTGAACGTATTTCTGTGGATCTTTTTCTGGACTTAGTATTCTTAGTATTCCACTGATCTGTATGTCTACACTTCCTCCAACACCACACAGTCTTGATTACTACAGCCATATAAGTGTTGAAATAGAATAGACTGATCCCTTCCACTGTAATTATTTTGAAAGTTGTTTTAGTGATTCTGTTACCATTGACTTTCCATATCAATGTTTAAATACTCACGTCTACATCCACAAAATATAGTTTTTATGATTTGTGTAGGAATTTCATTCAAAATGTATATCAATTTGGGGAAAATTGACATCTTTTCTATATTGGGTCTCCCACTGCTTGAACATAATCTCTATTTCTTTAGATCTTTGATTTCTTTCACCAACATTTTATACTTTTCAGCATACAAGTCCTGACATTTTTTTTTAGATTCACCCCTATGTATTTTTCTTTAATGATTGTGAGTGGATTGCATTTATTTATGTGTCCACTTATTCATTGCTTATGTATAGAAATTTAATTGATGTTTCTGTTTATCTTGTATGCTGTAAACTTTCTGGATTCACTTATTAGCTCCAAAAGTTTTTTTAGATACAGTTTTATTTCTTCCTCTCAGATCTGTATGACTCTTTCTTTCTTTCTTTCTTTCTTTCTTTCTTTCTTTCTTTCTTTCTTTCTGTCTGTCTGTCTGTCTGTCTGTCTGTCTGTCTGTCTTGCTGTACTTCCTATAGCTTGCAGTGCTAAAATGAATAATAGTGTCAAGAGCAGACATTCTTGCCTTAAGTATGACATTAGGTATAGATTTTTGTAGAGATTCTTTATCAAGTTAAGGAAGTTCCATTCTCTTCATAGTTCTCTAAGAGTTTTTATTATGAAAGGGTGTTGGGTTTTGTCAAATATTTTATTTGCTTCAGTTGATGCGGTATGTAATCTTTCTTAACCTGTTAAATGGTAGATTATATTGATTTTCAAATATTGAATTACTCTTGCATCTCTGGAATACATTTTACTTGGTCATGGTATATAATCTTTTTATATACTACTAAATAATATTTACCAACATTTTATTAAAAATATTTGCATCAGCCAGCCACAGTGGTGCATGCCTGTAATACCAGCACTTTGGGAGGCTGAACCAGGAGGATCTTTTGAGTCCAGGAGCTCCAGACCAGCCTGGGAAACTGGGGAAACACATCTCTACAAAAAATACAAAAATTAGTTAGGCATGGTGGCATGTGCTCTTAGTTTCAGCTACTTGGGAGCTGAGGTGAAAAGATGGTTTGAACCCAGGAGGCAGAAGTTGCAGTGAGCCAAGATCGCGCCACTGCACTCCAGCGTGGGCTACAGACTGAGACCCTTTATCAAAAAAAAAAAAGAACATTTGCATCTATCATTATGAAGGATATTCAGTCTATAGTTTCTATTTCTTTAAATGTTAGAAGTCTTCAGGGAAACAGCCTGGGCCCGAGATTTATTTTTCAAGTATTTTAACATTATGAATCCAATATTGTTAATAGTTATTGAACTATTTAGATTATTTCCCATTCAGTGTGTTTTTTAAGGAGTTAATTTATTCATTAAAGTTATATTTAAGAGTGTAGAATTGTACATGGTATTTTCTTAATATAATTTTGATGTTTGTAGGGTCTGTAGTGATACTTTATTTCATTATTCACATTGGTAACTGTTTTTTTATATTTTCCTTTGGTTCTCTTGCTAGGGGTTTGTCAATTTAATCTTTTCAAAGAAACTTCTCTTTGTTTTATTAATTTTCTGTATTAATTTTCTAATTTTAATTTTATTGATTTCTATTCTTATCTTTATTATTTTCTCTCTTCTGCTTGCTTTGGGCTTATTTTGCTCGTCTTTTTCTAGTTATTCTACATATGAATTTAATTCATTGATTCAAGAACTTCTTTTTGTTTGTTTGTGTTTTTATTGAGACAGAATCTTGCTCTATTACCCAGGCTGGAGTGCAGTGGCATGATCTTGGCTCACTGTAACCTCCACTTCCTGGGCTCAAGTAATCCTACCTCAGCCTCCCAAGTAGCTGGAACCACAGGCACATGCCACCACACCCAGCTAATTTTTTGTGGAGATGGTTTTCTCCATGTTGCCCAGGCTAGTCTTGAACTCCTGAGCTCATGATCCCCCAACCTTGGCCTCCCAAAGTGCTGGGATTACAGATATGAGCCACCATGCCCAGCCTTCCTGATTTCTATTGTAAGAATTTAGTACTCTAAATTTCCCTCTCAGAAAATTTTAGGTATGTTTTATATTCTGTATCATTGTTCTACCAATTGTTCAGAGAGAAGTATTGAAGTCTCCAGTTGCAATTGTATATTTGTCTATTTCTTCTTTCAGTTCTATTAGATATTGCCTTACATGTTTTGCAGTCTTTTTGTTTCATACATTTTTGGTATTGTCTTTTTGGTGGATTGAACCTTTCATCATTCACTAATGTGCCTCTCTGATAATTCTCTTTGCTCTGAATTCTACATATTTTTACAAACTAAAACTTTCAACCTATATGTATCATTATATTTGAAATGAGATCCTTGTAGATGGCATATAATTGAGCCATAATTTTTATATACTTGTTACTTCTGTATCTTAATTAGCATATTTAGTCTATTTACATTTGATGTAACTATTGATAAATCTTTTACTCTCTGTCCTTTTTGACATTTTCCTGGTTTTTTTCTGTCTTTAGTTTTGTAATATGTCATTCTGATGTATTTAAATTGTGTTAAATTGTATTTATTTGTATAAATTTTTAACAGTAGCTTTAATTTGTAATCTATACAGAGACTTGAGATTTTACTCTTTGAGTGAAGTATAGAAAACTTACCTCTTTATACATCTCTATTTCTCCACTATTTATAATTATTTAAGTAGTTTCTCTATATACATTGAAAATCATATCAGTCATGCAAGAATTTTTGCTTCAACCATCAACCCTAGTATAAAAAACTTAAGAGAAACAAAATGTATTGTGTTTACCTATATACTTATTCTTTTCATTGTTCTTTCCTTCTTTCTGATGTTTCAAAGTTCTGTCTTTCATCATCTTTCTGTTTACAGAATATCCCTTCACTCTTCCTTTACAAGGCCTATTAGCAACAAATATTTATAGCTTTCCTTCATCTAGCATCTTGATTTCCCCTTTATCCTTGAAGGATATTTCTGCTGGATATAGGATTGAGTACAATTTTTTAGCACTTGAAAAATGTGCTGCTTTCTTCAGGCCTCCATGGTTTCTGATGAGAAATTCTTTATTACTTAAATATTCTCTTACTACAAATAAGGTGTCCCTTCTCTCTTTTCAATAAATTTTATTTGTTTTTAGTTATGAGAAGTTTGACTATAATATGTCTTGATGTAGATTTCTTTGAGTTTTCCTGTTAGAGTTTTGCTTTGCTTCTTTAATCTGCATGTTTATATATTTTGCAAAATTTGGTAAGTTTTTAACCATTATTTCTTTGAGCACTTTTAATCCTATTTTCCCTTTCTTCTCTTTCCAGGGCTTCAATGACAGGAAATTTAGATATTTTGCTAGAATCCTATAGAAACCTGAATATTTGCTCATTTTTTTAGACTATTTTTTCTCTCTTGCTCAGAGTTGCTAATTTCTGTGGCTATATCTTCCAGATCATTGATTCTCTTTTCTGTTGTCCTTTCCATTCTGTTGATAAGTCCATACATTGAGTTTGCTTTTTTGTTTCATTTATAGTGTTTTTCATTTCTAAAATCCAAACTGGTTCTTTTTCTTTGCTGAGTTTTCTATTTTGCTTCAAGAGTACAGTAATTATTCCTTGAAGTCTCTTCATGATGGCTGCTTTAAAATTTGTGTGTCAGATATTTGCAGCATTTGTCATCTTGTGTCAGTGTCTTTTTAAATTCAAATGGGGATTTCCTTTGTTCTTATAATGCGTATTTTAAAAATGACAGCCTGGACATTGTATGTATTATTTTGTGATGATCTGGAGCTTATTTAATTTTTCTGTTTTACTTGGCTTACTTAGAAACTGATCCAGCAGGGAAAAATAGTAGCATGGACTCGCTAATGTCAGGGGAAGGTAGACGTTCTGGCTCCCATGTAGTCTCTGCTGAGAGCACCCTGGTTGGGAAGAGTAGGTTGCCTTTGTACTGCTCCATAGTTGATCTCCACTGATAGAAGGGGTGGGAAAGGACTCATTGCTTCCCAGCAGGGAAGAGTCCTGGCTCTCCACTCAGCCTTCTCTGACACCCCAGGGGAGGGTTGAAGCACCAAAAGGTGATGTTTCAGCTTCTCACTAGGCTTTTGCTGAAGAGCATGTATCCACAGTACTCTTAGTTCTGTTTGACTGGAGAACAAATGTTATTGACTAAAATATTTCTATCTTATTAGGCTACTGCTTTCTAGCCCTTTGACTACAGAGCTAGCTTTTGAGAAGCTTTTTCGATTGTGACTGGTGGTGTTTCTGGCCAGCTTCTTCAGCTACAAGTCTGGGATATGTGTGGCTACGAGAAAACCCAGAAAACCAGCCATTCTGTAATTGTATCTTGAGTTTCCTAGACAGTCTTCTTCTTTCCATCTTCAGAATATGTATCTCAGTGCTTTCAGTTGCACTTAGCAGGAAGGGAAAAGTATGTCTACTTCATCTTCCTAGAGGTGGAAGTACTTCTGACTTGTTTTCTCACTTGTTCAGTTAATATTGGACTCAGATTCTGTTGTCTTGCATCTGCTGAATGACAGGCTTCACTTAGTTCCTTGCAGCTCTGAGCTTTACTGTCTCTTTGTCCTACTACTGTACTTGACTATATTCTGGTTAGCTTGACAGTCACATTAGGTCAGTCCTAGGGACTCAGCTTGAGGATGAGGCTATGTGATTAAACCTTCATCAAATTTTCTCTAGTTTTGGCTACAGGAAATGTCACATGCATGCGTGCACACACACACACACACACACACACACACACGCAGAGAGAGAGCCCTTCATTGTGTGTAGGAATGAGCATCTTTATGTAGGCTTACATTGCTCCTCTCTGCCTTTTCCATTCCTTGCTGCTAAGCTGACTAAAGCCATCCAGCTGCAAGGCAATAAATCTTGTTCTGACCTCCTATGAGTAAGTATACTGTTCTTCAACCCAGGGTGCAGCCCCTCCAGAAAGTTTTTCCCAAACACCTCCACCTCTACTCTACATCAAATTCACACATCATATTACCACTGTTTTCTTGTCTTTCTCTTCTACTAGAATGACAGTCCCCTATTTACAGGGTCTGTATTTTGGAGTATTCATGACTTTGGGCATAATTCTGAGCCTCTAAACAGTGCCGACAAATGTTGAAACTAAGTCAGACACACGGCAGGTTAGACATGGAATCAGTTTGAGGCATAGCCCTCTAATCGAGCTGGGATGAAGGCTGGTTATCTGTTGGCTCCCAGGCTTTGATCACATCCTAATTTTGAGGCTGTGTTGAATGATTGGCGGGTTTCTTCAGTTTGTGCCTGGCATCCTTATTTCTTTTGGAACTGTAGCCTTCCTTCAAAACCTTAGACTTGCTGGCTGGGGCCCTGAGGCTCTGTTGAGCCACTTATTTCTGCACCCATCATGAAGGTCTGGAGCAGAAATGGCTACTGTGTTGTAATGGCAGGGCACCAGCAGAGACAGGCAGAGGAGAAAGAGTGCCATCATCAATGAGTAACATCTGCTGTGGGTGGGAGAAGGACAGAGGAAACAAGTTTGGGTTTGCCTAGCTAGTCTGGATTATATTTCCTGCTCCACGCCCTGGATGGGGTCTTGTGAATGACCCAAAGAGATCAGGTGAACCACTGCTCCCCTAACCTGCCTCTAGAAAATTCTATTTCCTGATTACAGTAATTAATCTGACCCTCCCTAACCAAACCATCAGCTTTGGTCATATCTGAGGTCCCTTAGACTAAATGATTGTTAGCCACCTGTAAATAGCTTCCCATGCCATCAGGTAACTAGACAAGACTACACAAATGTATTAGTCCATTTTCACACTGCTGATAAAGACATACCCAAGATTGTGTAATTTATAAAAAAAAAAAAAATAGGTTTAATCAACTCACAGTTCCACATGTTTTGGGGGGGGGGGGCGGTGCCTCACAATTATGACAGAAGGTGAAAGGCATGTCTTACCTGGCAGCAGGCAGGAGATGATGAGAGTCAAGTGAAAGGAAAAACTCCTTATAAAATCATCAGATCTCATAAGACTTTTTCACTACCATGAGAACAGTATGGGGGAATCCACCCCCATAATTCAATTATCTCCCACCAGGCCTCTCCCACAACACGTGGAAATTATGGGAGCTACAATTCAAGATGAGATTTAGGTAGGGACACACCCAAACCATATTATTCTGCCCCTGGTCCTTCCAAAATCTCATGTCCTCACATTTCAAAACCAATCAGGCCTTCCCAACAGTCCCCCAACATCTTAATTCATTTCAGCATTAACTCAAAAGTCCAAAGTCTCATCTGAGACAAGGCAAGGCCCTTCTGCCTATGAGCCTGTAAAATCAAAAGTAAGTTAATTACTTTCTAGATACAATGGGATACAATGGTCTATCTACAATGTCATTGGATAAATACACCCATTCCAAATGGGATAAATTGGCCAAAATAACGAGGCTAAAGGCCCCATGCAAGTCCAGAATCCAGCAGGGCAATAAAATCTTAAAGCTCCAAAACAATCTCCTTTGACTCCATGTCTCAAATCCAGGTCACACTGATGCAAGAGGTGAGTTCCCATGGTCTTCGGCAGCTCCACCCTGTGGCTTTGCAGTGTGTAGCCTCCCTCCTGGCTGCTTTCATGGGCTGTCACTGAGTGTCTGCAGCTTTTCCAGGTACATGGTACAAGCTGTTGGTGGATCTACCATTCTGGTTCCTGGAGGACGGTGGCTGTCTTCTTATAGCTCCACTAGGCAGTGCCCATGGGGACTCTGTGTGGAAGCTTCAACACCACATTTCCCTTCTGCACTGCCCTAGCAGAGGCTCTCCATGAGGGCTCTGCCCCTGCAGCAAACTTCTACCTGGACATCCAGGCATTTCCATACATCAACTGAAATCTAGGCAAAGGTTCCCAGACATCAGTTCTTGACTTCCTTGCACCTGCAGCCTCAACACCAAGTGGAAGCTGCCAAAAATTGGGGCTTGTACACTTTGAAGCCATGGTCTGAGCTGTACCTTGGCAATGGCTAGAGTGGTTGGTATGGAGGGCACCAAGTTCATTGGCTGCACACAGCAGGAGGGCCCTGGACTGGCCCACAGAACCATTTATCCCTCCTAGGCCTCTGGGCCTGTGATGGAAGGGGCTGCTTCAAAGGTCTCTGATATGCCCTGGAGACATTTTCACCTTTGTCTTAGTGATTACCATCTGGCTCTTCATTACTTATGCAAATTTCTGCAGCCAGCTTGAATTTCTCCTTGGAAAATAGGTTTTTCTTTTCTATTGCATTGTCAGGCTGCACATTTTATGAACCTTTATGCTTTCTTTCCCTTTTAAAACTGAATGCTTTTAACAGTACCTAAGTCATCTTTGAATGCTTTGCTGCTTAAAAATTTCTTCTGCCGGATACCCTAAGCCATCTCCCTCAAGTTCAAAGTTCCAGAACTGTCTAGGGCAAGAGTAAAATGCCACCAATCTCTTTGCTACAATGTAGCAAGAGTTACCTTTACTCTAGTTCCCAACAATTTCCTCATCTCCATCTAAGACCACCTCAGTCTGGATTTCATGGTCCATATCATTATCAACACTTTGCTCAAAGCCATTCAACAAGTCTCTAGGGAGTTCCAAAGTTTCCCACATTTTCCTATCTTCTGAGCCCTCCAAACTGTTCCAACCTTTGCCTGTTACCCAGTTCCAAACTCACTTCCACATTTTTGGGTATCTTTACAGCAGCACCCCACTCTACTGGTACCAATTTAGTGTATTAGTCCATTTTCGTGCTGCTGATAAAGACATACCTGAGACTCGGTAATTTATAAGGCAAAAGAGGTTTAATGTACTCACAGTTTTATGTGGCTGGGGAGGCCTCACAATCAAGGCAGAAGGTGAAAGGTACATCTTATGTGGCAGCAGGCAAGGGAGAATGAGAGGCAAGCAAAAAGGGAAACTCCTTGTATAACTATTAGATGTCATGAGATTTATTCACTTCCATGAGAACAGTATGGGGGAAACCACCCCCGTGGTCCAATTATCTCCCACCAGGTCCTTCCCACAACATGTGGGTACTATGGGAACCATAATTCAAGATGAGATTTGGGTGGGGACACAGCCAAACCATATCAACAAACAAGAGATGACTCTGGAATTTAAGGACTGGAGTCCAGAATGGTTTGTCAGCACCACCTTAGACAGCATGGATGGCAGCACCTGCAAGCCTTGGGTTTCTCATCTGCCAAATGAGGATGCTAAAAAGTAAGCCAAAAAAAAAAAAAATCCCTACCTTCAGTGGGAGTCTCACATGAAATGATAAATATGAAAATGCTTTTGCAATTCAAAAATGTTATACAAACAAAACATTACCACTTTTTTCAATATCCTGAATATCCTGAATTGTTAAATAGATCCTTCTAGACACCAACTCTTAGGAATTCTATTTGAATCAGGACAGCCTTGCATGGGCCACCAGACTGCTTGTAAATGCAGAACATATAATTGAAACTTTATAAAGACCAGAGGAAATGTATTTGAAAGTGTTGAATTCACATTGCAGAATGACTTATGCACAGTTACGATTGATGCAGTTAGCTTCTCATGGCTGTATTTTTCCAAAGCTCTGATTAAAGCACAGTGCAATTCTGAAGTTAATCCCAATCCCTCCTCACCATGAGTGGGTGAAATCCTTAGCTAAGTTCAGTAGTAGAGACAGAACACTTTTCTTTTAAGATTTGGTTATGCTCTGTCTATATTTTTTTCTAAGTATTGCATCTGTCTTACCAGAAATTAGTACTTCATTTTACAATGACTTTTGTGTTAATTATAGTGAATTCTTGAATTCAGTCTACAATTGCTCAATGTTCAGACATCACTGTTTTCACTGAAAATACTTCCCTAGCTCTAGCTACACTGCTCCTAAGTTGTTATTGCACAGAGTCCAACAACACTGAGGAAGACATTTTCTTCTTAGATGTGCACCCTACAAATATCCCGCAGACACTGCTGAAGGTATTCCAAAAATTGGCTTCTTCATCAGAACATATGCAGCAGCAGGAGAGGATGCATAGATAGCCTGGTTTTTACCAGAACAGAATAATCCCCTAATTCAATGCCATCGGAAAGCAATATTTCTGTTTATTAATAGACATATAATTTATGCTTTCTGTTTTTTATTAAACATTTTTTTCTGGCTCAATAAAACTACTTTTAAAAAATAAATAATCAGAGAACATAGAACTGTGGAAAATTAAAAATATGATAGCTAAGTAAAAAACTGAGCAGAATAATGAAAGATTCCAGAAGATAGAAGGAAAAGAAAGAGAGAGAGAGAGGAAGGAAGGAAGGAAGGAAGGAAGGAAGGAAGGAAGGAAGGAAGGAAGGAAGGAAGGAAGGAAGGAAGGAAGGAGGGAGGGAGGGAAGGAGGAGGGAGGGAGGGAGGAAGGGAGGGAAGGAAGGAAGGAAGGAAGGAAGGAAGGAAGGAAGGAAGGAAGGAAGGAAGGAAGGAAGGAAATCAGAAAGGAGATAACACACCCAATCAACTGAAGGGGGGAAATAAAGAGAAAATATGATAAGTAAAATTTCCTTCGAGAGAAAGTGAGGTTGAAAACATTTTCTTTTATTTTTAATTAATTAATTATTTCTGTATCAAATAGTACAATTATTTGTATTTTCATGGCACTTTAATGATGTTTTTTGAGACAAGGAAGGTTGTGGCAAACCTTTTAATACTTGTCATCATTCAAATTCAATGAAATAGAGACCCAGGTTTCCAACAGTTAAAAATTTAAGCAAAAATACAAAATATGAATTGGAGCAAAAAATAAATCCCCCTAAGAATAAAGATAGGGCTAAACACAGCATGTTGCCCTGTGGAAGTCTCTTTCACTGTTAGATGCTGTTGGGTAAACGCACCTGACAGCAATAACTTAAGCATACCCTTAGAATGACCCTGTGTGGTAGACACACCTGAGTGTGGTTCCAAGCTAGGGAATCCAGGAGTGGCCAATCTGGTGATTCATTCCTTGTCTATGAGGAACATCTGAGCCCCTGGCATGTCCTGTGGAACACAGGCTGTATAGAAGATTGAGTTCTGAATTTTGGAGGGGGGCAGTCAGTAAATGAAGGTTGTCAGGCGGAGGTCATTACGGGGAGGGTATTAAGTGAAAATAAACTGCATGCAGTTCGCAAGTGGTTGTGGTTGTCCTGCCCAACCCACCACCACTGTGCTGCGTGTTTACATTGTTCAGCCTGCTGCCACTGGATTGTTTCTGTCCATAAGGCGGTTCTCCTGCCCAGCCTGCCGCCACTGAACTCTCTCCCCTGTAAGAAAGTCCCTAATAAAACCCCGTGTCTCATTTGCTGATTCTGGGTCTTTCTTTGACCTCTTGAACCTGGCGCCTTCCCTACTGAGGTTGACAGGAAGCAAATGCTCCAGAGACTGATTCATGAGGAAGGAAAGTGAGCTCTACCAGAGAAAACAAAATCCCAGGTGACCCCTCTCTGCCTTCTAGCGTCAAAGATTCCAGGTGATGTTTCCTGGTCCAACCTGCCTGTCTCACTTGCTCTACTCAAGCTTCATTTTCCACATCTGCAAAATGGGAACAATAGTTTTGATTCGATTCTCTCAGGTGTGGGCATGATTCATGCAGAAAGCTGATTCATTTGCTGAGTGTTACAAACTGAATAGGGATTTTCCAGCAAGGAAACAGTGACAGGGCATTTCATTTTACAAGAACCAGGTATGTGAAGGCAGAGATATATACCAGTGTTTCACAGATGATCTTACTTTAGCTTTTCAGCAGCCTCATAGCAGAGGTAGAAATAGCATATCAGTAATGAACAGGCACTCCAGAGGCATACTTCCTGGGCACATGGAGAATGGTGATGCCCACCCCAGGCTAAACTGAAAATCTGTTCTTAGAGATGGGGGATACACACCTGAGAAAGAAAGACATTGAGGGAACTAGACCTTCACCCAGGCTCAGAAGGAAAAGAAACATTCTTTTAGAACAACAAGCATTGTTGGCCAGGAAGAAACAAAATGAAACACTCCAGGCCACTACATATTCCCTAAGTGAAACCTGCTTGTCTGCTCACTCCAAAAATTATTGGGCTGTCTGCTGTGAGCCCTGGTGTTTACATGTTCATGCACTAAGTGAACATATTTACCAACCTAACCTGTGGAAATGTTACCAGCAGTGATGCAAATGGACCATCTGCCCTCACCAGACACATGAGAAAACTAACCACAAGAAAGGGGGCTGGGGGAACTCCTGGGACACTGAACTCAGGAAATAAACTAATATACCTTGGGGAGCAGGAGAACATTCATTAAGCAGATTTAAGAAGATGTTGCAAGTATGAAACAAGAATGGCCGCTTTGAATGGCAGAACAAAGAGAAGAAAAAGTCTTAGACATTGTAAGAAATACAGTGAAAATACAAGTGGGTATGCTCAATAGTCAGCTGGTTACTTTGAACACTAAGTTGGTTATTAAGAAAACTTAACAAAACTCAAAGAAAAAGTTGGAAAACATGAGACAAAATAATAAAAAAGCATTGACCATACGTCTAAGAGTTAAACATACATCTGAAAGATCAGGTCAGGGATAATGGAGAACAGGTAGAATATTGAAAAAAGTATAAAAATAAACATATCTGGAAGCTAAGAAATAACATAGATGCTTTGAACAAGAGTCCTTTAATACTGTGTCGGGTGGTTGGATGAGTTGGGAAAAGACCTTACTGGGCCCACCTAGAGTCATTTGATGATTCCAAGTTAACAAGAAGTTCTGAAAATCTTTCAGTATTAAAAGAATCAGAATGAATACCAAGAAGTGGATGTTAGTGTAACATGAGAACTCCCTGAGAAAAACCCTATACAAACATCAGTGTGGCCTCACTTGTGGATTTTTGAGGGAGAATTGTCTGAAGAATTGAATTTTACGGGGCATCTACATGATTTTCTTCCTGCTCTCTAATAATGAAGTGGCAATATCTGAAATGTAGAAGCGTAAGTTAGAAAATTGAAATGTTAAAGACAACAGAGAAAAGTTATATTTGCATGAGTGAGCACACAGACACACACTTGCTAATTTATTCATTTCCATTGCAACACTTTCTGAATACCCAAACACATTGCCAGGACCTAAAGATGTTGTAGAAATTGGGGAAATCCAATGCTGGCCCTTGCAAAAAATCAATACTCAGTAAAAACAGGTTAAATACACAAATATCTATAATAATAAGCAGAATCAGTTGTCTGACAAGGGAAAAACGTACTTGTCAGGGTTCTTTAGAAATAGAGAACCTGTAGGATATATGCGGAGATTTATTATAAGGAAGTGGCTACTGAAACTCCAGAGGCTGGGTAATCCCATGATCTGCACTCTGAGAGCTGTAGATCCCGGAAAGCTGGTTATGCAAATTAATCCAAGCCCAAAAGCCTGATTACCAGAGAAGTCAATGGTATTAATCTCAGTCTGAGGGCCAGGGAAGATGAGATGAGATGGGATGTTTCAGTTCATGCAGGCAGA
This sequence comes from Macaca thibetana thibetana, assembly GCF_024542745.1. NCBI lineage: Eukaryota > Metazoa > Chordata > Mammalia > Primates > Cercopithecidae > Macaca > Macaca thibetana. Next base: position 116,768,562 of record NC_065580.1, read on the forward strand.
AGAAAGAAGAGGCATACTCCTCTTTTCTTTGTCTTTTATTCTACTCCAACCCTTCATGGACTGGGTAATGGCCAACCACACTGGAGTGGGCAATCTGTTTCACTGATTCCATGGGTTCAAATTCTCATTCCATTCAGAAAAAACATAAAAGACACACACAGAAATAGTACTTAATCTGTGCACCTCATGATCCAGTCAAGATGACATGTAGAATCAACCATCACAAGTTCAACCCTTGTCAACTTGGCACACAAATGCCTCACCTCAAATCATAATTAATCCTCAAATAAAAACAATAACAAGGTCACAATGCCACTGAACATGATACACCTATCCTATGTACAACCAGTAATGCACTAACTCCTTCCCCAGAAGCAGAGGTAAACCCCTGAGTGATGTTTATTCTGCTCCTTGGTATTCTATAACTTAAATGTTATAATGTAAAGTTAACAATATTTAAATACTATGGTATGAAATAAATATATCTTATGTTACATGGTAACAAGATAAGACAGAAAAAAAAAGATACACATACACATACATTGCATGCAAACATACTCAGAAAAAAGTAAAGAGAAAGTGCTTGTGACAATTGCAGTCATGAGTCATTTTTCTGTAACTGGTCATGTGTTTGTAGCTGGTATTTATAACTACCTTCTTCCACTACCCATTCTGTATTCCCTTGGACTTCAGCAAGCACCTCAGCCAATTGTGGTTCTTTACCTGGTGGAATGACCCAAACCTTCATTCCTGAAAAGTCTGGGCCATTAGATGCCCTACATGTATTAGTTTGTTGTGGTTTTCCATTGACCTTAATTACAGGGCATGATAATATTAAGAGATGCTCTAAGTATTCCAGACATACTCGACCTCCACTGTGGAGTAGTAGTTCAGTGTAACCTTGGTAATCTGGATCAGTCATGACAGCCAACACAGTAAATTCTTGGCCTGTTGACTCAGGAGGGAGACTCCCAAAGTGGTGGATGGCACTCTTAACTTCCAGTTTAAGGAAGTCATGATTTTGTCTTCTGGTGGGAGCATTCCCTTTTCCAGGATGAAGACTTCTAGGTCAGCAGAGCATAAAGTCATGGAAACAGGAAGAAAACATTTTGCTAATGGGACACTAGGGGAATTCATGAGTAGTGTCACTTCAGTTTTGAACCTTGATTCCTGGACCTATGAATTTTGGTTATCAGAGAAACAGCACCAAATATTGGGTGCTGATTCAGAACATATACAGTTTTCTGGAGAACATTGCCTCAACCCTCAAGGTATTATCACCTAGTTGGTCCTGTAACCAAAACTTCAAATGGCCATTCCACCATTCTATCAAGATGGCTACTTCAGTATAGTGGGGGATGGGGTAAGACCAGTGAGTTCCTGAACATGAGACCATTGCCACACTTCTTAAGCTATTAAGTGAGTTCCTTGATCAGAAGCACTGCTGTATGGAATAACACGATGGTGGAATAACATGATGATAGGATTTTGGCCCAAAGTCCTAAAGCCCTAAAGGCGGATGAGGCATTCTGTGAGTCCACCGATGATAGTCTTGGTGGAAACATTCAAGAAAAGCAAATCCATGTCTAGAGTAAGTATATATTCCAGGAAGGACAAAACACTACCCCTTCCATGATGGAAACTATCTAATATGATCAACCTGCCACCACCTAGCTGTCTCATGACCACAGGAATGGTGCTATGGGGATGGGGGCTGAGAATCTGTTCTAGTCTCTGCTGCTGGCAGATTGGACAATCAGCAGTGCCCATAGCCAGGTCAGCATTAATGAGTGGAGTCCCTATTGCTGAGACCATGCATAACTTTCATCCCTGCCACAGGGCCACTTTGTTCATGACAACAACACTTTGTTCATTGCATAATAACAAGGTTGGCTTAGAAGAGAGGTTGACTGGTATCCAAAATAGGTCATCCTATCCACTTGATTATTAAAATCCTCCTCTGCTAAGGTCACCATTTGATGAGCATTCTCATGAGACACAAATATCCTCCTACTTTTTCTCCATTCAGGGAAAATCTCTGTTCTCAAATTTCTCTGTGACCATTTTCCAATCATGCATCTTCCAAGTCTCTGACCATTAGGCCAAAGCATTAAACATCAATTGGTATATAATTGTATGTCTGGCCACTTCTCCTTCCAAACAAAATGGACAATTAAATGGATGCCCAAAGTTCTGCCCACTAGGAGAATTTCCCTTCACCAACAACCTTCAGGAATGTCCCAGAGGGTGGCTGCGGTGCTGCAGCTGCCCTGCATGTCATGCAGAATCATTTCTAAACCAGGACTGAGTCTTGTCTTTCTCTGTCAACTGATTGTTGAGAACTGCCTAGGAGCCCACAGGTGTAGCTGAGAGAGAGAGAAGGTAATGAAGCAAGAATGGAGACCATGAAAATTTGAACCACTTCTTCATGTAACTTATTTGTGCTTTCAGGGCCTGCTCATATAACCCATATATATACCACCTTCATTCGATGATGGAGTGTTGCTGCATGCAGCCAACTTCATGGCTTCATGGGTCAGCTAATATGATGGGCAGCTCAAGTTGCATGGTAACTTTGTGGCTTACATTTAAACGCCAGTTGCAGAGAAAAAGCTATTTCTCAAAAGGAGAGCAGTTTTCTGCAGATGACAATAGGATCTTGCCCCAAAGTCCTAAAGGCATGTGCTCTAATTCATATATTGGAGCCTAGCAAAAGCTCCAAACAGCATCGCTACCCACTATTGACACTCCGAGAACCATTGGATCTGCTGAACCATGTGGCCCAAGAGACAGAGAAGCTTGCACAGCAGCCTGGACCTCTTGAAGAGCCCTTATTCTGGGCTCAACTCAAAACCAGCAGTTTTTCAGGTCATTCAGTAAATGGGCCAGTAAAATACACCAAAATAATGAATATGTTGCCTCCTAAATCCCGAGAAGCCCACTAGGCACTGTGCTGCCTTTTTAGTTGAAGGAAAGGCAAGATGCAACAATTTATCCTTAACTTCAGAAGAGATATCTTGACATCCCCACACCATTGGGCCCTTAAATATTTAATTGAATTAGAAGGTCCCTAAATTTTTGTTGGATTTATTTCCCACCTTCTGACACACAAGTATCTTATCAAGAGGTCTTAAGCAGCTGCTACTTTTTGCTCACCAGATCCAATGAGTGTCATCAATGTCATGGACCAGCATGATATCTTATAGACGGGAAAGGCAATCAAGATCCCCGAAAACTAAATTATGGCATAGAGCTAGAGTGTTAATATAAGGCTGAGGTAGGACTGTTAAGGTGTATAGCTGTCCTTACCAGTTGAAAACAAAGCTGCTTCTGATCAGCCTCCGGACAAGTATAAAGAGAAAAATAATTGGTCAGATTAATAGCTGTGTACCATGTATCAAGTGATTTGTCAATTTTCTCAAGCAATAAAGTCACATCTGGTATAGCAGCTGCAATTAGAGGTACCACTTGATTAATCTTACAATGGTCCACTGTCATTCTTTAAGATCCATCTGTCTTTTACACAGGCCAAATAGAGACAAATGAGGATGTGGTGAGAATCGCCATCCCTGAATCTTTCATGATTTTTCATGGTGGCAATAATCTTTCCAGTACCTCCAAGAATATAGTATTGCTTTTGATTTACTATTTTTCTAGGTTGATGCGATTCTAGCAGCTTCCACTTGGCTTTTCCCACCATAATAGCCCTCACTCCAGAAGTCAGGGAACCAGTGTGGGGTTTCTGCCAGCTTCTGAGTACATCTATTTCTATTTTGCATCTGGAACAGGGGAAATAACCACAAAATGGGTTCAGAGACCCTGGAACTACTGTGAGATGGACCTGAACTAAAACTCCATTGATCCCCTGACCTTCATAAGCCCCTACTGTAACTGGAGGGCCACAGTGATACTTTGTGTCTCCTGGAATCAATGTCAGTTTAGAGCCAGTGCCTTCTTGTTTCAAAAAGATCTAATTATTTTCTTTTCATTAATGCACAGTCTCCCTGATGAAAGGCCATAGGTTTCTTTGTGGAGAGCTAGGAGAAATGTCAACAGTATACATTTTCAACAGTGCACTGGGGTCTTTCCTCAAGGTGATCACCTCCCCTTCATCCAAGGGGTTCTGGGTTTGTAAACTGGCTCAAGTCTGAGAATTGACTGAGGACCATGACTCTGTTTTATTAAAGTTGGACTTTTGTCCTCTTGATCTATAACTTTTTACTTTATACTGCTGAAGCAAGAATTTAGTAGGGTTCCCAGCTATTTCTCTTCCAGGAACTCCATGATTAACTAGCCAACACCACAGGTCCACATGAGTCAGACTGTTCTGATTGCTGCTTTGACTCTGCTATTTATTACAGTAACTATGCCCACATTTTCTTTGGTACTTCACCTCTTGGCCCCTGCTCCCCAGTTTCCAATTATTCTCACTGCATTTAAGTTTTCAAGTTGTATGGCTATGGCTTCCACTGTAAGGACTGGCCTACAGAGAAGAACAATTACAAAGCACTTTAGGGTGCTAGGACTCCCCTTATGGACTTATTTCTCACAATCATGGTGAAAGATGTATCTTCTGGACTCTCCCAGAGTGTATGAATAAGTCTTACATGACAAATCCACCCTAGCATTCCAGTCTCCCTAAGCATTTCATTCCCTTCCTCTATGTTAAACCAAGGGGTGTCTGCAATTCCCAGTTCACTTACTGCAGGCCATCTGTTGGTCCATGTTTCAGCCAACCAAACAAACAAACTATTGGAGCCCTTTCTAACTCCCCAAGTTGTCATATTAAGTGCAGACTCACTGCTTAGTGAGCTTATATCAATAAATTCAGCATAACCCAACTTTATGTTCCTTCCATTGTTATCCCATATATCTATTCCCACACATGTTCCCAGGATTTCCACTTGAAACCATAAGAAAACCTGAGTAGTTCTTTTGGAGTGTAACACACCTCCTTCTGGGCCACACTTTGTACCTTACCTGCAGGAGTCTGCAGACACTGCAGTCTACTTGTATGCCTAGAAGCAAAGAGGAAGGGTGAGAGGAGGTCCTGAGGAGAATCAGCATAGTCTTTCATGGCAACTGCCTCAAGGGAGGTCATTACACTTTCCTCAGGCAATGCAGGGTTAATCCCTTCAGATGGGGATTGAAAGGCAGATGTCACTTCAGGTGAGGAGGCTGCTACCACTGGAGGTAGAGGTGTCTCTGCCACTGGGGTTGGGGAGACCACTTCTACTGGTAAAGAAAATTCATCTGAACTTAGAGGCTCAATGTCCCCAGCTTCAACAATCTTCCCACAAATCCCCGTTTAATTGTTGTAGAATCCTGTTCCTTCCCAGTCGATACCCTCACTTTTAAGAGTAGACACCCTACAAGGCTTGGAGTTCAGTTAGCATTATAATTCAGCCAGTGGCAGAATGGAACTCCATGTTTGATTTTCAGCAATTGCAGAAGCCCTGTCACTGCAGGAGATAAAGGTCTCCTTTAAGACCTTTATCTTAAAGGAGTTAAGATATTAAAGTTAGATATGAAAGATAACTCCTTTATCTTAAAGGAGTTAAGATATGAAAGAACTTATGAAAGTTCTTACATTATCTACATGACACTTGAGATGGAATTTCAATCCCTAAACTCAACTTTTCTCTTTCACCACTTTGTTCAGCAACATTACGTGCAACCAACAATGCCTTCATATTTGTTAGTTTTCCGGAAATGTTCAAAAGTATAATATACACAGCCACTTCACTTCTTGCCTATCATAAGTGGTTAATTGGGAGTATACAATGCATATATTTGGTATATCTCTATGAACAGTTCACACCATGGGCTATCAGTGCTCTCTTTACTACCAAAAATAGAGCTATTAGTATTATTTAATCAGGTTAGAGGGCCAGTTCCAGAAACCCCAGCCTCAATTTAGAAAACTCATCTTTAAATTTTTGTTCTTCTAATTCTGTTCCTCTAGAACCACTCATTCCCTGTATCATATGTGTATACATATCTGGAGCGAGAGAGAGGTCATATGGGAATTGGGCCATGTGATTATGGGGGTCTAGGTGTCCCACCATCTGCCATCTGCAAGCTGGAAATTCAGGAAAGCCAAAGGTGTTGTTCAGTTTGATTCTGAAGGTCTGAGAACCAGGGGAACCAACAGGGTAAGCCCCAATCCAATGGCCATAGAAAATGAAATGAGATGAGATGTCCCAGCTCAGCAGTGAGGCAGAAAAAAATAATGTAAATTCTTCCTTCCTCCTGCCTTTTGTTCTACGCAGGCCCTCAGTTGATCAAAGGATGCTCAACTACATGAAGGAATAAAATCTACTCTATTGATCTACTGATTTAAGTACTAATCTTGTCTAGAAACAACCTTACAGATACATCTAGAAATAATATTTAATCTGGGCACCATGTGGCGAGTCAAGCTGATACATTAAAATTACCCATCACAAAAAGTAAGATGTTTCTGCATATCAAAGAAAGATTTTTTTTTTTCTGAAAGGCAACAATGCTGTGTCTTTTCAGAATGATTGGAGTAAAACATTAAATTGTGAGATGAGTAGATTGCAAAAATTTTCTCCCATTCTGTAGGTTGCCTGTTCACTCTGATGGTAGTTTCTTTTGCTGTGCAGAAGCTCTTTAGTTTAATGAGATCCCATTTGTCAATTTTGGCTTTTGCTGCTGTTGCTTTTGGTGTTGTAGACATGAAGTCTTTGCCCATGCCTATGTCCTGAATGGTACTACCTAGGTTTTCCTCTAGGATTTTTATGGTATTAGGTCTAACATTTAAGTCTCTAATCCATCTTGAATTAATTAATATTAAGGGCTAATATCCAGAACCTACAAAGAACTCAAACAAATTTACAAGAAAAAAACAAACAACCCCATCAAAAAGTGGGCAAAGGATATGAACAGACATTTCTCAAAAGAAGACATTCATACAGCCAACACACACATGAAAAAAATGCTCATCATCACTGGCCATCAGAGAAATGCAAATCAAAACCACAATGAGATACCATCTCACACCAGTTAGAATGGCGATCATTAAAAAGTCAGGAAACAACAGGTGCTGGAGAGGATGTGGAGAAATAGGAACACTTTTACACTGTTGGTGGGATTGTAAACTAGTTCAACCATTATGGAAAACAGTATGGCGATTCCTCAAGGATCTAGAACTAGATGTACCATATGACCCAGCCATCCCATTACTGGGTATATACCCAAAGGATTATAAATCATGCTGCTATAAAGACACATGCACACGTATGTTTATTGCAGCACTATTCACAATAGCAAAGACTTGGAATCAACCCAAATGTCCATCAGTGACAGATTGGATTAAGAAAATGTGGCACATATACACCATGGAATACTATGCAGCCATAAAAAAGGATGAGTTTGTGTCCTTTGTAGGGACATGGATACAGCTGGAAACCATCATTCTTAGCAAACTATCACAAGAACAGAAAACCAAACACCGTATGTTCTCACTCATAGGTGGGAACTGAACAATGAGATCACTTGGACTCAGGAAGGGGAACATCACACACCACACCGGGCCTATCATGGGGAGGGGGGAGGGGGGAGGGATTGCATTGGGAGTTATACCTGATGTAAATGACGAGTTGATGGGTGCAGCATACCAACATGGCACAAGTATACATATGTAACAAACCTGCACGTTATGCACATCTACCCTACAACTTAAAGTATAATAATAATAATAATAATAATAATAAAACATTAAATTGTGTTCTGTGAAATGGACTGCATCAGCACTTGAGGGGCTGATTCCTGAGTCATTAACAGAAATGACAAAATTTGGGGTTTGAAGTTGGAAACCTTGAGTCATTTTCTTCCTCTGTAGACCATCAAACTTGTGATTTTAGCCCAGCTATTCTCACTGAACCACAGGTCTGTAACCCATAAAATGGGAATAACAAACTAGTTCATAGGATTTTGAGGCTTTATAATGCTTTGGTGGGATGCTGTATGGCCATCAATGAGCTAATCCTGGCTGAGCCATACAGAAAGGCACTGTAATTTGGTTTACTTGCCAGATTCCATTAGCTGCATTCAAACACCACTCTGGCTTGGAGGGACAGAAAAAGGCCTCCCTTGGTCATTTTATCTGATTCACTAAGGTTTCCCAAGCTGCTTCTCTAACTCTTCTTCTACAGGGTATAAATTTTGTGGTGATACACATTGCTTAAGGTCTTCAAAGTGCTAAAGACTCTCTTGGTTTGGGACACATCAATGAAAACAGATGGCAGTTCAGCTTTCCAGGGGAGGGGGGCTGATTAGAAAGATGGGAAATAATGAGAAAGAAAAATATCTTGAGTTGCAGGCAGAGTGTTTTAAAGGAGACAGAATTGATCATTTATCTACCTTTCTTAAAAAAGTCAAGATAATTAGAATAGATGTGTATTTAAAAACACGTATATACATACATATGTTTTAACACTAAGGCTTAGTTTAAATAAAGACTTACTTTGGAGAGAGGCCTCATAACTGTGCCAAGAGTAATTTGCATATTGATATGTTTTATTTATGCAGCTTCATTTTTTGGCATTATCTCAGGAAAATCACTTGATTGACTCCTGGTAAATGAAACAATACACAGTTCTTAATTTACTTTTTAAAACCCATGTTAGCAAGTAAAGATGGTTTTTATTAAACTGCAAATGATCTTTCATAATTTGTAATAACTTGCCTTTTTAAGAAACATGGAGAGCTTCTTATGAATATTAGTAGCATTTTATTCTGTACTACTATGAACCTGCAGTGTAAGCAAAGACAGGCAGGGCATTGGGCATTTAAACGGAATCTAAACTTGGAACAGTGTGTCCATCCTGTTCTATCTTTCTTTCTTTTTTCTTTTTCTTCTTCTTACTATTTTTTTTTTTTTTTTTTTTTTTTTTTTTGAGATGGAGTGTTGCTCTTCTCGCCCAGGCTGGAGTATAGGGGCGCTATCTCAGCTTACTGCAGCCTCCGTCTCCCAGGTTCAAGTGATTCTCCTGCCTCAGTCCTCCGAGTAGCTGGGATTACCGGCGCATGCCTCGACGCCTGGCTAATTTTTGTATTTTTAGGAGAGACAGGGTTTCACCATGTTGGCCAGGCTGGTCTTGAACTCCTGACTTTGTGATCTGCCCGCCTCAGCCTCCTAAAGTGCTGGGATTACAGGTGTGAGCCATTGCACCCAGCCACACGCTGTTATTTCATATGTATTTGTGTGCACCCTCACCCCACCCCCACCCGCGCACACAAGTCTGCAAGTGTAGTGGGATAAAAAGGTGTTTTAACTATATAAGGAGTATGTATTATTACTTTAAGTATAATAATTTGTATTTTCCTAAGCCAACTCGTTCAAAATAGAACATACCAAATGTATGTTCATCTTTGACCACGTCGTCACCAGTCACACCACCTAAATCATAAAGTCTTATCACTTCTACTCTTCCTCCACCCCACTCATCTGTCCCCTCACTTTCAACATTACACCCCACACCCTGCCAACTGCACTCCCTGTTGCTGCACTCCCCTACCCATGGATTCTGAACTGGGGCCACAGCAGAGTGCCTATCTGAAGAGTGCACAGGTCGGATTCTGTCTTTCCCAGCTTAAAGTGTATAAGGGCTGAAGACCCTTAGTCCCTACAGTAGGAACTTGTTAGGGTGGGGCTGACAGGGGAACATTACACCTGGGAAATGTGCCCTACAGTAGAAAAGGAATCACAGGTGGAGAGCCAGAGAGAGAACCGGCCAGATTCACAAGCTGCACGCGGTGCCTTCGTCCCCTTGTCAGCAAAATGGGAGAAAGAAGTCCCCGCTGGAGTCAGCCAAGCCCCACCTGGAGCTTCTTCCGGTGACTTCCTGTCATGAATGTTGGCCCCTCAGCAATGCCCTATCTCCCAGGGGTGATCTGAGAGTAAGGTTCTTCTAATAGCCAACGTGTGGTGAGAGGGACCAAGAGGGGTCAGAGGACCTACTCTGTGTAGACAAACACCAAGTCTGAATAGTCTTTCTGTGGGTCCAGTTTGGTTTACTTTCTATTCATATGTATGTATACATATGTAAATATATTATAGAAAGATATATAGAGATATTGATGTAGATATATAGATATAGAGTAGATGTAGGTATAGCTACATAATATATTTAAAACTGAGGTCATTATCCATGCAGCTTTCATACAGATAGTTGAATTTGATACGTCATAAAGTATATTTATTCATTATTCTTTAAAACATTGGGTTTTCATAACCACGCAGTTTTGATATCTCTACCACCATGGAGGTCTGACTACTGACCCCTGGTCTGCAATTTGACAATGTGTTTGCAGATTTTGTCTGTCAATTCTTCACTATAGCAAATACATATATTCTTTTTCAGAGTGAACCTGGAAGGGTACAAACATGAAGCAAATACCCTCACCTCCTCTCACTTCCTTTCAAGTTAGGCCTGTGAAATGACTATTCCCTTTCCTTTTAAGGCATTTGGTGCTGATGACCCAGTGAGTTGGCCAGCTGTTACAAGTCCAGTCTCACAGAATCTCAGAGGGCTTATATATTCAGCTGATCCCTGATTTGAATCTCATCCCTCTCTTACCACCAAGGTTAGGCTTGAGGAATGTAAACGGGAGGGATGGCTGCTCTTCCACTCCCCTTCCCTACTCCTTGCTTGGATGAAGATGGAGAACAAAGCCCTCTTCATGCTTCCTAGAGGCCTCATTATCTTGTTTATATGTTAATTAATATTAATACAGTCCCAGTATTACTGAACTTTTGTATCACAATTTCTATTTTTCTTTTAGGTTATGCTTAATCTGTTTGCAGGCTGGGCTACTGAGGAAACTTTAAAAAACTCCACTTCAAAATTTATGAGATACCCAGAGCCCCAAACAGACAGTGGTCAGGAAATTTAAATTAATATTAATACAGTTTAAATTTAATTTAAATTTATAAAATACATAAAAAATTTTAACTTATGCCTTTGGATTAAAAAATGTAGAGAAACAATTTCATTAGATAGTGTTTTCCCATGAGTTGATTCAAAAAGCTTGGTAACACTGCAGAATAAATGAGCTTTTCTAATTTGAAAATAATGTCTGATTGGTACCTGAGAGGTTTTAGAATACACCTAAGCGCCTCCAAATTACAGTGCGGTTTTTCATCATGTTTTTATATATATATATATACATATATATGTACACATTTTATGAAACAAGCAATAGGATCACACTTTCTTGAACAATTTCCTGGTCAAAATTTTTAAAAGAAAATATTGTGAATTTTCATAAAACGAATGCCATTTTAGGTTGATTTCATTTATTTTCTATAACTCAAAAATTTTAAAGGCTATGATTAGCTGAAAGCATAAAAATAACACACTATAATATGCAGTACTTAATATAATTCTTTTTACAATTCAGTTTTCAATTTTTAATTTTTTTTTTATTTCAATAGGTTTGGGGGAAGCAGGTGGTGTTTGATTACAAGGGTAAGTTCTTTAGTGGTGATTTCTGAGATTTTGGTGCACCCATCACTCAGGCAGTGTACACTGCACCCAGTGTGTAGTCTTTTATCTCTCACCCTCTTCCCACCATTTCCCCTGAATCCCCAAAGTCCGTTGTATCATTCTTATGCCTTTGCATCCTCATAGCTTAGATCCCACTTATGAGTGAGAACATATGGTGCTTAGTTTTCCATTCCTGAGTTACTTCACTTGGAAGAATGATCTCCAATTCCACCCAGGTTACTGCAAATGCCATTATTTCATTCCTTTTTTTAGATGAGCAGTATTCCATGGAATATATACCATATTTTCTTTATTCACTAATTGATTGATGGACATTTTGGCTGGTTGCATATTTTCTGCAAGTGCAAATTGTGCTGTTATAAACATGTGTGTGCAAGTATCTTTTATATATAATGACTTCTTTCCCTCTGGGTAGATACCCAATAGTGGGATTGCTGGATCCAACAATAGATCTGCTTTTAGCTCTTTAAGGAAACTTCATGTTGTTTTCCATAGTGGTTGTACTAGTTTACATTCCCACCAACAGTGTAAAAGTGTTCTCTGTTCACCACATCAATGCCATCATCTATTTTTTTTTTTTAATATTTTTGATTTTGGACATTCTTGCAGGAGTGCAATGGTATTGCACTGTGGTTTTGATTTGCATTTCCCTAATCACTAGTGATCTTGAGCATATTTTCGTATGTTTGTTGTCCATTTGTATATCTTCTTTTGAGAATTATCTATTCATGTCCTTAGCCCACTTTTTAATGGGATTGTTTGTTTTTTTCTTGCTGATTTATTTGAGTTCCTTGTAGATTCTGGATATTAGTCCTCTGTTAGATGCATAGTTTGAGAGGATTTTCTCTCACTTTTTGGATTGTCTATTTATTGTGCTTATTGTTTCTTTTGCCGTGCAGAAGCTTTTTTTTTTTTTTTTTTTTTTTTTTTTTTTTTTTTTTTTTTTTTGAGACGGAGTCTCACTATGTCGCCCAGGCTGGAGTGCAGTGGCCGGATCCCAGCTCACTGCAAGCTCCGCCTCCCGGGTTTACACCATTCTCCTGCCTCAGCCTCCCGAGTAGCCGAGTAGCTGGGACTACAGGCGCCCGCCACCTCGCCTGGCTAGGTTTTTGTATTTTTTTAGTAGAGACGGGGTTTCACCGGGTTTGTCAGGATGGTCTCGATCTCCTGACCTCGTGATCTGCCCGTCTCGGCCTCCGAAAGTGCTGGGATTACAGGCTTGAGCCACCACACCCGGCCAGAAGCTTTTTAACTAAGTCCCATCTATTTATCTTTGTTTTTGTTGTATTTGCTTTTGGATTCTAGGTTGTGAAGTCTTTGACTAAGCCATTGTCTGGAAGAGTTTTTCCAATGTTATATTCTAGAATTTTTATGGTTTCAAGTCTTAGATTTAAGTCTTTGATCCATCTTGAGTTGATTTTTGTATAAGGTAACAGACGAGGATCCAGTTTTATTCTTCTACATGTAGCTTGCCAATTATCTCAGCACCATTTTTGAATAGGGTGTCCTTTCCCCATTTTATGTTTTTGTTTGCCTTATCGAAGATCAGTTGGCTGTAAATATTTGGCTTTATTTATGGGTTCTCTGTTCTGTCTCATTGGTCTATGTGCCTATTTTTATACCAGTACCATGCTGTTTTGGTGACTATAGCCTTATTGTATTGTTTGAAGTTGGGTCATGTGATGCCTCTAGCTTTATTATTTTAGCTTAGTCTTGCTTTGGCTATGCAGGCACTTTTGTGGTTTCATATGAATTTTAGGATTTTTTTTAGTTATGTGATGAATGGAAGTGGTATTTTGATGAGAATTGCATTGAATTTGCAGATTGCTTTTGTCAGTATGGTCACTTCAACAATATTGATTCTATCCATCCAGGACCTTGGGATGTGTTTCCATTTGTTTGTGTCATCTGTGATTTCTTTCAGCAGTGTTTTGTAGTTTTCCTTATAGAGGTCTTTCACATCCTTGGTTAGGTATATTCTTCTTTTTTTTTTTTTGGCGGCTATTGTAAAAGAGGTTGAACTCTTGATTTAATTCTCAGTTTGGTTGTTGTTGATGTATAGCAGTGCTTGTAATTTATATATATTGATTTTGTATCCTGAAACTTTACTGAATTCATTTATCAGTTGTAGGAGTTTTTTGGATGAGTCTTTAGGGTTTTCTGGGTATATAACCATATCATCAGTGAATAGCGACAGTTTCACTTCCTCTTTACTGATTTGGATGCCCTGTATTTCTTTCTCTTATCTGATTGCTCTGGCTAGGACTTCTAGTATTTTGTTGAATAGAAGTGGTGAAAGTGGGTTTTCATTTTGTTACTCACTAATGGCATACAAAACCATACAGATACAGAGATAAATTCATAAATACACATGAATGTGAATTCCCCAGTTTGTGATCAACCAATTAACAAACACCCCACACACAAGCACAGTCAGCATGTGGTTTTGCCGTTTCTATGCAGACAGTGAGAATCTCCTGTTTTCTCTCTAGGCCCCCCACCCGCCAAGCAAGCTTTTGTTCTATACTCTAGGTATTTTCCTCTCTGGGCATCAAATCATATTTCCTGGAGAAGCAGCAGGCTTGTTTTGTTTGTTTTTGTTTTTGTTTTTTCCTGATCCTGATACCTTGAGCACAGTTGAATGACCAAGAAATGTTGGCCATTTACTAAATAATTATTTTAGAGTTTGACCCAAAGTTTTAAAATCCAAAACTGGGATCAAAAGTGAGGCTTACTGCAGATGTTCATGCTGTGATGGGTGATGAACTGGAGACATTGGGGGACATGTCATCCAGAATTTACCCTCGTGTGGGCTGCAGAGAAGGAGAATGATGGCACAGACGAAGAGAAGGGAGAAAGAAAGGAACTTAGTGTTAGTTGAGTTCCTGGGTTACTCACTCTTCCTGAGACTTGGTAGCCTTATTTCCCTCCACGTATTTGGATGCTTCAACATTCATCTGGATGTAGTAAGATTCTTCAGTATCTCTCTGAGGAATTCTCTTTTCTGTCTAAGCTAGTACGACATGGATTTCTGTCACTTACAACCCTCAGAATCCTAACTGGTATAAAACTAGAGGGCTTGTTTCCTGGACTTAGACCCTCTGAGCTTGAATTCTGGGTCTACTACTTATAAAACTTGCTACTATAAACAGTTTCTTAACCTCTCAATCTTCTCATCTTTAAAATGAGGAACGTAATGCTATGTCACTTGCTGAGAGTGTGAAATGAGATGATATCCATAAAGCCATTAGCACAGTCTAGCCCAAGGACCAAGTCCATCAGCACCCCAGGGAGAGGAGTTGTATAGAACTAGACCATAAATTTTATATCTTCAAATACACACATGCATACAAAAGCTAGAAGACAAAAATGCTCTTCCTTACAGAATAGACCAACTCATAAATTTAGAAAAAAAGTAATAGAGCATACAAACCACAACTTTGTAATGATAATACTAAGGAGTGAGTCAAGCAGGAGGCGGCAAGGGATGGTGATGAACAGGATAGTTTTGTAGTCTCAAAGCATCTCATCGCAAATAACTTGTCAATCACAATGGTAAAAACTCAAAGTGCAAAAACTTCTCAGGTTGCATCGTAATCAAGTGATGGAAGGCAACACCCCAATCATAAAGTAAGCTGACATCAGGACTCACCTGGAGTGATGCAGTGAGGACACAGCCTCCCTTAGTGGCAGCCCTGAAAAAGAAGCACAGCTGAAATCTATCATGAAGAAACAATAGACAGACCCACACTGAGATAAATTCTATAAAATAAATGGGCTCTAGATGTTTCATGCCATGAAATGGCCTCTAGATGTTTCATCCCATGAAATACAAAGAAAGGCTGCCATATATTTCAAATGGAAGGAGACCAGACACACGGAAACTGTGATTCTTGATCAGACACCAGAACTGGGAAAGACAACTCTAGACAATATAATTGTGACAACTGTTGAAATTTGAATAAGATCTGCAGATTAAAGAAGAGTATTTCATGGATATTAAATTTCCTGATTTTGATCAGTATTGTGGTTCTCTGAGAGAGTGCCCTTGTTTGTAAGAAATTCTCATGAAAGTTTTCAGGAACCAGGTGGCTTGATGACTCCAGCCTAATTTCAGATAATTCAGACAAAACAATACATACATAAGTAAATGTGAATGTGTTCGGGGACAGAGAGTGAAAGATACAGTACATGAGACCAAATGTAAACAACTGGTGAATCTGTGCATAGGGCATGCAGAAAAATTGTGTACAGTTCTTGAATTTTTTTTTTTTTTGAGGTAGGGTCTCACTCTGTAGTCCAGGCTACAGTGCAGAGGCACAATCATGGCTCACTGTAGCCTCAACCTCCAAGGCTCAAGTGATCCTCCTACCTCAGCCTCCCAAGTAGCTGGGACAACAGCCATGTGCCACCATGCCAAGCTAACTTTTGCATTTTTTGTATAGATGGGGGTCTCACCATGTTGCCCAGGTTGGTCTGGAACTCCTGAGCTCAAGCAATCCCTGCATCTCCGCTTCCCAAAGTGTTGGGATTATAGGTGTGAGCCACCACACCCAGCCAAAATTTTTAATAAGTTAGGAATTTTCTTTTTTTTTTTTTTTGAGATGGAGTCTTGCTCTGTCACCCAGGCTAGAGTGCAGTGGCATGATCTTAGCTCACTTCAGCCTATGCCTCCCAGGTTTAAGAAATTCTCCTGCCTTATGTCAAAATAAGGAGTTATAAGATGTTAATAAGTATATGTACTTAAAGATGCTGTTTAACTTATGATGAGATTACATCTTAATAAACCCATCTTAAGTTGAAAATATTTTAAGTCAAAGATGCATTTAATACACCTAACTCACTGAGCATCATAGCTTAGCCCAGCCTGCTTTAAAGGTGCTCAGAACTCTTAAATTAGCCTACAATTGGGCAAAATCTGGCAACACGATACCTTGTAGAGTGTTGGTTGTTATCCTTATGATCACAGGGCTGACTGGGAGCTGGACTCAGTCTGGTAGAACCAGGGACAACTCACCTGGAGGTCATGTCTGAGCTGAGATTGGGAGACCATGGAGAAGGCAACCAGGTGAGGAAGGCCAGGGAAGGCAACGTGGGCAAGAGCCAGGGTCAGGAGACAGGAGGACACCTGTGAGCAAATGTCAGTTGCTCCTTAGGGCTGGAAGATAACATCAGACATCGTCTTTAAGTTTTATGGGTATTCAAAGAACAGATCTTGGAAAAAAATCTACTTTTGAGTACATGAAGACAAAATAGCTTTAAAATCTATTTGGAGCAATTCTAATAAAGTCAAAATAGATTTTTTAAAATACAGCAAATATTACATAAGTGTGATGCCCTTATTATTTTAAGAGCTCACAGAAGCTGATAAGAGAAACATCGGACCCCAATAGGTAAAAAGATTTATGTAAAAAAAGAGAAAAATACACAAACTGTAAGGAAACAAACAAGAAAATATACTATGTAGTTTTGAATAAACTTCTTTCTCTGCAAATGCAAAATGAAGGCCAAGTAACTGTCTCCAAAAAATGTCTCTATGCTCTCAATAATAAAAGACAATAAATGTGTTAATCAATTGTAAACCAAAAATAAAAACCTAAGCCCAGCAACTGACTAAATGGACTACCACCCTTGGCCAAAGGCATTCCAAAGTAAACTGGAAAAACTAATTCAAGCCATGATGGGAAGAGATGGTTAGACATTCCTCATTATACCCTCCACCCTTTGGAATTCAGGCACAACTGACCAGCATTAGCATTAAAGCAGAGACCCTCAGACTGAAAAAACAGACTGTAGCAATAAGATACTAAATTGCAACCTGACTTGGGTATAAGATCACATGACAGATAGCAAGTCCTGAAAGAAACTGAAGTATTTTATCCCAACATATATTTCTTTGACATATTTTTAAATGGCCCTACAAAGGTGTCCCTTATGGGGGAAATTTACGTTCTGTAGAGAATCTCCTTCCCTTACTAAATCTTTTCAGGAAAGTCTAGCACCTTTTAAGGTCTGTTAAGACAACATTTGCCATCTATTATCTCTAATGCCTACTACCTAGAGGCTGCACTTGCAGAACAAGAATCTTAAATTCCACAGCCCCCTTATCTTAACCCCAAGCATATATTTCTGCTGACTTCAACTCCTTAGACAAAACTTAACTCTTTCAACCTATTGCCAGTCAGGAAATCTTTGAATCCACCTGTGACCTGGAAGGTCTTTCATCCTCCTCTAGATGTCCCATCTTTCCAGACTGAACCAATGTATACCTTACATATAATGATAGACGTCTTCCTAGAACTTTTGTCCCCCTAAAATATATGCAATCAAGCTATGACCCAACCACCTCGAGTACACGTTCTCAGGACCTCTTGAGGCTGTGTCATAGGCATGTCCTTAACCTTGGCAAAATAAACTCAATTAATTGAGATTTGTCTCAGATACTTTCTGGTTTATGTAATATATATAAAAATAACAAAAATATGAAATTGCATTTAGGCAGTCAAAAAACTTGGGAGGGGAATAAATACAAATTTTAATATTAATCACTGTGTGGTGAGTTACTATTTTTACGTTCTCTCTGCTTTTATGTACTTCGTAAAATATCAACCAAGTTTAAATATTATGTTTTAAATAAGAAAGACAGTGATTGATTTTAAGGCCTTTTTCACCTGATTTGCCTTTTTTGTTGTAATTTTTTAACTAGCATGTCGATTTAATTTGTAGGCAGTTTCATTATGATAGGAAATCCAGTTATTTGCCAAAAAATGTCAGAAAATAGCACGTTTTAAAAATAGCATATTTTAATAAATAGTTGTGTTTTTTTCTGTGATTTTTTTGTTTGTTTTGTTTTGTTTTGTTTTGTTTGACACAGGGTGTCTCTCTGTCACCCAGGTTGGAATGCAGTGGTACAATCATAGCTCACTGCAGCCTCGATCTCCTGGGTTCAAGCAAATCTCCCACCTCAGCCTCCAGAGTAGCTGGGAATTTTAGGTGTGTGCCTCCAAGCCTGGCTAATTTTTTACTATCTTTTGTAATCACAGGGTCTCACCATGTTGCCAGGCTGGTCCTGAACTCCTGGGTTCAAGTGATCAGCCTGCCTCAGCCTTCCAAAGTGCTGGGATTATAGGGGTTAGCCACCATGCTCAGAGTCATGCGTGTCGTATGAAGAGACCACCAAACAGGCTTTGTGTGAGCAATAAAGCTTTTTAATCACCTGGGTGCAGGCGGGCTGAGTCCGAAAAGAGAGTCAGCAAAGGGAGATAAGGGTGGGGCCGTTTTATAGGATTTAGGTAGGTAAAGGAAAATTACAGTCAAAGGGGGGTTGTTCTCTGGCGGGCAGGAGTGGGGGTCACAAGGTGCTCAGTGGGGGAGCTTTTTGAGCCAGAATGAGCCAGGAAAAGGAATTTCACAAGGTAATGTTATCACTTAAGGCAAGGACTGGCCATTTTCACTTCTTTTGTGGTGGAATATCATTAGTTAAGGCGGAGCAGGGCATTTTCACTTCTTTTGTGATTCTTCAGTTACTTCAGGTCATCAGGGCATATATGTGGCAAGTCACAGGGGATGCGATGGCTTGGCTTGGGCTCAGAGGCCTGACAGTCCTGATAGATGTATTTTGGAGCAACTTAGGTGTGGTTATTAGAACAGAATGTCTTTTAGAGAAACAACTATGTAACATCTTTCGGGCTAAATACCTTTATTCTGGATTAATTCTGTAGGGCTTCTTCAGCTCTTACCTGTGTTTTATCCCAGAACACAAACCCTTAACCTCTTCTTGAGTAATAAAATGAAACTCACAGAAAGAGGAACTCTGTTTAATGTAGGCATTCCTTCACACTTGTGGGCCGAAGAAGTTTCATTCTGCTGGCAAAATGTGGACTTCTGGTTTCAATTTTTAAAATATGAAGGATTTAGAGAACTATTCTCAGAAATCTGGAATGGGCTTAGGAGGGAGTGAACACTGGGAGCACTGTGCCTGTGAGACAGCAAGTTCTAACATGGAATTCCTGAGTGGAAAATTTAGTTAAGGAAGGGCACTAAACAGCAGCCAATTTGGTAAATAAAGTTTTATTGGAACACAGCCATGTTCATTCCTTCATGGATCATCTATGGCTGTTCCTGTATTGGAAGAGCAGAGTTGAGTGGTTGCAACAGCAACCTTACCGCCTTAAAAGCCTACAACATTTACTATCCAGCCCTTTGTATTTATATTGCTAGTTCTGTGCTAGCCAGTTTCCCCAGGTGCCTCTCTTTAACTTGATGATGTTTTTACTTTTTACTCTTACTGGCAACTTTTGTTTTTGACAACAACAAAAACAAAAGTAAAGACTTCACTAACGCTTTTGTTCTACCAGGTTTATGACCAGCCCAGAAATTTACCTTTGGCATGAAATGCCATTACTGATACAAAATTCAGACACCGCAAATTTCAGAAAAATAGTACATTTAGCCGTTACAATAGTGCAGCTTTATTTACACAGACATTGGTAGGCTTTTCTGTGAATACACTGTGTATAGGAAACAAGAACATAATTTCCAAGATACAGGAATCCATCCACACAAACCAAGTAAAATTTATGGTCAGAGAAATGATCTCTCTAGGAAGTCAATATTATGAAACAGGTTGGAGATCAACAACAACATGCATGCTGCCAGATTTCTTTGTTTTGTCCAATGTTTTCATCCAAGAAGGTCAAAGCAACCTTAAGAATTTCAAGATTTCCAAACACCTCCAGAAAGTAAAGAGCAAAAGAAGCAGCTGTGAGTTGGATAAATGCAACCTCCAGGAGAACGAGCATAGTGGGAGCCCTCTCGGGCTTTGCAGACACTCACTCTACAGCTCAGGTTTCCTTGTATATGTCCCAGGCTTATTATGGGACTGCTCTCTGGTTTCACAGCAGCTTTTTCAGGTTATCAGGGCATGTGTTAATATCACTATGACTTTTTAGTGATGATAGAATTCATCCTTCATGTTATCCTTTATCGAATAATTAAAAAGCTGGATAGAACCTGGAGAGATCCAACTCTCTCAGGCTCTGCAGTGGCTGAGGGGTTGGGTCCAATGGCTACATGCTGCTTCTTTCCTTTATCACTTCCTAGCTGTGTGAGCCCAGGTAGATAATAATCCATCTGTTCCACTATGTCCTCACCTGTGAAATGGGAATAATCAAGAATTTAATGTTTCATATGCTTAGTGTGTGTCAGGCTTAGCAGAATGCCTGGCACACAGCAAGTCTTCAAGATACATTAGAGTTGGCTCACATCTGGACAGCAAGCTGTCTTTTAATATTTAGTCAATCAATTCTGAAAACTCTGAGCCATCTGTAAGGATTGCTTGTTCTTCATCAAGTTGAATTGACTTGTCTCCATAAGAATTTTGATTGTGAATAGGTGATTATGTAAAGTTATATGCACTTTTCCTAACAATTAAAGATTCAATTGCAAAGTAGAGCATCACAGAAAATTATTTTGGGGATTGAATCACGCTCCATGTGTACAAGCAAGAAATAATGTTCAGCTTCATAGAAGAAAGAGCACTAAAGTTTGAGTGAGAAGGTACCACTTATTAATTCTGAGGAAACTATTTCCCTAGTCTCATTTTTGCAATTGATAAAATAGACATGATCCAAGACGCTTTCATTAATTCTTCCCACTAAATTAATGGAGCCACTGCATCTCAAAGACCATTAGCGAGCAGAGACAAGGGTTTTGGCTGCAAAAGTAAGCAAATATTTGACTTCTTTTTTTTAACTTGATCTGAGAAATTGGTTGGAATTGCCCATTGAATGGATTCTCTAGCAAACATTTTAGAATACCTGTGTTTAAGGCAGGCCAAATAAGGAGATAATTCTATCAGGTATGAGGCGATATTTCACTGTGGTATTATAAAAAAGCAAGAGATAAGAAGTATTGGTGAGGATGTGGAGCAAGGGCAATTCCTGCACACTTTTGGTGGGAGTGTAAATTGGTGCAGCCACTTTGGAAAACTGTGTGGAAGTCCCTCAAAAAGTTAAAAATAGAACTATCATATGATCTGGCAATCTCACTTCTGAATATATATCCAATAAAAATAAAAATGAAATCAATATCTCAAAGAGATACACCCCCATCATTGCAGCATCCTTCACAATAACCAAGATATGGAAACTAAGTGCCCATCAGTCAGTGAATGAATAAAGAAATTGTAGTGTATTTATACAAAAGGAAATATTATTCCACCATAAGAAAAGAAGAAAATCCTTGTATTTGCTATAATATGGATGAACCTGGAGGACACTATACTAAATAAAATTATTTCACTTGTATGTGAATACACATACAACGAAAAATACTGTGTGTTCTCACTTATATGTGGAATAGAAAAAGTTGATCTCAGAAGCAAAGGGTAAAACAGTGGCTGACAGGTGCCGGAATGGGGGAGTGAATGGGGAGATGTTGATCGAAGGGCTGAAACTTTCAATTATAAGATGAATACGTTCTAGTGATCTAATGTATAACATGATGAGTATAGTTAATAATACTGCATTGTTTATTTGAAGTTTAATTATAGACGAGATGTTAAGTGTCCTCACTCCCCTACCACACACACATAAACACAGTGTTGACAATGGGTGGTGATAGATGTGTTAATTAGACTGAGGTAATCAGTACACAATGTATATCAAATCACTTTGAATATATACAATTTTTGTCAATTAAATATTTTAAAATGAGAAAAGACATTTCTTAGCTGACTATATCATACTTGATTCATGGAATAGAATATGAGTGACAATTTTTTAAAGAGTTGTGTTTAGTGCCTGCCTAGTTTTCCTAGAGTGTTCTGTCACCCCTGGTTCACAGTAAGTGCTCACGGTTTGCTTAACTAAAATGTTGACTTAAATGGGATGTTTTACCACCTTCATTATTAATGTGCCTCTTGATAACACTTGGTATATTGCATTAGTCCATTTTCATGCTGTTGGATACCAAGATTGGGAAGAAAAAGAGGTTTAATTGGACTTACAGTTCCACATGGCTGGGGAGACCTCAGGATCATTGTGGGAAGTGAAAGGTACTTCTTACACAGTGGTGGCAAGAGAAAATGAAGAAGATGCAAAAGTGGAAACCCCTGATAAAATCATCAGATCTCATGAGACTCATTCACCACCATGAGAACAGTATGGAGGACTCCACTCCCATGATTCAAATTACCTCCCACTGGGTCCCTCCCACAATATGTGAGAATTATGGGACAACAATTCAAGATGAGATTTGGGTAGGGACACAAAACCCACCCATATTATATGCCTTGACTCTAAATTAACCAAAATTAAAGTCAAATAAAGTTATGTTTCCCTCTTTTAACTATAAGTTCTCCTCAACAGTAATTGAATTGTTTCAAGATAGTGTTGGGACAAAAAATTTAAATAAGAAATTAATCTTCCTATCAGAATTACAGAATGTCACCTCTAAAGGGAGCCCCAGAAATCACCCTCTTTCCACAAAGTGTGAAATTTGTCCTGGGAACAGGGAGAGACAGGCCTAGGTCTCCCAGTGGACACTGATTAGGACAAGGAAAAAACTAGAATTTCAGAAGTCTGCCCCCTTCCCTCTTCAGTATTATTTATTGCAAGGTCATGCCCTCTCTCCATTCCCTTTAATTATTGGGCCTCATTTTCACTGTAAGCAAGTAGTCCTTTTATGACAACATGGCCTGATATTTGGTCCAGAAAAAATGTCCATTGTAGTAGTAATTGCAAGGAAAGAAAAACAAATTATCTCCTTATTTGGCCTGCCTTAAACATAGGTATTCTAAAATGTTTGCCAGAAAATCCATTAGATGGGCAATTCCAACCAATTTCTCAGATGAAGTTGAAAAAAAGAAGTCAAATATTTACTTACTTCTCCAGCCAAAACTCTTGTCTCTGCTCTGCTAATGGTCTTGGAGATGCAGTGACTCCATTAATTTAGTGGGAAGAATTAATAAACGGCATCTTGGTTTCTTCTGTTAAGATTAGAAAGGACTAAAACTGAGTAAGTTATGAATATCCCTAAGGTCATTCCAGCACTAACTACCCAATTCTTCCAAATCTGTCCTCCAAAGAAAGGTTATTTTATCAGATGGCAATTAACAATTTTTTATAGGTAGAAAAAACAAAATAACAAAACAAAACAAAAAGTATGGTTACTGAGTGCCTTCTGGAAGCTTCTGGACACTGGTGTTCAAATGCAGGGGAAACTTGTCTTAGGAGCCCACAAAATGGCAAAGATTGCAGGCAAACTTATTTTATTGCATGTCCAGCTATGAAAACCCCTTAAATGGTGTTGCCCCTTCCCTTGCACCCACTCTCTGACCATGAATCAGACAATCCCCAGTGCCACACAACCCTGAGATTGGCCAGCCTGGAAGCCTGTACATCTTCTTTGGAGGGACACAGACTCTATCCTGCAGAGAAAGGTTTAGATCCATAAATGCATAGAAGAGCAAGGTTGTCACTTCTCAGTGGTATTTGAAAAAGTGTTGCCATTGAAAAAGTGAGAAAACTGAATAGGACTGAAATCACATGCCATTCCCATCAGCTCAAAGGGATCAACAGTGTGAACAGCCAGCCCCTTTGTGTTATGGCTAAAGAAAGCTTGGGTGGGCTTCATCTTTATGGAGAATTCTCCTGGCTCCCACTCCTCCCTCTACTGACAGGCATTCCCTGCTCCCCAGTCCTTTGTGGCCTTTTAAAAGACCTCCAGACACGTCTTTCCCCGTGGTTCCTGTGCTGTGCTCTACATGTCATGTGGGACCCTGTACAAGTCTCCTGCAGCACGATTGACCTGAGCACATACTGTTCTATAGTATATAACAATTACAAAAACCCACAACAGAAGAAGAAAGAGGAGAAATTGCCATGGAAAGGCTTCTCCTTCTTTATATGCCAATTCTCCTCCCCTAGAGCCATGCCACCTTGGACTGGGAGTCCATCCACCCTTGAACTTCAAAGTTCAGCTATTTCACAAATGGTCAACTCTTGCCTGAGAAAATCCCAAACAACCCCAGAGGGGATAGATAAATGGAGTTTGTTTTCCATGGGTCATGTGGTTTCCTCTGAGTCTGTCTTTGATTTATTTAATGATTCAAAAGATACCTTAAGTCTAACTTGCTGTGGAGAGATATTTATTTCTATTTCCCCCTCCCTCATCTACAAAAAACCCAGTTTGTACCTTCCTCAGCATAAAACCATCCATTCTGATAACTGAGCATTTTCTTGAAAAATTCCTATATGTTATATACAGTTTTTATTTCTCAGTTACACCTCAATAGAGCCAGGGAAAATAAATTTTTAAAGTAATTTTTAAAAATATAGCCTTATGTTATAAAGACAGTAGCATGTGCAAAATAAATACTGTAAAAGTAGATTCTAGTTAATAATATTTAGAAATGATACTTTGAAACCGAAACCATTAAAAATAAAGTAATAAACTTAAAAAAAAAATGAAACCTGCTGACCTAAACAAGTGGATGCATGGCAGTCATTCTTTTCTTGGTGGCAGTGTCGCAGGGCCTGTGTCAGCACTGCGTGGGAGAGAGCCTTGTCTTTCTTCTGCAGCAGGTGGAGCAGGCAGGGCTCTGAGGCGGTACTAAATCCTGAGTCCTGCAGGACCCACCCAGAAGTGCCATTTGGAGATGGTTGGTTTGGGGATGAGACAAAGGAAGTGGGAGCAGGGAAGGGTGGGCCAGATGACTTGCGAAAGGGAAGATGACTGAGATTTGGGGGAAGCAGCAGCTGCAGGATTATATCAAGCACCCTAGTACTGGGAGTTGGTGGTGCCAGCCATCAAAACAGTTGTGTGGGTGAGTCTTTGCTGGGCACATGGGATGTACCACACACCAATCATTAGAATCACTTAGAAGGAGGCCTGGGGTGGAGGTGGTGCAAGTCCACCCTGGAGTTGTTCCCTAGAGAAAGTGTCACATGTGTGTGCCCAGAGACACGTGAAGGCTGCCTCCAACTGCATGGCCTGTGTTCGCAAAATGGGAACCACCCCAGCGTCCATTGACAGTAGGGGGGATAAGACATTAATGCATGCATATATAATTGCATAGTGTGTTACTGAAAAATAAATGAAGCCATGAAAAAAAAAAAAAAACAGCTACTTGAATCACCATAGGTAAATCTAAAACACTGAATATTAAAGGGTGGAAGCAGGCACCAAATAAAACATACAATGAGATTATTTATCTAACAGTAGAAAACAGACAAAATGAAACAATATATTATTTAAAAATGCATGCAAATGAGAAATTTTTTAAAACATAAAAATAATTAACACAACATCTAAGGGAGCAGCTAACTCTAGGGGGAGAGGTACCCAGAGGGCTTTGAAGATGCCATCAGTGGATAAAGGGATGTCACTAGTTTTTTAACTATGCATACAAGTTACATATTCTATTTTATATGCATTATATATTTCATTTTTGGCTGGGTGTGGTGGCTCCTGCTTGTAATCCTAGCAATTTGGGAGGCCAAGGTAGGCAGATCACCTGAGCTAGGAGTTTGAGACCACCCTGGGCAACATGGTGAAGCCCAATCACCACTAAGATACAAAAAATTAGCCAGGTGTGGTGGCGCACGCCTATAGTCCCAGCTACTCAGGAGGTTGTGGCATGAGAATCACTTGAATGCTGGAGGTGGAGGTTGCAGTGAGCCGAGATCGCACCACTGCACTTCAGCTTGGGCTACAGAGTGAGACTCCGTCTCAAAAAAAAAAAAAGAAAAGAGAAAAAATATAGATATATGTATATATTTCCCTGTAACAAAGAAAAAGAGGAAAAGATTATTTAAAAAAAAGAAACAAAACAAAAACTGGGATCATATAGCTCTTCCTAGCACTCACACTTAGTGTTAGGGAACTGAGAACATTCAACTCCTCTAGTCCTTTATGTGTCACAAATAAAAACAAATGATACAAACAACAGAAATATTAGTTTTAAGAAGAAAAATATCTAGCAGTGAGTATGCAGTGAGGCCTGTGACTGATACCTCTCCCCTGTAGGTGGACTTCTTCAGCCAGGGATGATTCCTCCCGTTCCCCCATCTCCCAGTCAGCATTTATTGAATACATTGTACAATAGTAAAGATAGTCTTTTATTCTTTCCATAGATGGAATTTTCCCCAAAGAGGTGGGACTGATTCTTCCTGGGATGATTCTGGAGTAGAGAACTGCAGGACCAGAGGGCGTGGGGACAGCAGAATACAGGAGCGGAGGGCATGGAGCTACAGGAGCTGCCTGCACAGCTATATGAGAGATGCTTCCTGGCCAGCATTGCCCTGGACCAGCTCCCTGGCTTCATCCCCATCACTCGTGAGTGAGAAATTGTTAATTCTGGAAGGACAAACTCTGCAAGCACCAAAGGAAGGGCTGGCACAGGAGCAGAGGCAGGACAGAGAAGGATGTTCTCCAGCCAGGATAATGATGGTGAGCATCTAGGGAAAATGAAGTCTCTAACGCCAGGCATGCCCCATGGCAATGTGAGGGCCAGCGAGGAGGTGTGGCTCCTTCCACCTACTCAGCTCTGCCATGCCCCTACTGGACAGAGTCTGCACCTTCTCGGGAGTACCTTCCCTCTTGCACAGGGTAGAGACACACCATTCCTAGGGCATGTGATTGCATTCATCCATTGAACCCAGATTTCCTTGTGAGGTGGGCAATTTAGGCACAGAGCACAAACTCTGGGGACAGATGGGTACCATGTCTGTGAGACAGAGATAGCTCCCAAGCTCGCTACAACGAGTAGTGTCTATACAAGGCTCGGCTATTCTGTCTCCTTCCCTTAGCTTGTAAAATTTTTATTTATTGGAAAGAGGAAAAAAAATTATATCTTATATTCTTCAAAACTTTACATGGATCAAGACCCTTCAGTATAAATTCCTAAAATCTGTTCCATCTGCCCTCTTATTTGTGATGACTATTTCCCCCCTCAAGGAATTATCCCTCGTGTCTGGTTAGGGGAAGGGCTCTACTGTACAAGGAAAGAAACTTACTGAAGCGTGCAAAGTCAGAAAAATAACATTTTAAATAGTACCACTTGCAAAAGTGAGAAAGACTACTAGCCTGAGCCCAAATTAGAGCTTGGACCCATAGACGACTCATGGTTTGAACTTGCTGTTTTGCAGCCTAATGGGTGTTGGCCTTTTGTCTTAAAGACCACGAATGCCTGCCAGACTGACCGTGGCTTTTATTTTCTCATGAGGTTCATGCATCTAGAAATCAGAGACTATCAGAGCAAGAAGGTCCCTCTGAGGATGTCCAGTCCTTCTGAGCTTTGCTCTGAGTGATCTTGCATTTTGGTGCTCCAACAGTCTCCCTGGGGCCTGTGTCATGAGGAGACGCCAGGGCCACGCAGAGACAGGATAGGGGAGAGCTGGGGCCACACACGCCTGAGGGGTTGTATTCATCACTTCTGTTGTGGTCACATAGCAACATCCAATTTAGCTTGAATAAGTAATTCTGCCACTAAAGATGGTGTTGAAAACCATGGATCTCACAGATACTCTCAGATGGAAACAAAAACCCAGTGATTTGAAAGGATTCCCCCAAATTCAAAACTTATGTGCTTTATCTGAGTGTTAGCGGCAGATGGTCATAGCTTCCCCAAACTGCAGACCAGAGCTCTTCGACCACATCACACTACCCTAGGTTACCCATTAGCCAGAGACTTTCTACTCAGCCCAACAAATGCTGGGCTGAGGACCAGATGTAGGTAAGTATGCCTAAGCTTGCCTCTCTGAGAAAAGGATAAGGAGTTTGGTTCAGCAGCATGATATTTTGGTATTGGGATTTTCTGGGATCTGGAAAATTCATTTCCAAAATGTCTCCCCTATAGAACTTTGAAGATGTGTCAGACTATGTCTTTGTCATAAGCACTGACTCCTCCTGGATGCTCCTGGAACAAGCATCCTAACAGCCTGCAAACTTCAGGATGCTATGACCAGGCTTGGAATATCTTCCCTGTGATGTGGGATGCAGTTGTTCCCTTCATTCCCTCACAAGTCGCATGGAGTGGAGGCCAACTGTTCCTGTGATGCAAAACACAAGCCTGTTCGCATCATAGCTGAGGAGTCCCAAGCTCGGGGAACCCTACTTTCAAAACTGGGCTAGAAACAAACTTACCCCAGTGCTGGGATAGGACATTATACTTATTATCCCGGACAGTAAGCAAACCAGCCCTTTGCTTCAGAGGGATACTCTGTGTCTATCTTCAGAGGCTGTCACCTATACAACCCTCTGTGAGAAGGCAGTCTAGAATCAAAGCTATCGGTGCTCACAAGATGAGCAGAAATATGAATGACCCTGGAGAATCATCTCCCAAGAACTCTGCCTGGCTTTTCCAAGGTTTAGCTTTAATAGTTTTAACATGTGTTTCCTCTGCATCTAAACGTTATCAAATCATGTCAGGACTTCCAGTATATTAGCATCTCAATTACACTTGCCTCTTTTAACCAGCATTATCACAAAAGTACTTTCCCAGAGCACGTGTCCTGGTTTTGATTTGAGAGGGAGAAAAAAGAAGTCACTTCAGAAACATCTAATTAGCCTCAAGTCTTATAGACTCAGCCACATACTTCATATATTCACTGAAATATTCAAGTTCAACCTGAACTCAATCATCCCAGTAATCACATGCTCAGTGTTCAAAAATATCCTTGGGGAATGCAAATGCTCCTAAACACAGATCAGCTTCAAAATTGCTATTGTCAGTCATTTGACGTTAGTAAAATGCTCCAACATGCTTGATCACTTCAAGATTTTTCAGTAAAGCCTCTGTCTTCAGTAAAGCCTCTGTCTGAAAATCACTTATCTGTTTGTCTTTGAATTTGGGTATGAACACCCCAAAGCTTTACTATTCCAGTGTTCTCAAAATTGCTAAAGGTTGTTTTTGTGTTGTAATTTAAATATTAAAACAGAATGGGACAATTTTATTTCCTTTCTTCTTTCTCTTCTCCATTTAAAAAAATTGGCAGGGTAGGTTGGAAGGATGGGGGTACAAGCATTTGTAAATACTGTGTGCCAGGCTGGGACATGATCAAATAATTCTGTTGTAGTTGATTTTTTTCAGCTTGTTATAGAAAACAAACAAAAAAATTAAAACAGATTTTGTGCTGTCTTTTTATGAAATTTAAAAATAGTTTCTTTTTTTCATTGTATGGAAGCATGCCATAGTTATGCATGTTAGGAGAATGTGTTGCTTGTTATAATTTCCCAGGCTATGTTAAAGAGAGAAAAACATGATTAAGTTAAAGAAAGACTGAAAATGTTGTAGCCCTTGGGCCTGCGTAAGGTACTATTTCATTAACTTAAACAGGATAATTTCTTGTAATCAGAGCCAGTCATGGAGCTTGAGATGGATCAGGATCTACCCGTGTGATTAATCTAAGAAGATAATGCTGTACAAAGTCTCTCCTAGGACTTGGTCACGCCCACCTGTATGGGGACTAATATAGCCTCATCTCTTCCCAAAGCATGTATGTCTTTAGGGGGCAGCAGTTTTCTGCCCACACACCTCAAACAAAATGTTTGTAAAGGAAAGGTCCAGTCTCTTGCCCCCAGGTGTAACCTAGAATTTTCTGAATGGCCTGAACTACTACTCTCATGTAAATTTATAAAACTGCATTTTCTGCAGATGTTTTTCTCCAGTCTTCCAACATAACCCATTCCCTGACCTTTTACTGTGATATTACAGGTAGTGTTGCAAAGTTGATCTGCTTTGAACAACCTGATAACTGCAGCAGCCAGCACAGAGCCTTGACCATAGTAGAAATTTAGTAGCAATTTTTTAAATAATCAAATAGTATTATTCATTCTTCGATTTTAAAATTTAAAGTGAACTTTAATATATCTAGCTATGCTATATAGTCCTCTTGAAACATTTTTAGAAACAGGAAAAATGACACATTAGAAGTTTAAGTGAATCTTTTTGGAAATAATGCCTTTAAATACATTTGTGGTTTTTAAAATAATCATTTAACACTACAAGAAAATAAAACCACAGGTTAATATCCATCACGAACACAGACACAAAAATTTTCAACAAAATATGAGCATACCAATTCAACATATTGAAAATATCACACACCATTACCAAGTAAGATTTACTCCTGGGATGCAAGGATGGTTCAACATGTGCAAATCAATCAATGTGATATACCACATTAATAGAATGAAGGATACAAATCACATAATCAATCATCTCAATATATACATAAAATGCACTTGACAAAATTTAATACACTTTCACAATAAAAACTCAATGAACTAGGTCTAGAAGAAATTTACTGCAATACAATAAAGGCCATATATGAGAATCCTGCAGCTAACATTATCTTTAATGCTGAAAAACAGAAAAACATTTTATTTAAGATAGAATGAGACAAGGATGCCCACTCTTGCTATTTCTATTCAACATAGTATTAGAAGTCCTAGCCAGGGAAATTAGATAAGAAAAATAAATAAGAGGCATCTAAATCAGGAAAGAAAAAGTGAAATTATCTGTTGAGAAATGAAAAAATAAAATTATCTTATATGTAGGCAACCCTAATGACACCACTAAAAATCTGTTAATTATAAACAAATTGAGTAAAATTGCAAGATTTAAGATCAACATACAAAAATCATTTGAGTTTTTATACACTAACAATAAACTATCCAAAAAGGAAATTAAGAAAACAATCCCATTTCTATAGCACCAAAAAGAATAAAATATCTAGGGATAAACTTAACGAAGAAGATGAAGGATGTATATTGAAAACAATAAAACATTTATAAAAATATATATATTTTTTCATATATATATATACACACATATGAAAGACTTAATATTGTTAAAGTGTCTCTACTGCCCAAAGTGTTCTACAGAATTATTGCTATCCCCATCAAAATTCCAAAAACATTTTCTATAGAAAAAGGACAAAAGCAATTCTAAAATTCATGTGGGGGA
The DNA here is from genome assembly GCF_024542745.1 of Macaca thibetana thibetana. Classification (NCBI taxonomy): domain Eukaryota; kingdom Metazoa; phylum Chordata; class Mammalia; order Primates; family Cercopithecidae; genus Macaca; species Macaca thibetana. The sequence continues at coordinate 116,800,071 of NC_065580.1, forward strand.
CCACAAAAGACCACAAATAGCCAAATCAATCTTGATTAAAAAAGAACAATGAATATTATCTCACATCTATTAAAATGGTTATCAAAAAAATAGATAAGTGTTGGCAAGGATATGGAGAAACTGGAAACCTTGTACACTATTGGTGGGAATGCAAAATGGTACAGCCATTATGGAAAACAATATAGAAGCTCCTCAAAAAATTAAAAATAGAACTACTGCAGGGTGCAGTGGCTTATGCCTATAATCCCAGCACTTTGGGAGGCCAAGACAGGTCAGGAGTTTGAGACCAGCCTGGCCAACATGGTGAAACACCGTCTCTACTAAAAATACAAAAATTAGCTGGGTGTGGTGGCAGGTGCCTGTAATACAAGCTACTTGGGAGGCTGAGGCAGGAGAATCGCTTGAACCCAGGAGGCGGAGGTTGCACTGAGCAGAGATCGTGCCATTGCACTCCAGCCTGGGTGACAAGAGCAAAACTCCATCTCTCTCTCTCTCTCTCTCTCTCTCTCTCTCTCTCTATATATATATATATATATATATATATATATATACACACACACATATATGTATATAAAACTACTGTATAATCCAAGAATTGTGCTGTTGGGTACATATCCAAAATAATTAAAATAAATATATTGTAGAGATATCTGCCCTTCCATGTTTATTGTAGCTTTATTCACAACAGGAAAATATGGAAACAACCTAAATGTTTATTGACTGATGAATGGAAAAAGAAAATGTGGTATATACATGTGATGCAATAATATTCAGCCTTAAAAAAAGAATGTTTTGTTATCTATAAAAAAAAAAAAAAACCTGGAGGGAATTATGCTAAATGGAAAAAGCCACAGGCTGAAGAGATGGGGAATTGAGGATTTGTTCAATGAGTATAAAGATTCAATTATTCAAGATGAATGCATTCTAGAGATCTTCTGTACAACATAGTGCCTACATTTAACATTGTGCACTTTAAAATGTTACTAAGAGGGAAGATCTCATGTAGTGTTCTTGCCACATGGACACAAACACACACATATATGCATGAACACACATATATGCACACACACACAAACAATCATAAGGACATGGGGAAATTTTTGGAGATACTGGATAGGTTTTTTTCCTTGATTTTGGTGATAGCTTCACAGGTCTATGCATATGTCCAAACTCATCAAATTGTATACATTAATTATGTACAGTTTTGTTCTACATCATCTGTATTAGTCTGTTTTCATCCTGCTATAAAGAACTATCTGATACTGGGTATTTATGAATTAAAAATTTTTAATTGATTCACGGTTCCACGGGCTTAACAGGAAGCATGACTAGGAAGCCTCAGGAAACTTACAATCATGGTGGAAGGCAAAGGAGAAGCAAGCACATATTACCATGGTGGAAGAGAAGAGAGAGAGCAAGCAAGTGGGGAACTGCCACACACTTTTAAACCATCAGATATCGTGAAAACTCACTCACTATCATGAGAACAGCATGGAGGAAATCCACTCCCACAATCTAATCTCCTCCCTTCAGGTCCCTCCCCTGACACATGGGGATTACAATTTAACATGAGATTTGGATGGGGACACAGAGCCAAATCATATCATTCCACTCCTTGCCCTTCACAAATCTCATGCCCTTCTCACATTTCAAAAACAATCATGCCTTCCCAACAGTCCCCCAAAGTCTTAACTCATTCCAATGTCAACTGAAAAGTCCAAGTCCCAAGTCCCATCTGAGATAAGGAAAGTCCTTTCCGCCTATGATTCTGTAAAATCAAAAACAAGTTAATTACTTCCAAGATACAATGGGGATACAGGCATTGGGTAAATGTTCCCATTCCAAATGTAAGAAATTGGCCAAAGCAAAGGGACTACGGGCTCCATGCAAGTCCGAAACTCAGCAGGGCAGTCATTAAGTCTTAAAGCTCCAAAACAATCTCATTTGACTCCAGGTCTCATATCCAGGAATGTTGATGCAACAGTGTGGGGAGGTGGGGTCCCAAGGTCTTGGGCAGCCACCAGAGAGGCTGGGACTACAGGTATGAGTCACCACACTGGGCCTACCTAAAGATTAATAATCAGTCTATGCCCCAAGCAATCCAAGCCATAAGCAGTGTCTGAAGATTAGGTAAAGGTGCAATGTGCCTGCAGATGGACCTTAAGTCCATTTCTGCTACTTCAAAAGTTATTGCAGTGAGCTTCAGTTCTAGCCAGTGCTTTCCATACAAACCTGCAAATATGTCTTTTTTCTGAACTTTAGGTCTATGGAGAAAAGACGGAAAGGCCCAAAATGACTGCTGAACATGATATATAATGACAGCTGACACTTAAAGACTCTGTTAGCCCCTGGTATCAGGAAATCCAGGTGAAGTAAAGGCCCTGATTATGCTAAGGGTTGCAAGGATATCCAATAATATTTGAATTTCAAATAAACAACAAATAAGTTTAACATAACTATGTTATAAATATTGCATGGAACCCACTTTCACTAGAAAAATATATCTTTAACTGAAATTCGAATTTAACTAGGTATCTTGTATTTTTATTTGTTAATTCTGGTAACCAATATATCTTACATGAACTCTTGCAAAAGTATCCAAAACGCATTTCTGATCACATGTTTCAAGGGCTGCTTCTTGCTTAAGAAAAGACCTCTGGTTGTCCTGGAATTTGAGGTGCTTGTAGGTCTGCTGTCAGCTCAACTTTGCATCTTCTTTCTCCAGGATGCCCCTCCCACACCATTTTTAGTCACGCAAAATCTCTTGTACTTTTGAGCAGGTCATATGTTTCTATGTTTCTCCATCTTCTTGAAGACTGTCTTCTCACTTAAGTGGCCATTGCTCACTTTTCTCTTTGTAGAAACTGTCTTCAAAATCTAGGTCAAATATCATACATCCATGATTGCTTGACTGGCTCTCCAAAGCTCAAATAGTAATTTTTAAAAATTTAATAAACTCTGTCTTCTTGTCTATGAACAGAAATGCATCATCAGTGCTGAGTCAGAAGGACTAAAAGATTTAAAGTTTCAGAAGCCCTGGGACATCTGGGAATGGGAAGGCCAGAAGAGCACCCATCAAAAGTTAGGGAGGCTGACCTGAGGGCCTCAGACTGAAAACACCAAGGCAGTTGGTTCTCATGAGCTCTCTGGGGATGGGGACTGTGAGAATCCCCATAACTGGCGGGAGCTCCTACCAGCTCACTCAAGCTACAGCCTCAGGCACATGGCCCTCAGAGCCATGCTGGCCAGCCACACAGCCCTGCATATTGTTCCCGAGAATGACTGCTCTTTTCACACCTGGGGGAGTGCCTCTCATTGGTCCACTCAAATGTGGAACTGCGGGTAGAAGGGATATTGGGCAATGCAGTTCCCAACTTGTTTTTGGCATACAGAAAGGGTCGTGGCAGGGCCGGTCTACAGAATGCAATTTAGCATATCACCTTTGCTTCAAAGACATCATCTTGACTTTTGTAATTTTATTAACTGGATTTGTAGACTTACCTTGGATGGGGATGGCATCTTACATATTCTTTGATTTGAAATTCCCAGCATAGTGCTTAGCAAATCTTCAATAAATGAACAAATAAATCAAACTTAAAAGTATAGCAGAAGACCTAGAGTCTATCCTCAGCTCCACATATTATCCTTGTTATTTTGCCAAAATCACTAATTACAAGCCTTTATATTTGCATCATTAAAACTATATAAACATCTCCATCCCACACACGCATACTTTTTTTAAATTAACAGTTGTGAGTGATATCACTCTGTAAGTGATAGAGATAGTTCTGTAGGCTGAAACAGCTGTTTAGAAAAATAAGATCTCTTTTAAAAAAGATGTTAATAATTTTAATTATACCACATTTAAGCAGCAGAAGGGGGATTTATTTTGCCCTCTGCGTTATAGTTTCCTTTTGTATGATGTTACAGCCATTTCTTAGTAAATAAATGAATTAATTCAAAATTATTGCTTTAAAATTATGATTTATTGCTGCCATAGACAATTATAAAAGCCATGTACCCATGCTTCAAAGAGTAAACACAAGAGGAGTTTTCTCCTACTGTGACAATATGCTACATTTGGAAAAATCAAGATGAACAACTTAATAAACCTTTGAAAACTGTTGCCATCACTTTTGGTCACCATCACTGTACAGGATTATTTGCAGGGCTTCTGAGGTACACTACTTATTTTCCTCTGCTTTCATGCCATCAGTTACCTTAGTTTGCCTTCATTTACTGAGTAAGGTAAAATGCTACCATAAACGTTTCTCATGATCTATGTTATATGCCACTGGTATAGTTGGCAGAGGACACGACCTCACAAGGGAGGTGGCCTGGGTATTAACATCATTATTGGCTCAAAGAAGATGCTTTACCTTCCTTCCAGTTCTTAGCTGCTTTTTCATCTTGAAAATAACTTCATTCAGATAATAAGGATTCTAATATTCTGTTCTGCTCAAACTTTTTATTAATATACAAATTATAACTTTATATATTTTGTACCACTGGATAGAAAGATATAAAATGTGTTTTAATAGGGTCTGGAAAATCACAATTACTGTTATTTCATAATTCAGATTAATTGCAGAATCAGATTTCCCAGCAATAAACTAGTAGTTGAAAGTGAATGAGGAAGTTAACTTCATGGAAACGATGAAATAAGAAGCCCCATCAATTGATTTCTCCATGGAAACAATCTTGAAGCTGACAAGAAACTGACCATATCAGCTCTTTCAAAATTCTCAGATCTCATGGAAACCTCACAATACCAAGGGAGTGTTTAGTGAAGAAAGAGGCTTCAAAGTCTCATTAAGATATAGTTATGTCCGTTTTGTTTACCTATCTAACTTTCCCTAATCCCTAGGCTCATGGCAGCGCCCCTCAGTCTGGAGTGGCTTTGCGGGAAGCATCTGATTAAAGAATTTAAGACATATAGTAGCTATTTATAGAGCTCTGGAGCATGGGATCATAGATGAGGCAAGCAACAGAGATTACCACAAGCCTGGGAAGAAGGAGGCTGAGAAGGAAGCTTCTTTGGGGAAACATACTTTGAAGGGTTTCCAGATGTAACAGGAAATATGAAGTATACTATTTATGCTCAGGACTGGTCATACACTCAGAAAAAATCTAAGAGTACCCTAGTATTGTAAGTCTAATATTGGGCTTCATGTAAACAGAAAGTGAAGGCTAAGGCAGAGTCACACATGGCTTGACCTAAAGGATTACCTCAGCTCAGAGCCTGTCTTCAAAGATTGGGAGACCTTTTTTTTTCTTTTAGACTCCAAGCATTTCATCAACTCTCTCTCAGGTAACTGGCTAACTGATGAGATAATAGAATAGAAACTTTGGTGGCAATATATGAGAAGAAATATAATATTTGCAAAAGTAGTCTGGAAAAGTCACTGAACAAATAGATTACTGCAAACCTCAACAATACACAATAGCAAATTCTGAAGTGGAGGAAAGACTAATTTCTAGTATTACTACATTCAAAGTGCCAAATTTCAACCAAAAATTATAAGACCTATAAAAAAATTGGAGGCTGGACATGGTGGCTCATGCCTGTAATCCCAGAACTTTGGGAGACTGAGGCAGGTGGATCACTTGAGGTAAGTAGTTCAAGATCAGCCTGGCCAACATGGTGAAACCCCATCTCTACTAAAAATACAATAATTAGCCAGGTGTGGTGGCACACACCTGTAGTACCAGCTACTCAGGAGGCTGAGGCAGGAGAATCATTTGAACCCAGGAGGCAGAGGTTGCAGTGAGTCGAGATTGTGCCACTGCACTCCAACCTGGGCAACAGAGCGAGACTCCATCTCAAAAAAATTAAAATTAAAATTAAAATTATGGCTCATTCACAAGAAAAAAAAAGAAAGGAAATTTACAGAAACTGTATCCAAGGAAACTCAGGCATTTAACTTACTAGACACTTTAAATCAACCATCTGAAATACGTGCAAACACAAAGAAAAAACAATAAAGAACTGATGAAAACCAGGAGAATAATATATAAACAAGTCAAGGATATCAATAAAGATACGGTATAAAAACAAACAAGATTGAAATTTGGATACTAAAAAGTATAATGACTGAAATGAAAAATTCACCAGAAGGGTTCAACAGCAGATTTGAGTAGACAGAAGAAATAATCAGTAAACTTAAAAATAGGACAACAGAGATAACTCACTGTGAAAAGAGGAAGCAAAGCAAGCAAGTCTCTGTAGGATAATTCATTGGTTCTTTTGGTCTCAGGCCACCATTTTGTAACTTGCTCTTTAATACGCTGCCTTTATGACTTGAAAGAATTAACGCATCTTCAAAATTCTGCTCTGTACCTAACAGCAGAGTCTGAAAACATAAGAATTATAGCATGCTTCCTCTTTTTGTCTCTCTAAAGCCCTTCTATGAAGTAAATACATCAAATCTTTTCCATCAAAGTTGAAATGGCTTGCCATGGGTCTAGATAAGACTAGAAACTGGACTACCCAAATTTCTATTATAAACTCAAAATCTAAGTATTGCTTTAGACCTATCCACAGCAGCTTTGTGTTCAGAAGTAGGAACAACTTTGTCAAAGTGTTCTAGCAAGTAAGATTGTTTTAAATAGAAAAGAATGTATTCTAATGCATCATGATAAAGTGATTAAAAATTTACATTTTAGTATATTTCTGCCGAATTTGACTCTCTATGATTAAATTGTCTTTCTTATACAGTTTTGGGAATTTTACAAAATATAAGATTGTCATTCCAGTTCTTTACAGAAAAAAAGTTTGATGGGTAATTTCCATGCTCTTCTTTATTATCAGAAAGACATGATAATTATTATCATTGCTTCTTTTAGCAACTTTAATAATAAGACAAATATTTTCAGTATTTAGTATGAGCTACTTACTGTACCAATTCCAGGCAGGTATGGTTTTCTGTAATTCTAGTGGGAACATAGGGAGGAAAGTTAACTGAATTTATATATGAGGAAATTAAGGTGAACAACTTAAGAAATTAGCTCAAGTATACACAGCCAGAAAAATGACTGATCCAAAACGTGAAATTAGACCACCAAATCCCTAGGTCATGTTCTTTCTGTTAGGCTTAATAACTGCCAAAATGCAAGCCCTTACTTTGCAGTCTTTAATGCAGATTTTCTTTGCTATATTTAAACCTTATAGACGTTACTGACATCAGATGAAATTCTGTCTTCTCCCTGGGCAGAGAAACACTTTTAAGATATTCCCTAAATAATAGATGAGCACAAGGCTAGATGCACAGCACTCAGACAGAAAGAGAAGACAAAAAACATTGCGGGCCAACTCTGTAATTGCACCTAAGTCATCTCAACAACTCCTCACAGCACATGACACTACAGCTGAGGAGACTAGGCTAGAGTTCCCCCAGAGCTTACTAAAACCTCTAAGTTCATGCCTGTGTGTCCTCTTGCATGTGTGTGGCTTGGGGACTAAGGTGTCCAGGGCAGGTGGGACAAAGCAGGAGGAATCACTTTTGATTCTAATCTTTTTCTACTATGCTTTTTTAATTTGCTATGATGAACAAATCAGAATTACTTTTAGAAAACAACGCATTTTGGCCGGGCGCGGTGGCTCAAGCCTGTAATCCCAGCACTTTGGGAGGCCGAGACGGGCGGATCACGAGGTCAGGAGATCGAGACCATCCTGGCTCACACGGTGAAACCTCATCTCTACTAAAAAAATACAAAAAAAGCTAGCCGGGAGAGGTGGCGGGCGCCTGTAGTCCCAGCTACTCAGGAGGCTGAGGCAGGAAAATGGCATGAACCGGAATGCGGAGCTTGCAGTGAGCTGAGATCCGGCCACTGCACTCCAGCCTGGGCAACAGAGCAAGACTCTGTCTCAAAAAAAAAAAAAAAAAGAAAAAGAAAAAGAAAACAATGCATTTTCTATTCTACCTCATTTCAAATTGATTAGTAAAGAGGAAGATCAGCGGTCACGTGATCTCTTTGAAGGGTCAAAAGAACTGAACTGATCACAAATAAGTAGCACAGTTATTTCAACAATTTCTCAAACACACTGGCAAGGTTTGGGGCCTTTCATTCTAGTGTTTATTAACTGGTCATTAAAACAACAGAAAATACAAATGAATTAAACCAAATATCTCAAACAAGCTCATGGAGAAAAGTTCTGTGTCATTGTATTAAAACCTCACATTTAGTTTTTTGATACAAGTTTTAAGAAGCAAGGAAATATTTAGAGAGAAATTTAACATGTTTAACAACAATTTGTGGAAACGTCGCAATATCAAAAACTTAACTTAGCACTAGAAATTTGTAATTATTTTCCTGACCATTAATTTCCACACTAACAACAGACAGTAAAAGTAAAAGACAGATACTCACCAGCAAGCAGCTCAAGGTAGAATGGGAAGGGATGCACCAGAAATGGTGAATAATAATAGGAGAGAATTTTTAGATAAGTGAAGTAAATTGTGCCTCTTTCAACCTTCTCAAACTTTGTTGTGTTTTTAATGAAATTCTAAGTATCAACCCCTTCAATCATATTTCCATATAGTAATGTAACAAATGTTTTTAAAATTTACGAAGCTTCTTCCCAAACTGCATTTCCAATTAGTAATTAAAATCAAATTATTTTCTCTCTCCTAATACTTTATCTTCGACATGACTTAAAATTAAATATGAAAAATAAAAGCATAAAAATCTTATTTTTAAAGAGGAAAAATATTTTATAGATATTGAATATTTTCAATAGAAAAAGATCTTTACATTTAAAAAATAGAAGAAATCACAAAAGATAATAATTCTATACTTTAACATAAAACTTAAAAAGTAATATATAAACTTACAGTTTCTAGTCTAATAAGAAAGGAGTTTAGAAGCCACCACTCATACCCACGCAACTAGAACAAAGCTGAACAAACTGAAAATCAATAATGTTTTTTAGATCCATCAGATAATAGAGGCCATAGGGCACACTGCCTGAAAAACTGGAGAGGCAGGTACCAAGAATCATAGCCTGCTGGGGCAGAGGCTCACAGCTGAGCTAATACTTGAACTGCAATTAGCAAATACTGGCGACCCAAAGTGGAATAGCTTGAAAGTTAAAAACACCAGGGGACCGAATATTAGAGGAATCCACACACTTTCTTGCGTTTTACCTCCAGGAGCCCCACCAGGTTCTCAGAATTATTACAGAAAAATTCCCCCAAGCTTCCAGCAGAGGGGAGGAAAAGTAACCATTGTGAAATATGCTCAAAGAATTCTTTTTTCCTTAACAAAGTCCAGCCCACAGACAAACTATTTCACTCAAGACCAACAACTGACTTGGGTCTTACTAGCCTTACAAATATGGGGGAATAAAAATATCCATCTCAATCCCTGCTAGCTTTTGATTTGGGGAAAGGAAAATACCAAAATCTAGTCATTTCTAGCCTTCTTTTCTTACCTAAATGGAGGTGGGAGGGAACTAGGAAGTAATTCTAAAGGTCACAGCCTAGAGGCACTGATCTCACTAAGAGAGTAAGATTGAATGATGGTATTACAGGAGACATCCCCCTCACGGCCTCCACATCAGTTAGCCTTTTGTATAATAACAGGGAATTACAGATAAAACAACCACAAGGTTAGGCCGGGTAATCCCAGCACTTTGGGAGGCTGAGGCGGGCGGATCACGAGGGCGGGAGATCAAGACCATCCCGGCTAACACGATGAAACCCCGTCTCTACTAAAAATATTAAAAAAAAAAAAAAAAAAATTAGCTGGGCATGGTGGCGGGCACCTGTAGTCCCAGCTACTCGGGAGGTTGAGGCAGGAGAATGGCATGTACCCGGGAGTTAGAGCTTGCAGTGAGCCGAGATCGCCCCACTGTACTCCAGCCCGGAAGACAAAGCGAGACTCTGTCTCAAAAAAAAAAAAAAAAAAAAAAAAAAAAATGACCACAAGGTTCAAACCCTATATGAGGAGGATTCTCCAAGACAACGGAAAAGATAATCCAAAATACTAGACAAAATGTTAGCTTCTGGCACCTAGAGCAAGAGAAAACAGTATACACACCTACAATTGAGCCAGATAAATGTAAACCTCATACGAAAGGCCTATTTATTTCAGTTCATTTTACCTGATACATTAGGTCTGGCTCTCAAAATAAAGTTACAAGGCATGAAAAAGGCAAAAAAACAAATTAAAAAGCAAAACAAACTAAGTAAAAACAAAACAAAACCAAAAATAAAAACAAAAAACCTTAAAGACATAAAATATCAGAATCAGACTCAGATACACCAGGGATTATAAAACTATCAGTACAGGAATGTAAGTTAACCATGATGAAAATATGCTAAGGATGCTATTGGAAAAGTGATCAACGAGCAATAACAGATGGAAAAAGTAAGCAGAGAGATGGAAACTGTAAGAAAAAATAAAAAAGAAAGGCTAGAGATTGAAAAAAAGAAAAAAAAGTAACGTAGACATGAAGGAAGCCTTTGATGGGATCATCAGTAGATGGGACACAACTGGAGAAAAAAATAGTGAACTTGAAACATGTCAATAGACACTTCTCAAACTGAATAAGCAAAAGAAAGAAAGACAAAAAGAAAGAAACAATAAGAAAACAGAGAACAGACTATCCAATAACCGCTGGAAAAGTACAGAAGGTGTAATAGATCCATAATGGGAATAGCAAAAGAAGAAAGAGAAAAAGAAACAGAAAAATTAGTAGAATTAATAATGACTTCAGTAATGGAGAATTTTCCAAAATTAATGACAGATACCAAACTACACTTCTAGGAAGCTCAAGGAAAACCAAGCAGGATAAAGCCTTTTAAAAAAAAAAAAAAAAAAAAAAAAAAAAAGCATCTAAGCATGTCATATTCAAACTTCAGAAAAATCAAAGAGAAAGAGAAAATTTTGAAAGAAGCCACAGATGGGGAAATGCCTTACCCAGAGAGGAGCAAGGAAATGTATTATGTTAGAATTCTTCTTGGAAATCATGCGAGCAGAAAGAGGAGTGGAGTGAAATATTTACATTATTGAAAGAAAAGACACCCACTTGAAATTCCATATCCAGTAAAATTATCCTTCGGAAATGAAGAAATAAGGATGTTTTCAGGAAAAAATTGACAGAATTTGTCACCAGGAGGCCTGCCTTTCATGGTATGTTAAAATAATGTCTTCAGAGGAGGAAAATGATACAGGTAAGAAACTTGTATCTACATTAATAAAGAAAGAGCATTTTTTAAAAAATCAAGAAAGGGCCTTGTGTGGTGGCTCATGCCTATAATCTCAGCACTTTGGGAGGCCAAGGCAGGCAGACTGGTTTGAGCTCAAGAGTTTAAGACCAGCCTGGGCAACACAGCAAAACCATGTCTCTACAAAAATACAAAAATTACCTTGGCATTGGTGGCTCGTGTCTATAGCCCCAGCTACTCGGGAGGCTGAGGCTGGAGAATCACTTGAGCCTGGGAAAGCAGATGTTACAATGAGCTGAAATTGTGCCACTGCACTCCAGCCTGGGCAATAGAGTAAGACCCTATCTCAAAAACAAAAACAAAAACAAAAACAAAAACAAAAAGACAAACTAAAATCTTTTATTTTTCTTATTCTTAATTAGTGTAACAGAAAATTTTTTTTTTCAAAATAGTATTAGCAACAATGTACTATCTAGTTATCACATAGATAAGTAAAATGAGTGATGGAAATACTATAAGGAACAGGAGAAAAATTTAGGAATATGCAGTTACAGGTTAGCTGCATTATCTAAACATCAGTAGATAATCCAGCATTAATTATCAGTAGATAATGCAGCATTAATTATCAGTACATAATGCATGCTCTCAAATTATAGCATTATTTGAGAGTGGAGTTAGATTGATTATAAATGTATATTGCAAATGCTAAGGCAACAAGTAAAATGAAATATAAAGTAAACAAAATAAAATAATAAATTAAATTAAATTATAATTAGTATGATAAAAGAGAATCGATAATGGAGTCATATGAATCACTCAAGTAAAACCAAAAAAGGCAGAAGAAAAGAACAGAAGACCAAAAAATAAGAAACAAACAAAGAACAATGGCAACAAATAGAAAACAATTACAGGTAATGTAGATATTAATCCAACTATATCATTAATCATAGTAAATACGAATGGTCTAATATATCAACTACATATACCAACTAAAAGGCAGAAACTTTCAAAGTGAATAGAAAAACAAAAGCCAGCTATGTGTTGTCCATAAGTATATAAAGCCACAAAAGAGTTAAAAGGAAAGGCATAAGGAAAAACATACTATGATTACAATAATCAAAAGAAATCATGAGTAGCTCTATAAGTCTCAAACAAAGCAGACTTCAGAGTAAGGAAAATTATCAGAAATGAAGAGGGACATTACATAGTGATAAAGTAGTTGACATGGTTTGAATCTGTGTCCCCACAAAAATCTCGTCTTGAACTGTAATATCCACTTGTGGGGGATCAAGGGGATCTGATGGGAGGTGATTGGATCATGGGGGCAGTTTACTCCATGCTGTTATCATGATAGTGAGTTCTTCTGAGATTTGATGGTTTAAAAGTGTGTGGCAGTTCCCCTCTCACTCTCTCTCTCTCCCTCCTGCTCCACCATGGTAAGATGTGCTTATTTCCTCTTCACCTTCCACCATGATTGTAAGTCTCCTGAGGCCTTCCAGTCATGTTTCCTGTTAAGCCTGTGGAACTGTGAGTCAATTAAATCTCTTTTCTCAATAAATTACCCAGTCTCAGGTAGTTTTTTTGTAGCAGTGTGAAAACAAATATAGTGGCCAATTTCCCAACAAGTCATAACAATCCTCAATGTGTGTGCACCTAAGAACATAGCCTCAAAATATTTTAAGTGTAAACAGAACTGCAAGAAAAAAAATAGACAACTCTACTGTTATGGTTAAATCTTCGATGACTCTCCATTTATAATTAACAGACCCAGCAAGCTGAAAATATGTAAGGACAGAGTTTAAATGAACATCACCACCAATCAATTGAATCTAATTGATATCTATAGAACACTTCTTTCAACAACAGCATAGTACAGACTCTTCTCAATCTCACATGAAATACTCACCAATAAATTATACCAATACTATTCAATCTCTTTTAAAAAATATGAGAGTAATTTTCTTAGTAATTAATTCTATGAAGACAGCATTAGTCTGGAAGCAAAATCAAGCAGAGACATTACAGAAAAGGAAAGCTATAAGCCAATATTTCTCATGAGCATAAATATAAAAACCCATAAATTGATAGAACATAGATAACAAAACATTAGCAAATTGAATGCAACAGCTTATACACCATAACCAAGTGGAATTTATCCTAGGTTTGAAAAGCCCTTTGAACATTAGGAAATCAATCAATTTAATCAATAACATCAATATACTAAATAATAAAACATATATTCATTATAAAAATAATGCAAAAAAAGCATTTGACAAAATCCAATATTAATCCATGATAAAAAACTCAGTAAGGTAGAAATAGAGGTAAATTGCCTCAACTTAATAAAGAACATTCAGAAAAACTTACAACTAACATCATACTTAATGGTGAGACACCAGATGCTTTCCTCGTAAGATCAGGCTAAAGCAAAGATGTGCCCTTTCATTGATCTTAGTCAACATCATACTGGAAATCCTACTTAGTGAAACAAGAAATAAAAATAAATCAAAGGTATATAGAACAGGAAAGAAAAAAAAAATACCATCTTTGTTTGCAGATGACATAATTGTTTATGTACAAAATCTCAAAAAATGAAAAACCAACCTAGAACTAATAAGTAATTATAGTAAGTTTGCAGGTACAATATTAATATACAAAAGTCAATTCATTTCAAAGATAATTGATATTTAAAATTTTAAACTACAACAGAACTTACACTAGCACAAATAAATGAAATCCCTGAGTATTAATCTAAAGAACTATCTATAATATCCATATGAGGATACTATAAAGCTCTGATGAAAGAAATCAAAACTCTAAATAAATGGAGAGATAGTCCATTTTGAGAGATAGAAAAACTTAATATTGTCAATATATAAGTTCTTGCCAACTTGATCTATATATTCATTGTAATTTCAACCAAATTTAAAAGGTTTTTTGTGTCTATTAACAAAGTGATTCTAAAGCTTATATGAAAAGGCAAAAGACCCAGAATCGCCAATAAAATGCTGAAGAAGTACAAAATTGGAAGCCTGACACTCCCCAACTTTAAGACTAACTAAAAACAATGATAATCAAGGCAGTGTCATATTGGTGAAATAGTAAACAAATAGATCAATGTAACAGAATACAGTGCTCAGGAATTGACTTATACAAATACATTCAACTAATCTTTTACAAAAGGGTAAAGGTAATTCAATGCAGAGAGGATTCAACAAATTGAACAAATGGTGCTGGAAAAACTAGATATCTATATACAAAAAATAAATAAACTTAGATACAGACTGCACCTTTTTCAAAATTAACTCAAAATGTATCATAGATCTGAATGTAAAATGCAAAATTATGGAACTTCTAGAACATAATGTAGGAAAAATGCAGGTGCCCTTGGATTTGGTGACAGTTTTTTAGATACAACACTACATTTCATGAAGTAAAACAAAAAGGCAAGGTGGACTTCATTCGAGTTAAAAATCTCTACTCTGTGAAAGATAATGTCAATAGAATGAGAAGACAAGCCACAGACTGAGAGAAAATATTTGTAAAACACTTATTAATAAAGAATTTGCATCCAAAATATGTGAAAAGTTCTTAAAACTCAAGAGTAAGAAAGCAAACAAGTCAATAAAAAATGAAAAAGAAATGAACAGAAACCAAAGAGGATATGCTGATGGCAATTAAGCATATGAAAAGATGTCAAACATCATGTATCATTATAGAATTGCAAACCAAAACTATAATGAGAAACCATTACACACCTATGAGAATGGCAAAAACCCAAATAACAGCAAACACCAAATACTGGCAAGGTTGTAAAGGAACGGGAACTCTCATTCATTGCTGGTGGAAATGAAGGATGGTCCAGCCACTTCAGAAAACAGTTTGACCATTTCTTAAAAACCAAACATATTCTTATCACACAATGCAGCAATTACACTCCTTGGTATTTATCCAAATGAGGTGAAAAACCTGCGTCCACAGAGAAACCTTACAAGGATATTCATAATTGCCCAAACATGAAAGCAAACAAGATGTTCTTCAGTAGGTGAATGAATAATCTGTGTTACATCTGTATATTGAATGTTATTCAGTGATGAGAATAAATAAGCTAGCAAGTCATGAAAAAATAAGAAGTAACTTAAATGGCTATTACTAGGTGACATAAGTCAGTCTGAAAAGTCTACATACTATACAATTCCATTTTAGGGCAGTAAAATTATCGTGTATGATACTACAGTGGTAGGTACATGTCATTATAATTTTGCCAAAAGTTTTAGGACTGCACAATAGGAAGACTAAACCCTAATATGAATTATAAACCTAAGTTAATAACAAACTTAAGTTAATAACAATGTAATGATATTGGTTCATTAATTTTAACAAATGTTAAACTATAATAGTTGCGGTGGTCAATTTTGTGTCAACCTGACTGAGACACTGCGTGTCCAGTTATTTGGTCAAATGTTGTTCTGGGTGTATATCTGAAGGTGCTCTAGATGAGAACATATGTGTTGGTAGATCGAATAAAGTACATTGCCCTCCCCTCTGGGGATGACCCGCATCCAATCAATTGAAGGTCTGAATAGAACAAAAAGACTGAGCAAGAAGAGATTCCTCCTGCCTGGCTGCCTTAGCCAGGACATTGGTCTTTTCCTGACTTAAACTGAAACATGGGTTCCTTTTAGGTTTGAGTCATAGGCTTTTGGACTACAACTTACACCCTCACCTCCTCTGGTTCTCGGGCCTTTGAACTTGGGCTAGAACCACATTGGCTCTCCTGGTTCAGGCTGCCAGATTCAGACTAGAATTACACCATGACTTTTCTTTGTCTCCAACTTGCCTGGTATATATCTTGGGACTTCTTTACCTCCATAATCGTCATAATCACTTAAACCAATTTCTTTCTTTCTTTTTTTCTTTTTTCTTTTGTTGACACAGAGCCTTGCTCTGTCACTCAGGCTGGAGTGCAGTGGCACGGTATCAGCTCACTGTAATCTCTCCCTCCCAGGTTCAAGTGATTCTCCTGTCTCAGGCTCCAGAGTAACTGGGATTACAGGCACAAGCCACCAGGCCTGGCTAATTTTTTTTTTTTTTTTTTTTTTTTTTTTTTAGTAGAGATGAGGTTTTCCTTTGTTGGCCATGTTGGTCTCAAACTCCTGATCCTAGGCGATCCACCCACCTTGACCTCCCAAAGTGCTAGGATTACAGGCATAAGCCACCATACCCAGCTGCCAATTTCTTACCATAAATCTCTATCTATACATATATACATCTTATAGGTGCTGTTTCTCTGGGGAACCCTAATACACCAATGCAAAATGTTATTAATAGAGAAATTTTGTGTGCAGGAGGGAGAGCTATGGGAACTCTACAAGCTTTCTGCTCATTTTTTTTTTGTAAACCTAAAGCTCTTCTACAAATGATATGATTAATATTTTTTAAATGTAACATACTTTTTTAAATAAAGGAGACACAAACAGAAAAATATGTTAATATCTACTATTTAAAAAGTTTTTTTTTTAATGTTTAATTTTTTTTTTGGACAGAATCTTCCTCTGTTGCTCAGACTGGAGTACAATGGCACAATCTTGGCTCATTGCAAACTCTGCCTCCTGGGTTCAAGCAATTCTCCTGCCTCAGCCTCCTGAGTGGCTGGGATTACAAACGTGGCCACCATGCCCTGCTAATTTTTGTATTTTTACTATAGACAGAGTTTTGCTATATTGGCCAGGCTAGTCTCAAACTGCTGACCTCAAGTGATCTACCCACTTTGGCTTCCCAAAGTGCTATCATTACAGTGTGAGCCACTACACCCACCCAAGTGTCTTTAATATAGAAAAAAAATCAAAACATTTGAAAATAAATGAGCAAGGTATCCATATTTGAGAACTTGGAGCAACAGAGTGAGCTAATAGGGAATGGCTTCTCACAGTAGGGCACACAGAAATGCTTCCCACATTAGAGCCAGACATCAATTTATAACTGAGCCTAAAATAAGTCAAAATGAAAACTCAAGTATAGGAGAGAAAAAGAAAGAGGGATGAGAATCAGGAGGTGAGCATGCATTCATCATTCATGCGGGAGTTCACAGAGAGGGCCTTCTCTGAGACAGGCCTGCACGGGGTGTACTCCTCCTTTCAGGGAAGAGAACATTGCCAAGGGCTACAGATGTGGGAAACACACACCCAAGGCAGGCTTAACCTGCTTTCTCTCAGTGAGAAGTGGAACAGAATTACTCTCACAGAACAAAGAAAGTACAAGAAGTCCAAACTTCTTTACAGTCTCAGGAAGTAAAAAAATAAGTAATCAGACATTAGAAGCAGAAATTCAAGGCCTGTGCCACCACCTGGACAGGAATTCAAATTTACACAAACTCTCCTGGAATACAACCATTAAGCCAAAGAATTAACAAATAATCTCATCCAGGATGTGCAAACTGCTCGGTGGCATGAAGTAGCAAAGGCAGGTTTGCTCCACAGAACATTTTAAACAGCCTGGGGCACAAAGACTTCTTGCAAACAAACTGTACCTCCAACCATGCATTCATAATCCAAAATGATAAAAACTCATGAAGAAACAGAACATTGCAAAGAAGACTTGGGGGCTGGAACAAACATGTGGGTCATGACTCCAAGAATAGAACATTTAAGAGTAATCAGACGAAAAACTGTGTGTATGAGATCAAAATAAATATAATCCAAATTAAAGAAAAAGATGTTTTTAAATCAATGCTATATATATAAAAGGCTGTAATGTTGAGAATGTAGACATTCTTCAAAGATTACTTAGATCAAATCTGGTAGTG
Source organism: Macaca thibetana thibetana (assembly GCF_024542745.1). NCBI lineage: Eukaryota > Metazoa > Chordata > Mammalia > Primates > Cercopithecidae > Macaca > Macaca thibetana. Next base: position 116,818,047 of record NC_065580.1, read on the forward strand.
ACTGTTTGCTGGCTGTGTGAACTTGGGTATGTGACTCAACCTCTCTATGCTTCAGGTTCCTCAGCTATAAATAGAGATGATAGAAACTACTTCACAGGGTTGATGAGATTGCTAAAGCAGTTAAAAACATGATAATGAGGCAGGGCGAGGTGGCTCATGCCTGTAATCTCAACACTTTGGGAGGCCAAGACAGGTGAATCACCTGAGGTTAGGAGTTCGAGACCAGCTGAGCCCACATGACAAAATCTCATCTCTACTAAAAATACTAAAATTAACCGGGCATGTGGTGGGCACCTGTAATCCCAGCTACTCAGAGGTTGAGGCAGTAAAATTGCTTGAATCTGGGAGGCAGAGATTGCAGTGAGCCAAGATTGCACCACTGCACTCCAGCCTGGGCAACAGAGCAAGACTGTTTCCAAAAAAAGGAAAAAAACACACAAAAAAAACACCATAATGTGTAACATACAATATATCACTTGGAAAAGTGCATAGTTGGTGTTTAATAAATGATAGCTACTACTATTAAAGAACAAGGTTTGTGTACATGTAAAAGGAGAAATAGTAGGACACATGAGAAAGAATGAGGAGAAGAGAAAATAAAGAAAATTTTTGAGAATTTTGCCTATTCAAATATATGTGTTTCTAAATTAATAAACACATGGTATAGCAAATAGAATCTGGCGCATGTTAGATGATCAAAAAATATCTGAATGAATGAATAAGACATGATCAGGATAAATAATAAAAAACATAAACCTAAATAAAAGTGTATATATACACAGGTATACATATGCACATATATACATGCATGTGCATCGTATATGTGTGTGCTATGTGTGTGTGCTTATTTCTGTATGCCTGCACATATGTGTACATTTGTATGTGAATGTGCATGTTGGTGTAAACTGCAGAATATCAGAGCCAAAGCAATAACTCAAAAAGCAGTACAGAGAAAAAGCAGATAATCTCCTCCTTCTCCCCAAAGATAATGATTAGGATGAGAGCAGATCTCTCTTCAAGCAAAAATAAATTTTAGAAGACAACAAAACCCTTGTTTCAAAGTGCTGGGAGGAAACAGCTGGTGACAACTAAATAATCATTCCAGGATAAGGACGAAATAAATACTTTCCTTTAAAAAAAAAATAACTGAGCAAGTGTAACGTTGTTGATAGGCAGTTTTACAAGATGATGTACTTCAGTTAGATGGAAATTAGTCCTAAAGTGAAAAAGCAGAATGCAAAAACAGCTAGCAAGCAAATAAATCTTGGAATATATTGGTAAAGCTAAAAACTGTTGATGAAAAATAAGCATTTATGTGTGTAAAATTGTAATGCAGAGTGTGTTTAAAACCAGAGTCGTTCTGCCATGGGTGATACTGCTTTCCCAGGGTTGCTGCGGTGGTGGCCATCAATCACTTTTGCTTTCTAGGAACCTGGGGACATTTCTCTGACCCCAACAACCATGGATGTCTGGCATTATTTTCTGCCCTAATAATGAAACTTAAATGATATTTAATTTTGCAATTATTACCAAATAACATATAATGTATTAGAGCAGTGCCTCATGGAAAACCTGTTCCCTGAGGATGAGTTTAAGAATAACTTATTTTGAGTTTAAATATGAGTTTAAGAATAACTTATTTTGGGTTCATTAAGCATTTGGGGCAGTTCCAGGGGATTTTGAGGCACAGCTTGTGACCAGCAGTAAATCAGTTTCTAGGTCAAATGAAAGAGTTTAAAGAAATCCAACTAATTTATAAGAAGATTTTAATTTGAGTAAAATGATGGTATTTAATTTTAAATTTTCTTTAAAAGTTATAGGAGAAAACAAAGCTAATGGTAATAATAACTATAAATAAATGTTCATCAGTATTCTGCTTAAACTTATTTGGATTTACTTTAGGAAACTTCTGGTTTCACTCCAAAGCTACTGTAATGTCAGGCATTTATAGAAAATCTTCACAGAAGGAGCTTACAGATGTGGGTTCTCAGCTCATTGCCTGCACGTCCCATCGAAAATGGATACAGGTACTGGAAACCAGACATGCGAAAAGAATAAAAATGAAAAGAAACCAGTGTTATCCAGGCAGTATTGCCTAAGGCTTTGAGTTAAATCAACTGGTACACATCAATAACCTCCACTTTTACCCTTAACATTACTGAATTTATATACTCATTACACATTGCCGAAATGTGTGAAAATCTGCTGTTCAAAGATAAGTAAAGTGCATCCTAGATGAACCCTAGCTTCAAGCTTAACTCTGACCTCTAGTTTGGAAGATATAAGGAGACAGTAAGAATGGGACCACCAGTTACACTGCCCAAATCAGTCACTGGTGTGAAGTGAAAGGGCTCATCTTTCTTTACAAAAAAAGCACTATAAAACCTGAGCTTTGGCAATATCATAGGTCCTTGGACACACGCCTCTTCTCCAGTCAACCCTGCGAGGGGGATGACCAATATCATTTTAATCTCTATTCACATATGCTAATTTTCTGTGACCATTAGGACAGACTTCAGTATGCATGGTGTGAACATCACTGGTATGTTATCAATACAGGCTAGTAACTCTGAAAAAGCAAAAACGATGTTTTCTTTCATTTAGTCATTCACATAAACAGTCTTCATTAAAATCTACACTATGGAAGTAACTGTTCTTAATGTTGTTGACACAGAAGTATATGAAACAGTATCTTTGATCTCATAGAGATTTTATGATTTATTTTTATATTTATATATTAAATTTAATTTGCATTCCAATGGGTGATGATAAATACAATGGGGGAAAGACGCTTATGGAAACAGAATGAGCAGGGAGTAATAGTTAAGTACACTGACTAGGTAAGGCCTCTCTAAATGTGACATATGGAGAGGAGAAATTAATGAAAAGAGGAAGCAGCAAAGATGTCTTAGACATCTTTCATAAAATACAGAATTTCATAAAATACAGAAAATAGAACAAATAAACCCTTGAATAATGCCATAAGACTTAATAGAAATAAAAGATGGAGGGGAAAGGATAATTTTAAAAGTAAAAAAAAAAAAATTCAAAAAGAAAGGAGGACTACTGATTATGGCTACATGAGACTGATGATTTCTCTAGCCTCCAAAACTCAACTTGAAAAAATTTTAAAAATAAATATATAAAACCTTTCAGCGTTATTCTGGATATTAACCAAAGACAAACAAATTCTAAAATTTTGGTAACTACAGAAATCTTTTCTGGTAAAAACTTTCCAAAATTTTGATACAAAATTCAAGTCCACTAATTTGTTAGAATGACTCATAAAACTCAGAAAAGTGCTATAATTTGCTTATTATTTTATTTAAAGAATACAATTCAGAAACAGCAAAAAGGGAAATTCATTGGGCAAGGTCTTAGGGGGACAGAGACAGGGTACAGAACTTGTTTGCCCTCTCCTCATGGAGTCCAGGTGCATCACCCTCCCAGCGTATCAATGGATTCACCAACCAGGAAGCTCCTCCAAGCCTCAGTGTCCAGATACTTTACTGGGGTTTCACTAGATAGCCATGATTGCTTAAATCATTGGTCATGTAATTCAACTCAAACTCCAGTCTCATTCTTGTCCATGGAAATTGGGGTGGCTCAAAATTTCCAGTCCTCTAATGATGTGGTTGATTTTTCTGGTGTGCAGCCACATCCTGAAGCTTTTCAGGGCTAAGTCACTTCATTAGCATAACAAAGACACTTCTGTGACTTGGGAATTCCCAAGGACTTTTGGTGATATGTGTCAGGAACCAGGGACAAAGGCCAGATGTATTCTCCATAATATCACAAATATATATAATAATACCACAAAGGAAGATACAAAACTGGAACTATATTAAAATTTCTATATTCTATCAGAATTAGGTTAGTATTAATTTGAGGTCAATTATAAGATGTTTGGATTCATATTGTTATGCCAGAGCTACCTCTAAGAAAATAATTGAAACATATGGAAATACAGTTTTAAGGAGAAAAGATTAAAATTGTATGTTAAAAATTATATAACACAAAAGAAGCCTAAAGAAGGAGAAACAGAGAAACAAATGTAGACACAGAAAACAAATAGTAAAATGGAAAATGTAAATCCAATCATTTACATTGAATGTGAACATTTACATTGAATGTGAACAACCTAACAACCACAGGGAATAGGCAGAGATTTTCAGACTCAGTGAAAAAAATGAGAACATTCAACTCTTTGCTGTTTCCAAGAGACAGACCATATAAGCAAGAATGCAAGTTTGAAAGTAAAAAGATGGAAATACATTGAGACAGACCATAGATGCAAGAATGAAAGTTTGAAAGTAAAAAGATAATGGCCAGCCAACAAAATTAGGTAGTGATCCCTGGAATCTGTAGATATTACCTTATAAGGAAAAGAGTCTTTGCAGGCGTGATTAAATTAAGGACCTTCAGGTTATCCTGGATTTTCCAACAGGTACTAAATTCAATCATGAATGCCCTTACAAGAGAGACATAATCTTCTGTGTATAATCTGTGTATGGTATACACGTATTCCATGTATAAATTCTTTCTACATATAAGAGATATGCAGAGAAAGATTATGCAAAGAAGAAGAGGAACAATGTGACCAAGAAGGCAGAGATTTGACTGATATGGCCACAAAGATGTATCACTGTAAAACAGGGATGATGGATGATTTGAGGTGTCAACTTGACCTGATTAAGGGATACCAAGATAGCTGGCAAAGCACTATTTATTTTCAATTATTTTATTAATTATTCTCAATGTTTCAGTAGCCACTGAGCCCATCTGTCTTCTGCTGAAGGGGATGTCTAGGTGGTTTGGCATTTGATTAGAATGATTGGGCTGCCTTATCTCAGGGGGCACTTGTCAGGGGTTTGTCCAAGGGTTTTCTTGGGGAAGCAGAATCCTGTAGATATGTGGCTACAGAAATGTTGTTGAGATATTAGTGTTAAGTTTTGGAGGTTGAGAACTGCATCCAACATGACATGACAATGAGAACTGCATCTGACATGACTGTTTTCCTTCTTCAAGCTGCACTTTGATGATGTCATGTTAGCAGAATTAAATGTATATGGTGAAATAAACTGCAATTATAATGATGGATTATGGACTGTCAGGATAATTTCCGGCCACAGTTACATACACACTTATACATTCTCTCTCTCTCACACACACACACATTGTATTAGTTACAGGCAAATGATTTAATCTCTGTTGGGAACAGGCCCCCCAAAATCTGGCCATAAACTGGCCCCAAAACTGGCCATAAACAAAATCTCTGCAGCACTGTGACAGGTTCATGATGGCCGTGATGCCCACGCTGGAAGGTTGTGGGTTTACTGGAATGAGGGCAAGGAACACCTGGGCCACCCAGGGCGGAAAACCGCTTAAAGGCATTCTTAAACCACAAACAATAGCATAAGCGATCTGTGCCTTAAGGACATGCTCCCACTGCAGGAGCCAAACCCATCCCTTTATTTCGGCCCATCCCTGCATTTCCCATAAGGAATACTTTTAGTTAATCTGTAATCCATAGAAACAATGCTTATCATTGGCTTGCTGCTAATAAATACGTGGGTAAATCTCTGTTCGAGGCTGTCAGCTCTGAAGGCTACGAGACCCCTGATTTCTCACTCCACACCTCTATATTTCTGTGTGTGTGTCTTTAATTCCTCTAGCGCTGCTGGGTTAGGGTCTCCCCGACTGAGCTGGTCTTGGCAAATCTCAATAAGCAATAGATTAGATATATTATCCTCTTAGAGAAAAACATATGCTAAAAAATTTCCTGTGGGTCAGGGTTAGGCAGACTGCATTTGTTGGAAGTCACACACTGGATGTTCATTGCTTCTTAGTCTCCTTTGCATAGCTCAGAGTGTTATCCATGGATCAATATAAAGCAGTGGAAAGCTATGGGGGCAATAGCATGTTAGTTTGTCCAGACCACCCTATGTCAGCCCCCAAAACCACCTTCTCATTTCTACAGTTTATGAAGTCTTAGGTTTTAATCATGAATTAAAAGAAACAGATATATTTGCAGAACATCTCTGCATTTTCTATAAAAGCTGCTGATATGGGTATTTTCTATTGAGAGCTCCTTCTCCTGTAAATTCAACTAAACATGAAGAACAACATAACTTCTATTTCTTCTGCTTTGGGCTGCCTACTTGAATTGTCAACACTTCTATATTTAGTCTCAAAGGCTTTCCTTAGCTTGCATTTTTAAATCATAATCACAGAAGAAAAATGGCAGCATAGTGAGAGCCCACATTTGTTGAGTGTTCAATTTGTACCAGGCATTGCCCATATCTAATCCTTTCACCAATCTTTGGAGATATGTGCTGGTGTTATCACCACTGTATGGGTATAGAAACTCACACTGAGGGTTGATAAACAATTTGTCAAAAACCACACAGCAAGTAGGTTGGTAAGTCTGTATTTAAATCTGCATTCTCAAGTTCCAGTGTACCACCTCCTGCTCATTTGCAACCATGCAATAACTATTCAGGTTTTATTACATATGCTTTTTTGTAAAGGTAATGTGTAAAGCAACTAGAAAAATCATATCTCACATTCTCATGTTTTGACCATTCTTTTCATTTCAGCAATGACCTTATAATGAGGCCACACAGAAGCAAGACAACCATACAGTGAATGAAGGTGACACTATCTGTGGACCAGTTCCCAGAGCATGGCCTTGATCCTATGGACCAGGTCAGCCTTGGGGCTTTTTTCATTACAGGAAGGAATGGTCAGATTTACAATTTGCATACATTTCTTCAGCTGCTTAGTATGGGGTGGATGTATGGGTCTGAACTTGAAAGCAGGAAGCCTAGTTTGGGGCTCCTCAAATAGTACAATTAGAAGAAATCTGAGCTGGAGTTAGCATCCTAAGAAGGCTTTGAATGTGGGAGGTAGAGAATGTGTGTGTGTATGTGTGTGTATATATATATATATATATATATATATATATAAAAATAAAATAATATAATATATACACTCATTCCAAGCTAAAATGTTCATAAATTTGTGTCACTGAGAAAGACCTTGAGAAGTGTTGAAACTCGCAGAGACTTCTTGTTCAAATCTCTCATTTATGGATGACATTCAGAGACAGGAAGATAATTTCCACTGATGTGTGAGTTGCCTTTGGAAAGGAAGCCTCAAGGAAAGAAGCTCATTGTGCAACTTGGATAATATAATGAGGACCATGAATTTATAATTGAGCAACAAAGCAGAATCAGGAAGCAACATCATGTTTCTAAATTAAAAGATCTGTTTGGAAAAAATTTAAGTGTTGGTCCTGACAACTTCTATAATTGTGCTGAAACCTTCTTAAGCATTTGTGATTCAGCATTCTTTTAGTTACAGTTGAACATCAAAAATAATAATAATAAAAGTCCCCCTAATATATTTTAGGCAGTTATTTCTTTCAGATGACACTGTGACGGACATTTTTAAACTCTGTGTATTGTACAATAAATGCTTGGCAGATTAGCAATTTGCTGTAAATAAGAATGTTTAGAGAGCAGTTTAATAATATTAAACTTTGTGAACTTTATTTTGTTTACTGATCACTCGTGTTAACAGACTAAAACATGCAACCATCAGGCACTATTAAAACGCTGGACATAAGTTGTTTGATACATATTTTTAAGCATAGATGGCCGTTCCTTTGACAGATTTTTATAATATTTTTGCTGCAGCATCAAATTTTTTTGAGAAAGACCACCCCTGGCACAGGAAAACATGAAACTATTTCAAAGTATATTAAATGTCCTGCTTGTTTCCTTACTATTGTTTTAAATGTCACTATGGAGATGATAGTTACACTGAATTTTAAGGGAAGAAAAGCAACCAATTAACCAAAAATAAGTGCAAAACTATTTCAGCATTAGAAATAGCTTGCCTTTTTTCTGACATGGATACTGCTTTAAAACTTTCTTAATGGCAATCCTTGGATTCACAGAATCAGAGTCTCAAAATGGAAAACCAACTTCAGAAGATATTTAACCTTGTTTTTTGTAACCTTCCTAATATAAAATCTCCCATCTGTTTAAATAGTTCCATTAATCATCACAACTTTGTCATTGAGTATAGATGTGACTAAGAAGCTTCTAGAGAATTGTCTTAGGTAGCACATGAAATTATACCTGCCATTCATGACTAAAAATGAAATAATCTTAACATTGAAGGGATATTGATGAGGATTACCCCCCATGCATCTTAGTAATTAGAACTTTCTTCCACAACATCCCTTATAGATTTGTTGAGAGCTACTATCTGTGTATACCTTTCAGTCTTCCCCAAACCATGGAAGTGCTTCCCATAATTTCTATTTCAAAGATAATTTTCTTTTAGTTACAGCTGAACATCAAAGAAATAATTCCTCTAATATGTTTCAGGTATACTAAGAAACTTGCCTCAAAATACAAAGGCAAATGGTGGTACAGCCAGATTGCAAATGCTGGCCTTTCACCTCTAAAGTCTGCACTGGTTTCTCCCATGTAGCCAGGTCACTGGAACACATATCTGCCTGCGTTGGGAGACTGTGTATTTCCCACCATTGGAACACTACCATGTTCAAAGGATGTTGTGGTAAGAGACTGCACTTCAGAGTGGTAGATGAAATGGATGGCTACATAGTTACTGCTTTCTTTTCAGAATCTGAGACTCCATGATCCTTTTAATCTAAGGGTGTGTGTGAAGGGACAGAGGGTCACAGATCTACTGCCAATTGTTCCACTATTTCTTCATTGAGCACATTGTACCTCAGCCAGGAGCCAGACCTTCTCATGCACGAGGGCCGGTTCCTATCTTGGTGCATTTGTCTCATGTGCTAATGTGAGGACAATTTGGCAAATGATTTATCAGAGAAATATATGACTTCAGGTGCCTCTGTTTCTTCAAATATAAACCAAAGGAAGGAGCGGGCTGAAATTTGATGATGTGTTTGCCTTCTGAGAACTGGGTACAGTTTATACATCAATTTCATCCAGTTTGCCTTGCTGGCTTTGTAGTCAGACAGGTCTGATTTTAAATCACCTAAACTGCTATCCCGAGCCACAAAAAAAGTGGAAGGAGGATAATACTATTTTCTTCTCAAATTCATTATCAGACTTAAATAGGATATTGAATACATGTAAATTTCCTAGTGGGGTACCCATTACAAAGTAAATTTCCAAAGATGTTACAGTTATTCTTCTTACCACTCTACATTTTTGGGCAAGACTGATGTAATCTTAGATGCCTCTGTAGCTCATAGAGAACGGTGTTTCCACCTGTGTGCCCTGTGGAACACTGCTACAAGGTATTAGAAGATGTTCTACTACAACAAAAATAATTTTCCCATGGAAATTATGCAATAAACAAATTCCACCAGGGTTCCATACACAGTGTGCAATATGAGTCCTCTAAGAGAGTGATATAATTAAACAGTGTTATCCCAGGATGTAGCACCAGGATTATGTTCTCTCCCTGCTCCAGAGGATATGAGGACATGGCATGGCATGTAGAATTACACAGAAGACAGTCTGGGACACACTGACAGAGACAGAAGACTCTGCACTTTGGCAATACAGTTGGGGGGCACTTAAGCACCTCGGAAAGAATGTGAGCAAGAATCAAGACATTCATCTTGAATTTGTTTCAATAGATTGAAATACTAGTAATTTGATTTTGATTTTATCGATTATTGGTCACAATTTTTTTAGGACATACCTGAAGAGAAAGGACAGAAAACCCTTGTCCTAGTGGGCAGAGTTGTCCACCCACAGTGGGCCAGGAGATGCCATTTAATTCAGCACCACCTCTAAGCAAAGACTAAAAGTGCTTTGAGGACACAGAGAGAGGAAAAGAGCAAACCAAAGTATCTAAACACAGGACAAGGGAATTTCTTCTTAAAAGGAGGGGTCACTCAACCCTCAGTACCCCTGATTCCAAGTTAAAGACCAGCTAATGCAGGTGAATGAACCCTAGTTTGTTTTAGCCTCTCAGTGCTCAGGGGCTGCTTTGCTATTTTCCCACAAACTGCAACTGCCCAGCTCAGAGCTAAAGGTTGGTGAGCTTTGGCCAGCAGCCATTTTTTAGCAGCTAAATCAGAAGTGTCTAGAAAACTTATCTGTCTCTGTATTTGTTTCCCGCAGGCCCCAGGGAATCTGACCCCAAGGTCAAACATGACAAAGTCAATCCTGCAGCTGGTTTCCTTGACCCCAAGGAAATCTTTATATCCTCAAAATATGGACTAGGAACTCTGAACTGACAAACCAGACTTCTAACCCCATCCCTGACCCCATTAGTAGTGGCAGAGGCCAAGTAGCCTCCCCCAAAGTGCTGTGGGCCCTGGTCTTCAGCTGCTGATAACAGTTGCATGGTGCTAAGCTCAGTCCCCTTGTTACATATCTCACAATGCATGCTCATGTTTCTGTATGTGTGTACCTCACTACTTATGGACTTGCTTTTACTGTGACGCATGGAAGCTCAAAACGCTTAAGTGTAAAGGTCACAGGTGACTAGATAAATGATAAGCAAACAATGTGGTTCCAATTTTAATTTCTACAAATACTCTCAGATGTACCCTCAAATTAAATTTGCTATAAGTGCTGAAGTAGATTTCCTAGAAACCAAGCTTAAAAGTCTATATAAAATTAATGTTATTTTAAATACTATTTTAGTTCTTCCTTTTCTTTTTAAAATATCAAACACATATGATTTGGCAGGCCTCCCTGTGAGGATGTCTCATTTTGAGATATCGCTGAAAAAAATCTGATTTTCAGATGTTCACGCTAGTAAATACCCAGAGATGGCTGTCCAGCGTCACCTCCCTATTCAGACCTGGCTTTCCTGCAGCTTGATTTTCTCCATCCACCAGCCACCATTCCAGGCTGCTCATCCTCCTGGGGTTTCTAGCTTTCCAGGGTGATGCAGACCTGAACACTTCTCTATTTTTACTATAGCTGAATAAAGCCCAGGATTTTTTTCCGAATAAGGTTTCTATTGCTGTAGAATATTCAGCCTATGGACAAGAGCAAACAAATGAGTGATGCTGGAAACATGAGACGTGAGTCTGGACCTCTAGAGTTCTCACAGGCAGTGAGTTCTTGCCAGTGGCTGGCTGCTCTCTTAGGCAATACCTGGAAGTCCCTCTCATCCCTTGCTTTTCTCATGATTCCTGAGGGCGGAGCTGGAAAACATCCCCAGTCTACTCACCCTAAACCACCTTTCTCCTCTTCCTCAACCTAAAAGCCAGGAGACACAGCTAAGAGAGAACAAGGGCTGGAGACACCAGGAGAGCTCCATGCTCCTTCCTGATCTCCCTCCGGGTGGGTTGCATACCCAGATATCCCAGCCAACGCGCTTCTAAGGAACTCAAGTGACCTACTCCTCTCTATGGAAGAGGAATGGCTGAAGGCACAGGGGATCGTCAAAACTTTCACCTCATCCAGGGCAGGTTGCATTCCCTAATGGAGCCCGACTCACACCTGGGCAGGTGGCATCAAGCAAGTACTTTCATCCAATTGGCTTTGATACCTAGTTGGTAGTGGTTTCAGAACACCAGTCCTCTGAAGGAAGATGCCTTCCGAATAAATTTTATTCAGACGAGCTGTAGGAGCCACCCTGGGAAAGAGAGAAGGGCAAGAAGGAGGGTTTTCATGTTCTTGCTGTCAACCTTCAGCCACAGTCCCAGTGGTTGGGGATTTCTCATTATATCTTATTTAAAGAAAGAACTTTCATAACCCAAAACTTGAAAACTACTAAATTGCACAATCCTGTAAAGATCCTTTTAACTCTGTCATCTCAACTTTGTTAAGTACTTATGTCATCATTATTTAACTTCTCCTGGAAAATGTAAGTGATTATCTAATCCAGTCATTGAACATCTGTTCTTCCTTTCTTCTTTCCCTTTTCCTTTCTCCCTTCCTTCCTTATTTCCTTCCTTTCTTCTTTCCTCCTTGGTTTTCATGCCATCACGTCTTTCATTTTTTCTTTCTTTAAATTTGGAGGTTTCAAAGCGTTTTTTAGAAATTAGTATTTTGTGCTTTTATAAATTATTAAATATTGGTTTTCAAAAGAGGTTTACCCATTACATGGACCAAAAGATAAAAGATAATCCAAATATTTAGACATAGACAAAAATTTAAATCCCCAATTTAAAAGATTGAAATAGATTTTATTGTTTTTCCCTTGATTGATTAGAGACGCTCAACTGAGAGTAGGTTGTCAGTGGGAATGTGCCATGAACATGGATTCATTAAGGAATCCTCAGAGCCAGTCCAGAGACCCAGAAGGCTGTAGGGAAAAGGGTCACCTATGAAGCCTTATGGGACCTGGACTGAGATTCTGGCACAGAGCGTGAGTCATCAAGCTAGCCTCTCTGGGCTTTCCTCAGGCTCTACTACCTATTGTCTGGGCTTTGGCCTTCTCATCTACAAAATAGGAATAATAATGGCATCTGTAAGATTTTTATTAGGGACTCAGTTTTTCCATCTCTGAAAGGATTTTCTTAGGATATGTAACGCTCATAGAACAGTACTTGAGTAGTGACCAATAAATACCACCTATTAGTATTATTTTTGCCATTAATGGTTGTTTCGGAGAAAATCCCTTCACCATTCTGAGCATCAATCTCATCTTTTGTCAAATGTGATACTCATACATCTCCTATCTCATATGTTAAACAATGACCTGAGTCCAGGGAGAGTTGACAAGGTGTGATGTTGGCCATGGAGATGTTCCTGGTGTTAGCATTTAAGTTAATTGATTGCAGAATGTGAGGACACTTCAGGCCATGCAATTCATGTACTTTCTATTCATTGTCTTTCTTCTCTACAGAACTCCTTAGTGGTCTTGTAGTGCTCAGCATGAAGATCCATATGGCAATTGGACAGGCAATCACATTCATGTTTTGAGTTAGTGTTAATGATTATGTTTACATTGTATTTAAGTTACAGATTTTTCTCTCACTTGCCACACATTCATCTTAGTTCTGCTCTGAGGAAATATATGCCCTATTTCTGCTGTTAGAGTTTCAAACACTAGAAGATAAGCATTTGGCACTTGGCTTGAGCTCCCTTCCCTCCCTTCCTTCCTGTTCTATCACATGACAAATTGAGCACATGACTTTGCTTCCTCTCTCCCATCCCACTGTGTATGTACATGTGAGTGTGAGGGAACATACATGTGTGTGTTTATGTAAACACAGCCAAGCCCCTTTGCAGAACCTTATTTTGGACTGAAGTTTTAGGATACTATCCCTGAGGATACTATTTTGAGATAAATCTCTTATGAAATTATTGGTTAAGTTTATATATATATATATATATATATATATATGTATTACCTTTCTGTAATCTTCTGAAAATGTTTGTGTAATTGTTTTTCAATGTTTTTAATATTCTTGCCTTTTTTTCTTTTTGGTTTTAACCAGAATGTACCAGAATGTGAAGCAGACATACTAAGATAAGAATAAGAGTGATTTTCATAATGCTTCAAGTTCAAATAAAAGGAATAATAAAATTGAGCTCCCTTTTCCCTTTTGCAATCTCAGACTCCAGAAATAAAATATTTAATTAGCCCTTTTAGGTTTCATGATCTTATCTTTATTTATTTAACATAAATGACCTGCAGATATTCTAAAAATATCAGAGGTGGCTTACATTAAGATACATCTGCAACATGGTTAAAAGAGAAACTAAAAAACTTTGGTAAAGGAAGGGATATAAATATATCAGTCACCTTGAAATGTCCTTACGATAGTTGGATATCAAATTGACCACTTTTAGGTACCTTCACAGCCAAAACACAAAGGAAAACATTTTTGTTCAAATACATCTCATTGTCTTATTTTTTATAAAATGAAGCCATTTCTATGACCAGTAAAGTATTCCTAGCATTGAATTCTAAAAGGAATGTATTGTGTTTGTATATTTTTGAGGGACAATATATATCACCACAAATAATAGCTCTTTAAAATGTGTTTCCAATACATAAAAATAAAAGTCATAGGTATAACATATTTACAGGAGCAAAACTAAAAATGCCCAGCTCAATGTGCCTTTAATGATTGATTTTACCAGAAAGAGGTATGTCTTATGTTTTTTCACCATTTTGGAATTGATTTATCACTACTTCCTGTTATGCTAAAATTTTTCTCTAAACTGTTTAGATAAAACAGTTGTTTTTACATTACTTCAAGCAGTTTTGAGAAAAATTTTGACAAATCGTATGGATGTGTTTTATGATTTGAAACTAATCAAGAAAACAAGATAGAGAAGTTCCAGCATTCTAGAGAATGGGCAGAACAGTCAAGTACAACAGCCAAGTGCATAACGATTTTCATTGCAGCAGACTGTGGTGGCTCACACCTGTAATCCCAGCACTTTGGGAGGCTGAAGTGGGGGAATCTCTTGATCCCAGACGTTCAAGACCAGCCTGGGCAATATGGCAAGACCCTGTGTCTGGAAAAAAAGAGAAATGAGCGGGGTTCATTGCTTATACTTGTGGACCCAGCTACTTGGGAGACTGAGGTGGGAGGATCTGATGAGCACAGGAGTTTGGGGCTGCAGTGAGCCTTGTTTGCACCACTGCACTCTAGCCTGGGTGACAGAGCAAAACCCTGTCTCCAAAAAAAAAAAAAAAAATTTATTCCACCAGGTGCTAGGAAATGTATGTTTCTCCTCTTAGCATTAACTTGTGCAGGTAAAACATATAAAAATCATAAACTAATCAACTAGCATAAAGGAGTATATGGTCAATAGCAAAAGCCTACCTCTCGCTGTACCACTATTAAGGTTCTTATGAATCTTAGGAATTTGTGATACAAATATGAACACAGGTTTATACATATGATAGGGGTTTTTTTTGAGGAAATATGGTCTTACTATTATATGGTTTTCTTTTCCCCCTTACAACATATCTTTGACATATTTCCATAATAGTATAAACAGATTCCCCAGATTTTTTTTTTTTTTTTTTTTTTTTTTTGCGACAGAGTTTCGCACTTGTCACCCAGGCTGGAGTTGAATGGCACGATCTTGGCTCACTGTAACTTCTGCCTCCTGGGTTCAAGCAATTCTCCTTCCTCAGTCTCCCAGGTGGCTGGCATTACAGGCGCCCACCACCATGCCAAGCTAATTTTTGTATTTTTAGTAGAAATGGGGTTTCACCATGTTGGCTAGGCTGGTCTTGAACTCCTGACCTCAGGAGATCCACCCGCCTCGGCCTCCCAAAGTGCTGGGATTACAGGCGTGAGCCATGGCACCTGGCCTCTCCCAATATTTTTTAACAGCTACATAGTACTTCAATATATGAAAAGACCTGTGGTAAGGGGCCTGTTCTTTATTGATGCACATGTAGATTGTTTCCAGTTTTTACTATGATAAAAATTTTTGGAATTTCTGTAAATGTATCTCAGGATAATTTTTTTAAAATTCGATCAAATTATGTCGATATTTAAAATTTTGGTACAGATTGCTGAATTGTCCTCCAAAAAGACTGAATGAATTTTACATTTCCACCAACAGTTTGTAAATGTGCTTGTTCCTACTCATTCAACTGAAGC
The DNA here is from genome assembly GCF_024542745.1 of Macaca thibetana thibetana. Taxonomy (NCBI): domain Eukaryota; kingdom Metazoa; phylum Chordata; class Mammalia; order Primates; family Cercopithecidae; genus Macaca; species Macaca thibetana. The sequence continues at coordinate 116,833,600 of NC_065580.1, forward strand.
ACTGTCCCTATTGCATGTGCAAATGCATAGGTGGAGAATGGATTATTGTTGAATTTGCATTCCCCTAACTACACATAAAATTGAGCATCATCCCTTAAGTTGTTGGTCATTTGAATGCATTTTTCTAAAAATTGTCTGAGTTGTTCATTCTTTACTTATATATAAAAGACATTATTAACCCTTTTCTGTCTTTTGTATTGTAAATGCAATTCTTAGTTTATCATTTGACTTCCATATAGTAGGTTTTATGGAACCAAAGTTTTGAAATACTATATAGACATACATAACTATGTATTCCATTATGTTATCCAGTTTTCTTTCATGCTTAGGAAGGTCTTCTCCACGCTTAGGTTATTTGTTTGTTTGTTTGTTTATTTATTTATTTATTTGTGTCAGTTAAGGTTTTCTTTGTTCTTGTACTTTAAAAGTAGTACTATGTATAAGTCTTTAATCCATCTGGCATTTAGTTTTGTGTAAGGATCCACATCATATCCCTCCCCTCCTCCTTTTTTTTTTTTTTTTAACTTCAAATAGCAAACAGTTTCCCCAGAGCCAATTGTTAAATCACACTTTTCTTGAGTCTTGGAATGTCCTTAAAATTCACAGCCAATAAACAATTTTAAAGTGCTTTCTAAATGTATACAACTATGCTAGCCACTTAAGACATAAAGATTGATGATGCTTTTGTGCTTAGGAAGACCATAGCTGACAAACGAGTTGGAGACACAAAAAATTGGTAAGAATACAGGGGGTTTACATTACAGAGCAACACAACACAAGACTGTGGAGTGTTTCTTACAGGATAACTGGGAATTTGCCAGCAAGAGATAGTGGGAGCCTTTCACAAGCAGCAGCACACCCATCAGCATGGGGTATTCAACCCAAGAGAACACGGCAGCAGGATATAGTATCCCAAAAGTCCAAATATTTGTAGAGTTCTGTCCTAAGCTGGAAAGGTGGATTTGAATCTACAAATAAACACCTTTGTCTCCTTGCTAAAAGCTACAGATATTCTTTTTCTTTTCTTTTTTTTTTTTACATTCTTAAATATTTTTTATTATGTGTTTTAAAAAACAAATTAATACCAACACAAATAGCATTTATTTATTTATTTATTTATTTTATTATTATTAAGTTCTAGGGTACATGTGCATAACGTGCAGGTTTGTTACATATGTATACTTGTGCCATGTTGGTGTGCTGCACCCATCAACTCGTCAGCACCCATCAACTCGTCATTTACATCAGGTATAACTCCCAATGCAATCCCTCCCCCCTCCCCCCTCCCCATGATAGGCCCCGGTGTGTGATGTTCCCCTTCCTGAGTCCAAGTGATCTCATTGTTCAGTTCCCACCTATGAGTGAGAACATGCGGTGTTTGGTTTTCTGTTCTTGCGATAGTTTGCTGAGAATGATGGTTTCCAGCTGCATCCATGTCCCTACAAAGGACACAAACTCATCCTTTTTTGTGGCTGCATAGTATTCCATGGTGTATATGTGCCACATTTTCTTAATCCAATCTGTCACTGATGGACATTTGGGTTGATTCCAAGTCTTTGCTATTGTGAATAGTGCCGCAATGAACATACGTGTGCATGTGTCTTTATAGCAGCATGATTTATAATCCTTTGGGTATATACCCAGTAATGGGATGGCTGGGTCATATGGTACATCTAGTTCTAGATCCTTGAGGAATCGCCATACTGTTTTCCATAATGGTTGAACTAGTTTACAATCCCACCAACAGTGTAAAAGTGTTCCTATTTCTCCACATCCTCTCCAGCACCTGTTGTTTCCTGACTTTTTAATGATTGCCATTCTAACTGGTGTGAGATGGTATCTCACTGTGGTTTTGATTTGCATTTCTCTGATGGCCAGTGATGATGAGCATTTTTTCATGTGTGTGTTGGCTGTATGAATGTCTTCTTTTGAGAAATGTCTGTTCATATCCTTTGCCCACTTTTTGATGGGGTTGTTTGTTTTTTTCTTGTAAATTTGTTTGAGTTCTTTGTAGGTTCTGGATATTAGCCCTTTGTCAGATGAGTAGATTGCAAAAATTTTCTCCCATTCTGTAGGTTGCCTGTTCACTCTGATGGTAGTTTCTTTTGCTGTGCAGAAGCTCTTTAGTTTAATGAGATCTAAGATCAGAGCAGAACTGAAGGAGATGGAGACACAAAAAGCCCTCCAAAAAATCAATGAATCCAGGAGTTGGTTTTTTGAAAAGATCAACAAAATTGACAGACCGCTAGCAAGACTAATAAAGAAGAAAAGAGAGAAGAATCAAATAGATGCAATAAAAAATGATAAAGGGGATATCACCACCGACCCCACAGAAATACAAACTACCATCAGAGAATACTATAAACACCTCTACGCAAATAAGCTAGAAAATCTAGAAGAAATGGATAATTTCCTGGACACTTACACTCTTCCAAGACTAAACCAGGAAGAAGTTGAATCCCTGAATAGACCAATAGCAGGCTCTGAAATTGAGGCAATAATTAATAGCCCACCAACCAAAAAAGTCCAGGACCAGATGGATTCACAGCTGAATTCTACCAGAGGTACAAGGAGGAGCTGGTACCATTCCTTCTGAAACTATTCTGTCTTTTTTTTTTTTTTTGGAAAATTTAATACCTCATTTTATTTTATTATTTATTTATTTATTTTTATTTTGCTTTAAGTTGTGGGATAAATGCACAGAACGTGCAGGTGTGTCACATAGCTATGCATGTGCCATGGTTGTTTGCTGCAGATATCCTTATGGCCCCAGAAGGCAAGACACATCTGAAAATAAACCACGGCTGCCTGTTGAGGAATCTCACTCTGGTCAGTGGGCACATGATGAGCTGTACTGAGAAGAAGCCTGAGACAAGGCAGTGGTCCAGGAGCCGGCTCAGAGGGGAGGATGCCTGGGCTTGTGAAGACCCAAGGAGGAGCCCCGGGGTGGAGGGTGAGGAGGATCATGAGTTTAGTTGTGGGGGTGCTGAGTTTGAGAATAACATTATGTGCTTAACAGAAACACTAAAATTCTAGGTCTTGTGCATTGATCAGGAAGAGAAAACATCACCCTGGAACACGCAAACTGTCTTCTCTGCTACCTTCCGTGCTCTTCTCTGCAGTCATTGCACCTGGGACATCACTGCTGCCATATGTTCCTTCCTCCTGTTGTAATTATTTAAACTCACTACATGCCTAGGGCCTCTCTAAACAGCAAACACCTTAGGACTAGAGAATGAAACACTGTTTATGTACACAGTGTCTGGCCCACCAAAGCCTGATATAGACTAGGGAATTCATAGACATTTATTGAATGAAATGGTAATTAATTTCAGAAACTGGATATACAGGAGATTAATGGACTGTATAAGAGTTAGTCAAACCTGCTCAACCATCATAAGAAAGTCTTGATACAGAAAATTGTACTGGAGAGCCTGTGCTTTGCACTCATAACATGCGTATGTGCAAGAATGATTCTAAATTTTTTTTGTCATTCCAGGCTCAATATCCCAGTAGTTGGAAATTAGTAATGCTGAGCTTACCCAAGCCACAAGGCCCACATCTTCTGATAACTGGAGTCAGAGGCATTGCTTCTGCCATCTATCACCAATATTTTTACATTTCCTGGTGTGTATTTTCCCAGTATAACTAGATCTTGTTGGACACATCCCTGGATTTACACAATCAGGGGCAGTGTGGAGAAGGTCTGTCCAGGGGTCTAATGCATCCCAGTTTGGCTACCACTAGGCATGTTCCTACACTCTGAATCTCAGTGAGTAAAAATAGAATAACGATGGTAACTAACCATAGGGCCATGCTGAGGATTCAAGAAAGTATATCTTATCAAATGCGATCTCTTACTTAGAAAAATAAAGCACATCTTTATGCTTGTGCAGGTAAAATGTAGAAAATATGAAGAAACTAATGAAGAAAACAAACTACCACAAAACCTACAATCCTGAGGTAGCCGAAATACCATGTATTTCAATATATAACCTGATATGTTTTGGATCTGTGTCCCTGCCAAATCTCATGTTGACCTGTAATCCCCAGTGTTGAAGGTGGGGCCTGGCGGGAGGCGTTTGCATCACACGGGTGGATCCCTCATGAATGGCTTAGGGCTATCCCCTTGGTGATGAGCGAGTTCATGTGAGATCTGGTTGTTTAAGTGTGTGGGACCTTCCACCCCCACTCTCTCTCTTGCTTCTATTCTTGCCATGTGAGACTCCAGCTCCCCCCTTGCCTTCTGCCATGATTGTAAGCTCCCTGAGGCTTCACCAGAAACCAAGCAGAAGCTGGCACTATGCTTCCTGTACAAGCCTGCAGAACTGTGAAGCAGTTACCCTCTTTTATTTATAAATTACCCAGCTTTAGGTGTTTCTTTAGAGCAATATAAGAACAGATTTATAACCTCAAGCTTGATATTTTTCTTAACTAAAATCATGTTTTTATTCAAAACTATAGCACAACATCCCTTTGTGTCACTAAATGCAGTTCTGCAATAATGTGCGAATCTTGCTGGATAGTATTCCACTGCATGGTTTTCTGGCGCTACTTCTCATTGTTGGACATTTGCATTATTTACAATCACTCATCTTTGTAAAAAGAGCTATAATAATCAGAATAATAGCTGACCTATATTTAATTTAGTCTGTGCCAGGCTGCAGTCTACTTCATGAATTAATTTGCTTGCTGTCCACAACAAACCAAGGAGCTCTTAGGATTATCATCCGCGGTGCTGGTCAAGATGGCGGACTAGGAGCAGCTAATACGTGTGGCTCTCACCGAGAGGAAGGGAAGGGGAAAGTAAATACAGCACCTTCAACTGAAACATCTGGGTACATGCATCGGAACTAATAAAGGAAACAATTTGACCCATGGAGAACAGAGAAAAAGCAAGGCAGGACGATTGTCCACCCAGAAGCAACACGGAGCCAGGGAAACTGAGTGAATGAGCCAGTCTGGGGACTCACACTTCTCCCATGGATCTTTGCAACCCTCAGGTCAGGAGATCCCCTCATGAACCCACTCTACTAGCGCTTTCAGTCTGACATACAGAGCTACCTGAAGTCTCAGCAGAGCAGTCACTCAGGCAGACATGGAGCCTTAGAGACCCGGGCTTCCCTGCAAAAGCAGCTGCAACTCTGGCAAAGAGAGAGGTTAGAACCCTGTGCATATCCCTGGGAAAGGGATTGAATCCAGCGGGATAAGCAGCAACAAGCTGCAGACCCCACTTCCATGGCGCCTCCCAGGATAAAACCCACTGGCTTGGAACCCTAGTCAGCCTCCAGTGGCAGCATTACACCTCCCTGAGACAGTTTCCAGGGGAAGAGTGGGCCACCATCTTTGCTGTTTCACAGCCTCAGCCACAATTGCCTTAGGGCTCTAGCAAGTCCGAAGCAACAAGGGACTGGAGAAGTCCCCCACCACAGCACAGCAGCTCTGCCGAGAAGTGGCCAGATTGTTTATTCACATGGATCCTGAATTCCGTTTCTCCTCACTGGGTGAAATATTCTGATGGGGTCTCCAGCCATCCCGCCAGTGTCTTTCGGCCAACACAGGTTTCAAACCTCCCTGGGATGGAGCTCCCGGAGGGTGGTGGGCTGCCATCGCTGCTATTTGGCTGACTCAGTTATTCTTGTTTTCAGTCTTTGGAGAGTCCAAGGTGACCGGGACTCCCCCGCACAGCACAGCTGCTCTAAGAAAACATGGGCAGACTGCTCTCTAAAAGGGCCTCGACCCTGTTCCTCCTCACTGGGTGCGATTTCCCAACTCAGGTCTCCAGTTACCCCTGCCAGGGTTTTCTGGCCAACAGAGGTTTTGAACCTTCCTGGGATGGAGTTCCCAGAGGCAGGGGCAGGTCACCATTTTTGCTATTTGGCTGACTCAGCTATTCTTGTCTTTGGGCTTTGAAGAGCCTGAGGCAACCGGGGACTGAGCAGACTCCTAGCACAGAACAGCTTCTCTACAAAAATGTGGCCAGATTACTGTTTTAAGCAGCTCCCCATCCCGTTCCTCCTCACAGGCCTCCTGACTTGGTCTCCAACCACCTTCTACAATGCATTTGGGCCAGCAAAAGGTGTCTGTCTCCCTGGGATGGAGCTTCTAGAGGGAGGGACAGGCTGCCATGTTTTCTGTATTGCAGGCTTCATCGTTGATGCCTCCATGTATTGGAACATCAGAGGTGACTAGGGACTGAAGTGGACCCCCATCATACCACAGCAGTCCTACAAAAAGGTGGCCAGACTTTTATGTGGGTGCCCATTTCCATATCGCCTCACTGGGTGAGTCATCCAGACCTGGGTCTCCAGCCACCCCCACTAGGGCTATCAAGCCAGGAGCAGCTCTGCAACTCCCTAGACAGAGCTCTCAGTGGGAGAAGTAGGTTGCCATCTTTGCTGTCTTTCAGCCCTTGCCCTTGCTGTCTCCAGGCTTGGGAAAGTCTGTGGGGGCCAGGAGCTGGTCCAGACCCACAGCAGAGAGCAACTACTTCACAGAAAAATGGCCAGACTATTCTCCACACAGATCCTGGTACTTGCTGCTCCTGACTTGGCAGGATCACCTGACCTGGGACTCCAGCACAACCACCTTGCCCCCACCTGATCACCACAATCAGGGACAGTCCAGAATTTCTCTGAGGAGGAAATCCCAGAGTCAACCCAGAACCCCTCCGCCACTACAGTTGCAGTGGTAGAGCCCTAACAGCCCTTAGACTGGGAAGGAACAAAGGGCACTTCCAGCACACTGCAGCGACCATACAGAGAGGAGACTGGCTCCTCTTTTCTGGGGGAACCCTCAGCCCCACTCTTCATCAGGCAGGGCCCCTGGCCTCAGGAACATAGGACAGTTACCCCACCAATGGCTAAGCATACCCACTGGTAGTGGACTAGAGTTTCCCCAGGGTGAGATTCCCAGAGGCATACAACAGCCCTTCTGCCACTGCCACAGTAAGAGTTCTGTCCCTCCTGTCCTTGGTCTGGGGAAGAAACAAAGAGCTTGAAGGCTACAGTCATGCTGCTTATAGCACACTATCACTGCCATATAAAGAGGAGATTGATTTCTCCTCCCTGTGAGCCTTAGACCCCCTACACCCCAACAAGTGGAACCCCCACTCATTCCAGCAGTGCAGTCATCCCACCCCACTGGCTGAACACCCCAACTAAGAATGGCTTCACATTTCCTGGAGGTGAAGCCCTTGTGGACAACTGAAAGCCTCTCTGCCACTGCCTCTGCAGTGGAACTGCCCTTTCCACCCTGAGACTAAAGAAGGAACAAAGACTGTAAGAGCCTTCTCTATACCTCAGACAAGCTGCAGTCAACCCAAGAAGAGGAGGCTAGTCCATCTCCCATGGGCACCCCACTTCTGGCTCATCACCAGACAGGGAACCCCTGGCTTGGGCCCACAGCACAGACCCACCATGCTCAGTGCTGATTGCACTGAGCACAGAACAGACCCCTCAGTACTGATTGCACTGAGCAATTACTGACTTGCATCTCTCTGGAGTGAAGTTCCCAGAAGAAAAACAAGAGACCCATTACCATACCATTACTAAGGTCCCTTTCTCAGCTGCCTCCAAGCTGGGGAAGGAACATAAACCCTGACATCACCCCAGAGCTGTGGTGGACACCCCAGGAATGCCAAGCTGTGATCTACAGCCAACACTCAAGTGGGAGAGGAGTCCCCATTTTCCAAGCATTGAGAGAGAGCACAGCTGCAACTATGAGGAAATATAGGAGACTCCCATGACCAAGCAAGAGCCTAGCAACTGACCAGTATGCCTAAGTACCACCTACTAGACCACACTCCAAAGCTTTAACACCAAAAACACCTCACCAGCATACCTTCCTGTGAAAACAAACACAAGAAGTCAGCTACAAATAATGACCCTACACAAAGACTTGGCCCTGTGAAAACATCCAGAAAATAAGTCGATTGACTACTAAATCTAATAGCAGTTAAAGGAACACCCAGATACAGAGGTGAGAAAGAACCAATACAAGAACTCCAGTAACTCAAATGGCAAGAGTATTTATGTCCTCCAAATGACTGCACCAGTTCACCATCAAGGATTCTTAACCAGGATGAGCTGGCTGGTTATGCATTCTGAATTCTGAATTCTGAATTCTATTCAATTCAGGAATACAATTAAGAATATGGATAGGAATGAAGATTATCAAGATTCAGGAGAATGGCATAACCCAACCCAAGGAAACTAAGAATGACAACAAAATGATACAGAAGCTGAAAGACAAAACAGCCAGTATAAAAAAGAACCTAATGAATCTGACAGAGCTGAAAAACACACTACAAAAATTTCACAATGCAATCACAAGTATTAGCAGCAGAATAGATCAAGCTGAGGAAAGGATCTCAGAACTTGAAGACTGACTTTCTAAAATACAACAGTCAGACAAAAATAATGAAAAAAGAATAAAGAGGAAAGAACAAAGCTTCTGAGAAGTATGGGATTATGTAAAGAGGCCAAATCTATGAATCATTGGCATCCCTGAAAGGGATAGGGAGAAAGCAAACAACTTGGAAAACATATTTCAGGATATCATCCATGAAAACTTCTCCAATCTTGGTTGAGAGGCCAGCAGTCAAATTCAAGATATACAAAGAACCCCTATGAGATTTTACCAAGAATATCAATCCAAAGACACATAATCATCAGATTTTCTAAGGTCAAAATAAAAGAAAGAATGTTAAAAGCAGCTATAGAGAAAGGGCAGGTCACCTACAAAGGGAACTCCATAAGGCTAACAGTGGACCTCTCAGTTGAACCCCTATAAGCCAGAAGAGATTGAGGGCCTTTATTCAACATCCTTATAGAAAAATATCTTCAACCAAGAATTTCATATCCAGTCAAACTAAGCTTTTTTTCATATCCAGTCAAACTAAGCAAAGGAAAAATAAGATCCATTTTAGATAAGCAAATGTTGAGGAATCTCATTACCACCAGACCTGCCTTACAAGGGATCTTGAAAGGAGCACTAAATATAGAAAAGAAAGACTACTAACGACAAATTAAAAAACACACTTACAGCTGGCTTGAGCAACTGGAAACAAGATGCAGGATCCCAACGTAGACATTAAGTGGAATGACATCTTACACAAAAAGGGTATCTTACCCACCAAGGAAAGTCTGAAAGAACTGGAAGAGGAGTCAGATGAGGAGCAGCACATCCTCCAGCAGTCAGTGGTGAAAACATATGAAGATATGACTTTGGAAGAGCTGGAGGATCATGAAGACGAGTTTAATGAGGAGGATGAACATGCTATTGAAATGTACAGATGGCAGAGACTGGCTGAGTGGAAAGCAACTAAACTGAAGAATAAATTTGGAGAAGTTTTAGAGATCTCAGGGAAGGATTATGTTCAAGAAGTTACCAAAGCTGGTGAGGGCTTGTGGGTCGTCTTGCACCTTTACAAACAAGGAATTCCCCTCTGTGCCCTGATAAATCAGCACCTCAGTGGACTTGCCAGGAAGTTTCCTGATGTCAAATTTATCAAAGCCATTTCAACAACCTGCATACCCAATTATCCGGATAGGAATCTGCCCACGATATTTGTTTACCTGGAAGGAGATATCAAGGCTCAGTTTATTGGTCCTCTGGTGTTTGGCGGCATGAACCTGACAAGAGATGAATTGTAATGGAAACTGTCTGAATCTGGAGCAATTATGACGGACCTGGAGGAAAACCCTAAGAAGCCGATTGAAGACGTGTTGCTGTCCTCAGTGCGGCACTCTGTCCCCGTGAGGAGGGGCAGCGGTTCCGAGGGTGACTGAGGCTATAGCTGCTATCGCATGCCAAACTTTCTTGTGACAAATTGTCTGGATTTTTTAAAAAAGGAAAAAGCAAGAATGAATCCTTCTGTTTTTTAGTTTTGTATAAATTATGTTTCAAATCTTTACATTTTAGAAATAATCATTGCTGGAAATTCTGTTAAATATTTTGGAGCTCTTTTTTTTAAATTATAGTATTTCCTCTAAAAAAATTAAAACCAGCCATTTGTATGGCAAATGTCTGTTTTCCGCATTTATATTTTAAGCCATAAAACCTAGTCACTATTTTTTGACATATAACTATAAAAAAAATATAGTTTTAAATGTGAATAAATTATGCAGTGGAAAATTGCAAACTAAGCCTTATAGATACATTGTTTATTTTTATTTTATAAAGAGAGCAATGAGATTATTAACTCAAAATACAGGAATGCTCTCTAGGACAAAAGAATCTTAGTATTTATTGAAGAAACAGACAATTTTTGTGAAACATTCCCGTATCGAAGCAATAACTGAAAGGTTCCAGTTTACTGCCATATTTGGTTAAATGTGTTTCCTTGCTAAAATAGTTCATCTCAGACTGTTAACTAATTTTTTTTGAGATAGAGCTTTGCTGTGTTGCTGAGGCTGGAGTGCAGTGGCACAATCTCAGCTCACTGCAGCCTCCGCCTCCTAGGTTCAAACAATTTTCCTGCCTCAGCCTCCTAAGGAGCTGGGATTACAGACGTGCACCACCATGCCCAGCTGATTTTGTACTTTCAGTAGAGTTTCATCATGTTGGCCAGGCTGGTCTCACTCCTAACCCCAAACTCGGCTTCCCAAAATGTTGGGATTACAGGTGTGAACCACCGTGCCTGCCCTGTTAACTAATTTTGATTACTGTAAGAGGACATTGAATTAATTTTTGGAAATATATAAGCATACACAAATAAACTGTACCTCAATCAATAATAATTAAAAAAAACCACACTTAAATACACAAACTAGTGACAATATAAAGCAACCACACAAACAAGCCAGCAAAATAACCAGTTAACAACACAATGACAAGATCAAATCCACACATATCAATGCTAACCTTGAATGTAAATAGGTTGATGCCCCACTTAAAAAGCACAGAGTGACAACATAGATGAAAAAGCAAGACTCAATGGTATGCTGTCTTCACGAGACCCATCTCACAAGTAGTGACACCAATAGGCCCAAAATAAAGGGATGGAGGAAAATCTACCAAGCAAATGGAAATCAGAAAAAGCAGGAGTTGCAATCCTAACTTCAGACAAAACAGACTTTAAACCAACAAAGATCAAAAAAGAGAAGAGTACTACATAATGGTAAAGGGTTCACTTCAACAAGAAGACTTAACTATCCTAAATATATATGCAACCAACACAGGAGCACTCCGATTCACAAAGCAAGTTCTTAGAGACTTACAAAGAGACTTAGAATCCCACACAACAATAGCGGGAGACTTCAACCTTCAGTGACAGTATTAGACAGATTATCAAGGTGGAAAAGTAACAAAGACATTCAGGACCTGAGCTCAACATTGGATCAAATGGACCTGATAGACATCTACAGAACTCTCCACTCAAAAACAACAGAATATACATTCCTTTCATTGTCGCATAGCACATACTCTAAAATCAACCACATAATTGGACATAAAACGATCTTCAGCAAATGCAAAAGAACTGAAATTATACCAAACACACTCTCAGATCCAAGCATATTAAAAACAGAAATCAAGACTGACAAAAATGTTCAAATCCATGCAGTTACATGGATATTGAACAACCTGATCCTGAATGACTTTTGGGTAAATAATAAAATTGAGGTAGAAGTCAAGAAGGTCTTTGAAACTAATGAGAACAAAGATACAGTATACCAGAATCTGTGGGATGAAGCTAAGGCCATGTTAAGAGGGAAATTCATCACACTAAATGCCCACATCAAAAAATTAGAAACATCTCAAATTAACAACCTCACATCACAATGGAAAGAATAAGAGAAGCAAGAGCAAGCCAACCCAAAGCTAGCAGAAGACAAGAAATCACTGAAATCAGAGCTGAATTGAAGGAAATCCATACACTAAAAACAATTCAAAAGATGAATGAATCCAAGAATTTGTTTTTCAAAAAATACTATGAGAGACCACAAACTAGATTAATAATAAAAGAGAAGATCCAAATAAGCATAGTTAGAAATGACAAGGGGAACACTACCACTGATCCCACAGAAATAAAAATAACCATCACAAACTAGTATGAACACCTCTATGCACAGAAACTAAAAAACCTAGAAGAAATGGATTAATTCCTGCACACAAACACCCTCCCAGGACTGAACCAGAAAAAAATTATTCCCTGAACAGAACAAGAATGAGCTCCAAAATTGAATCAGTAATAAATAGCCTACCAAACAAACAAACAAAAAAAGCCCAGGTTGAGAGAGAATTACAGCTGAATTCTACTAGATACAAAGAATAGCATTCTGAATTCTGGCACCATTCTTATTGATACTATTCCAAAAAATTGAGGAGGAGGGACTCCTCAACTCATTCTATAAGGTTATCAAAACCTGGCAGACACTCACACACACACACAAAAATACTTCAGGCCAATATCCTTGATGAATACCAATGCAAAAACCATCAACAAAATACTTGCAAACTGAGTCCAGTAGCACATCAGAAAGCTAATTTACCATGAAGAAGTAGGCTTCAACCCCAGCATGCAAGGCTGGTTCAACATATGCAAATCAATAAATGTGATTCATCACATAAACAGAACTAAAGACATAAACCACATGATTATCTCAATAGATGCAGAAAAGATTTTAAATAAAATTCAACATCCCTTCATGATAAAAACTCTCAATAAACTAGGTATTGAATGAACATATCTCAAAATAATGAGAGCCATCCATGACTAACTCACAGCCAACATCATAGTGGACGGGCAAAGGCTGGAATTATTTCCCTTGAAAACTGGCACAAGACAAGGAGGTCCTCTCTCATCACTCCTATTCAATATAGTATTGAAAGTCCTGGCCACAGCAATAAGGAAGGAGAAAGAGAAGGACATCCAAATAGGGAAGGAGGAATTCAAACTATCCCTGTTCACTGATTACATAATTCTAAATCTAGAAAACCCCATAATCTCAGCGCAAAAGTTCCTTCAGCTGATAAACAACTTTAGCAAAGTCTCAGAATACAAAATCAATGTACAAAACTCACTAGCATTCATGTATACCAACAACAGCCAAACTGAATGCCAAATCATGAATGTAATCTCATTAACAGTTGCCAAAAAAAGAATAAAATACCTATGCATACAGCTAACCAGGGAGGTGAAAAATACCTACAAGAACTACAAACCACTGCTTAAAGAAATCAGAAATGATACAAGTAGAAAAACATCCCATGGTAATGGATAGGAAGAATCAATATCATTAAAATGGCTATAATGTGCAAAGCAATTTATAGATCCAATATTATTCCTATAAACTACTAATGACATTCTTCACAGAACTAGGAAAAACTATTTTAAAATTCATATGGAACCAAAAAGAGCACAAATAGTCAAGGCAATCCTAAGCTGGGGTGATTATGTTACCTGACTTCAAACTACACTACAGGGCAACAGTAACCAAAACAGCATGGTGCTGGTACAAAAACAGACACATAAACCAATGGAACAGAATAAAGAGCCCAGCAATAAGGCTGCACATCTACAACCATCTGATTTTTATGAAGCTGACAAAAACAAGTAATGGGGAAAAGACTCCCTGTTAAATAAATGGTGCTGGGATAACTGGCTAGCTATATGCAGAAGATCAAAACTGGACCCCTTCCTTATACCATATACAAAAATCAACTCAAGATAGATTAAAGACTTAAATGTAAAACCCAAAACTCTAAAAACCCCAGTTGCCTGGAAGACAACCTAGGCAATACCATCCTGTACATAGAAATGGGCAAAGATTTCATTACAGACACCAAAAACAAGTGCAACAAAAAGAAAAATTGACAAATGGAATCTAATTAAACTTCAGAGCTTCTGCACAGCAGACATCCTACAGAACGGGAGAAAATATTTGCTTCGCAAGCTATGCATTTGACAAAGATTCAATATCCAGCATCTCTTAAACAAATTTACAAGAGAAAACAAAGAACTCCATTAAAAAGTGAGCAAAGGACATGAACAGACACTTTTCTGAAGAAGACATACATGCAGTCAACAAGCATATAAAAAAAGCTCAATATCATTGATTACTAGAGAAATACAAATCAAAAGCACAATCAGATACCATCTCACATCAGCCAGAATGGCTATTAATAAAAAGTCAAGGCTGGGCACAGTGGCTGATGCCTGTAATCCCAACACTTTGGGAGGCAGAGGCTGGTGGATCACCTGAGGTCAAGTGTTTCAGATCAGCCTGCCCAATATGCCAAAACCCTATCTCTACTAAAAATACAAAAATTAGGCCAGGCACATTGGCTCACGCCTGTAATCCCAGCACTTTGGAAGGCCGAGGTAAGTGGATCACCTGAGGTCAGGAGTTCGAGACCAGCCTGGCCAACATGCTAAAACCCTGTCTCTACTAAAAAATGCAAAAATGAGGCAGACATAGTGACAGGAACTTGTAATCCCAGCTACTTGAGAGGCCGAGGCAAGAGAATCACTTGAACTTGGGAGGCAGAGGTTGCAGTGAGCTGAGATAGTGCCATTACACTCCAAACTGAGCAACAGAAGGAGACTTTGGCTTAAAAAATAAAAATAGCTGGGCATGATGGCATGTAACTGTAGTCCTAGCTACTTGGGAGTCTGAGACAGGAGAATCTCTTGAACCCGGGAGGCGGAGGTTGTAATGAGCCAAGATCGCACCACTGTCACTCCAGTCTGACAGAGTGAGACTCCGTCTCAGAAAAAAATATTTTTAGATAAATCAAAATTAAAAAAGTAAAAGTCAAAAAACAACAGATGCTATGAGGTTGCAAAGAAAAGAGAATGCTTATACACTGTTGGTTGGAGTGAAATTAATTTAACCATTATGGAAAGCAGTATGGTAATTCCTTAAAGAGCTAATAGCAAGATTACCATTCAACCCAGCAATCACATTACTGAGTGTATACCCAAAGGAATGTAAATCATTCTACCATAAAGACACATGTACGCAAATGTTCATTGCAGTTTTATTCACAATAGCAATGACATGGAATCAACCTAAATGCCCATCAATGAGATTAGATTTAAAAAAATGTGGTACATGTACACCATGGAATACTATGCAGCCATAAAAAAGAATGAGATCATGTCTTTTGCAGGAACATGGATGGAGCTGGAGGCCATTATATTTAGCAAACCAGTGCAGGACTAGAAAACCAAATACTGTATGTTCTTACTTATACGTGGGAGCTAAATGATGGGAACTCATGAACACAAAGAAGAGAACAACAGGCACTGGGACCAACTTGAGGGTGGAGGGTGGGAGGAGGGAGAAGAGTAGAGAAAGTAACTATTGGGTACTAGGTTTAGCACTTGGGTGATGAAATAATCTGTGCAATAAACACCCAAGACACGAGTTTACCTTTATAACAAACCTGCACATTTACTCCTAAACCTAAAACAAAAGTTTTTTAAAAAAGGAATATAGGCCCCATTTTAGGATGCAAGAAACTGAGGCACCAAATTCTCACAGATAGAGTAAGTTTTCCTAGTCATTATGCTCTATAAGTCTTCATTTAGTTCTTCTCCACTAATCACAAAAATTGAGTGGCTCTGTCTATTGCATGTGTGATACTAAAGTTGTTGAAATGTGTGTCTAAATTATTTTCTAGAAAATTTGTATTAGTTTCCCTCTCTATGGGCAGGGTAGCAAATTGCTCATCTTCGTTCCTGGCAAAATACTAGACACACACGCACGTGTGCACACGCACACACACACACACACGAAGTCTGCCAAATAGGATATTAAAAAAAATCCTCTTAATTTGCTTAACTTTCTCTTTCTTTGATTACTAGAGAGTTGATTTTTTCCCCCATTGGTCATTTCCCTTTCTCCTTAAATGATTTGTCAGTTCATAGACTTTGTTCAATTTCCTCTGATAACATTTTTAAATTAGTAATTTGGAAGAGCTCTTCACTGACAATTGTAAATACTTCTAGATCATATACATTTTAATTGTTTTTTAAAATTAGAATATCATTTCTTATTTAGTTATGATGATTATAGTCATTTGGGGGCAGATCTTTCCTACAATAAGGTTTATGAATATATAAGCCTCTATATTTTCTTCAGAACATTTTTTGTTATTGAATGATTTTTAATTACATTTAATTATAAATTAGCTCAGACTGATTATTTAATTACATACTGATTTAGTTATAGATTAGTTCAGATTGGCTTCTTTAACTTGGTAATATGCATTCAAGTTTCTCTCATATTTTTCATGACTTAGTAGTTCATTTCATTTTAGCACTGAGTAATATTCCATTGTCTGGACGTACCACAGTTTATTCTTTTACCTACTGAAAAGTGTCTTGTTTGTTCAAAGTTTCAGAATTACGAATAAAGCTGCTACAAACATCAGTGTGCCAGTTTTTGTATAGACATAAGTTTTCAACTCCTTTGGGTAAACACCAAGAAGTATGATTGCTGGATCATATGGTAAGAATATGCTTAGTTTTGTAAGAAACTGCCAAATTGCCTCCCAAAGTGGCTGTGCCATTTTTCATTCCCACCAGCAATCAACAAGATTTGTTGCTCTACCTTCGCCAGCATTTGGTGTTGTCAGTGTTCTGGATTTGAGCGATTCTAATAGGAGAGTAGTGGTATTTCACCACTCTTTTACTTTATATATTTCCCTGATGACATATGACATTGAGCATCTTTCTGTATGCTTGTTACCTCCTGTGTATCTTTGCTAGTGAGAGGACTGTTAATGTTTTTGACCCTTTTTTTTTTCAGTCAAGTTGTTTGTTTTCTTATTGTTAAGTATTAAGTGTTCTTTATATATTTTGGATAACAGTCCTTTATCAGATATGTCTCTTGCAAATATTTCCTCCGGGTTTGTGGTTTGTGTTTCCACTTTCTTAACAGTATCTTTTGTGAGGTAAAAAAGTTCTTAATTTTGATGAAGTCCAGCTTATCAATTCTTTCTTTTATGGATTATACCTTTGTTGCTGTATCTAAAAAGTCATCACAAAACCCCAAATTGGCTGGATTTTATCCTATGTAATGTTCTAGGAGCTTTAGAGTTTTGTGTTTTACATTTAGGTCATTTGTTTATTTATTTAGAGACGGAGTCTCACTCTGTCACCAAGGCTGGAGTGCAGTGGCATGATCTCGACTCACTGCAGCCTCTACCTCCCAGGTTCAAGCAATTCTCCTGCCTCAGCCTCCCAAGCAGCTGAGACCACAGGCATGCACCACCATGCCTGGCTAATTTTTGTATTTTTGGTAGAGACGGAGCTTCGCCATATTGGCCAGGCTGGTCTCAAACTCCTGACCTCAGGTGATCCATCCACCTCAGCCTCCCAAAGGGCTGGGATTAGAGGTGTGAGCCACCACACCCAGCCTATCATTTATTTCTAGTTAATTTTATTAAGAGTATAACGTCTGTGTCCAGATTTATATTTTTGCTTATGGCTGTCCAGTTGTTCCAGTATCACTTACTGAAAAAGCTATTTTTTCTCCATTGTATTACCTTTGCTCCTCTGTCAAAAATCAGTTTCTGGGCTCATTATTTTGTTTCATTGATCTATTTGTCTATTCTTTTACCGATATCACACTACCTTCATATAATAGCATTATACTAATTCTTGAAATTGGATAGTGTCAGTCCTAAGATTTTGTTGTTCTTCAATATTATGTTGGCTATTCTGGGTCTTTCGCCTCTCTATATAAACTTTAAAATTAGTTTGTTGATATCCATAAAATAAGTTGCTGGTATTTTAATTGATATTGCATTGAATACATAGATCAGTTTGAGAAGAACCTAATATACTGACTATATTGAGTCTTCTTATCAATGAACATGAAATATCTCTCAGCCAGGTGCAGTAGCTCAGGCCTATAATCCTGGAATTTTGAGAGGCTGATGTGGGCAGATTGCTTGAGCCCAGGAGTTTGAGATCAGCCTGGGCAACATGGTGAAACTCTGTATCAACAAAAGATATATATATCTACAAAAGATATCATTTATATATATCTTTTGAAGATATAGATCTTTTGTAGATATATCTATAGAGATATAGATCTCTATAGATATATATATATAGAGAGAGAGATCTTTTTTATATATAGATAGATATTTTATATATATATAAAATCTCCAGGCATGGTGGTATGTGCCCGTAGTCCCAGCTACTAAGGAGGCTGAGGTGGGAGAATCACCTGAGCCCAGGAGCTCTGATTGTGCTATTGCCCTCCATCCTGAGTGACAGAGTGAGACCCTGTCTAAAAAACAAAACAAAAAAATTCTATTTAGTTCTTTTTTGATTTCTTTCACCAGAGTTTTGTACTCCTCCTCATATTGAGTTTATACATATTTCATTAGGTTTATACCTAAGTACTTCCTTTTGTGTGCTAATGTAAATAGCATTGTGTTCTTAATTTAAAAGTCCACTTGTTAATTCCTGGTATACAGAAAAGCAATTGACTGTGGGTATTAATCTTGTATTCTGCAATTGTACTGTAATCATTTATTAGTTTCAAGGATATTTTGTGTCAATTCTTTTGGATTTTCTAGTCAATCCTGTCATTGGCAAACAAAAACAGTTTTATTCCTCCTTCCCAATCTGCATATGTTTTCTTTCTTTTTCTTGCCTTATTCCATTAGCCAGGCCTTCCAATATGATATGAAAAATGATATCTGTAAGTGATATCTGAAAAATGATTACTGAAAGGGGGCATCTTTGCCCTTTTTTTTTTTTTTTACTTTTTGAGAAAGGCTCATCCTGTCACCCAGGCTAGAGTGTAGTAGTACCATCTTGGTTCACTCCAACCACCACCTCCTGGGCTCAAATGATCCTCCTGCCTCAGCCTCCTGAGTAGCTGGGACTACAGGTGTGCACCACCATATCCTGCTAATTTTTTTAATCTTTTGTAGAGACAGGGTTTCACCATGTTGCAATCGGCCTGCTTTGGCCTCCCAAAGTGCTGGCATTACAGGCATGAGCCACCATGCGCCGCCCTTGCCTTGTTCCTGATCTTAGTGGGAAAGCATCAAGTTTCTAATGTGTGATGGTTATGTGTGATGTTAGCTGAAAGATACTTACAGATATTATTTATAAGGTTGATGAAGTCCTACTCTATTCCTAGTTTGTGGAGAGTTTTTATTATGAAACAGTGTTACATTTTGTCAAATGCTTTTTATGCTCTACTGATATTAGGTGATTTTTCTTCATTAGAGTATTGATGTGATGTGTCACATTAATTGATTTTTGAATGTTGAGTTAGCCTTGCACAACTGGAATATAACTCATTTTATACATTACTGGGTTTGATTTGCTAATATTTTATTGGAAATATTTGCATCTATGTTGATAACAGATATTGGTCTTTTATTTGTTTGTTGTTTTTCTTATAATGTCTTTGGTTTGAAATAGGGTAATGCTGGCCTCATCAAATGAGTTAGAAAGTATTCCTTCTGTTTCTATTTTCTGAAAGAGATTTTAGAAAATTGGCATAGTTGTCGATTACCAAAACTTACTTTATGAAAGAAAAAAATCAAAATTAATTTGAATCTTCAGTCACTATTTAATATAAATTAAAATTGTTGACAGTTAAATATCTATTTTAAAATATAATTCCATGTTTATTCATGTCTTTCCCATTTATTCTTGAGTAAATTTTACATTTCTGTTGAGTTAGATTTGATTGACTATTATATAGTATTTATTCTGGTAATGATTCTCATCATATACATTTTTTTAATGTAGAGAACAAGAATGAAACAGCAAATGAACAGGATCCTTGCTTCGAAATTTCAAAATCCCCTGACTTCTATGGTTGATAGTATTGTGGAAGAAACATCCAAACCAAGTTATTTTGACTGATGCTCTTTCCCCGTTTTCCAGAAAAGAGATCTGGCCAAGAGCTTCAAAACATATAATGAAGAATTGATAGAGCTAAAAATACAGAGAAAGCCAAAATTATTTTTGGGGACTTCACACCACCCTTAGTAATTCCAATAACGAATAGACAGAAAATCAGCAATGTTCAAACACTTGCAATTAAATGGCACAGTTCTAAATAACCCATGGGTCAAAGAGGAAGTCTCAACAGAAATGAAAAATGCACTAATTCTATTGGCAATAGATATCTCATCTGAAACCAGGAAAATTAGAAGGAAATGGCTAAATACTTTTCAAGTTTTGGAAGGAATAAAATAGCCTCTGAACCACATATTTAAAATCTGGCAAAACTATCCTTAAGGAATAAAATAGACAAATCTGCAATTATAGTTGTGGACTTCAACACATCCTTCTCAGTAACTGATGGAGCTACTAAATATAACATTAACAAGCATACAGAAGATCTGGACAACACAATCAATCAAAGGGAACCAACTGACATACACAGAACACATCAGCGTTTAACAACAGCAAAATACAATTTAAGTGCTCCTGGAACACTCACTAAAATAGTCCATATCCTGGGCCATGTAACAAACTTCATCAAATTTAAAAGAACTGAAACAATACATAGTGCATTCTCTCATGACAATGAATTAAAACTATAAATCAACAACACAAAGATAAAGAAAACCTCTAAAAACCTATAAATGAAACAGCACACTTCTATATAACTTACAGATCAAAGAAGTCTCAAGGAAACTTTAAAACTAAATAGAAGTGAGTAAAAATGAAACTATAGTGTAGAAAAACAATCGATTGTACACACAGAAAATAGCAGTACTGAAAAGACAAATTAATTTCATTAAATACTAACAATAGAAATAAGAAAAGAATCCAAGTGAGTGACCTAAGTTTCTGTCTTAGTAAACTAGAAAGAGAAGATCAAATAAACCCATCCTAGCAGAAGGGAGGAAATAATAAGGAAAAGAGCAAATATCAACAAAATTGAAAATTGGAAAAAATAGAGAAAATCAGTGAAAGAAAAAAGACAGTTACTAAAAAAATTGGTGAAATTAAAACATCTCTAGAAAGACTGAAAATAATAAAAAGAGAACAGACACAAATCACAAAAACAGAAGTGAAGTAAGATCCTACAGCAATGAAACAGCATGAGAATACTATGAGTATTTGTGCATTCATTAATGCTACAACTTTGAAAGAAATAGATCAATTATTTGAAAACTGCAGACAAACACCTGGAAAAGAGTTTGGCAGTTTTTTATAAAACTAGACATGCAACTATCATGAAATCCAGTGGTCTATTCCAGAGAAAAGAAAACTTACGTTCACACTAAAACCTCTACACAGATGTTCACAGTAGCTTTATTCAAAATAGACAAAAATGAGAGATAACCCAAATGTCCTTCAACAAGTGACTAGTTAAAGAAACTGTGGACACTGTGGTGGTACATCCATTTCATAATATACTCCCACAACAAAGAGGACACATAACAGCTTGGATGAAAATCAAGCGAATTTTCTATTATTGATATTGTATTGTAGTTATCCAAGATGACACCATTGATAGAAACCAGGTGAAGGGTACACAAGACCTCCTTGTACATTTTTAACAATTTATTCTGAATCTATAATCCTCTCAAATAATTTTTAAATAATATTATTTTTAAAAAGCAAGTTCTGCAGATGGTGGTCACTGTGCCTCACATTCTCCATCTCTGCTCTTTAGGTATATTTAAGACAATAATGAGTAGCTTCTTACCGTTGTGCTAGGGATTGTAGAATAGACTCCCTGGATTTGAGCTTAATGTGAATCAAGACCTAAGTAAATGTGCCCTTGGGATGCTGAACTGGTGTCAAACTTCACAGCTGAATGATGTCACAGGTCAGCTCAAAACCCTTCAGGGGCTTCCTATGATTTTCTTAGTGAAAGCCATTATTGTAAACTGATGTATAATAACTAACATGATCTGATCTCCTGCCACTTCTCAGAATCTCTTACATTTATCAACATCCAAATATATACTCGAATTATTTTTCAAACATAAGGACATAATTTAACCATTCTAAAAGGTAAAGACATTTGTAAGGGGAAAGTAGCACCAGCCATAGATTTTCTTATAGATACATTCAACTTTGGAAGGCACAGAAACAATACTTACAGAAGTACTTGATAAATGGAGTTGAGTATTTTGACTGGTTTTTACATATGAGAGAATTCAGGGACTCCAGCACTCCCGCGCCCTTCTCGAAGAAAATGGAAGATTATAAACTGTAGCCATCCAAGTAACAAAGGCAGAAACCACAACAAAATAATTGAACAAGAGCATTCATTTCTTATCCATGAGGCCAGGGCTAAAATAAACATAAGAATTACGGCTGAAGAACGGAAAGGAAGTATCATAGGAAATGAATATGTAGAAATACCATGTTTAATAAAAATTGAGGATGGTAAATGAAAGAAGAGAGGTAGTAAAATGTATTCCTTTTTGTGATAGTCTCAATATATCAGTTAAAACAAGTTGGTCCAGCCACATTGATATACATAGATTTCAAGGTATAAAGTTAAAACTCAAGTTTGGGTGATATAAGAGAGAGAATGAGAGAAAATATCCTTATTCTGTCATTGCTAATACTGGTGAGTCAATATAGACTCAGTAGTATAATATATGTACGAAGAACTAGGTGGTCAGTTAATCATTAGAAAAAAAACCTCAGACCTTCCAAATCATCATTGAAAAAACTCAGACCTTCCAAATCATGTTAAACTAAAACATTAATAATGACCTTAGAGTAAAATAATGTTGAGGAAAAGAAAAGGGAAGAGGAGGAAAAATATGTCTTGAGTGGTAAGAATAAGCCTGTCATATTAATAAAGGTACTAAACTTATATGGACCACACTCACAGGTGAGGATCATGATCGGACCATAAAGAAAAACCCAACCTCCTATTCAGGAAACATGAAAAAACAGCTAAAACCAAGTAATTACAAAACGAAGTGCAAAGGCTACTGTGAATGGGGAACTGCTCATGCCCACAATAAAGTTGAATTCAGCATAAGGTTATTAAATGAAATAAAGGTACTGATATTTATTGCATATATTAAATACAATTTTTTAAAGTTTTCAGAAAGAATGGGAGTTTGCCAACCACATAATTTCTATGACTCATCCACATCTGTGACTCTAAGTCTATCCAAGCCATAAGATACTGTCCTGCTTCAGCCATCAGCATCACTTGGGGGCCATATGAATTCCACATCCCCATTCTATATTCACAAGGAACCAGAGCTGGAGCCAAGCGGGGAACTTCCACACAGGGACAAGCTCAGCAGGTGGTTCTTATGCATCAGGTCACTCGGGCGTGGACAGACCAGTACTAGAAAGGCATATACATATTCAAAAGAAACTTCAATTGCAGCTAAATAAACCTATTCTCACTGTCTCATAACTTCAAAGTGAGTAATTTTGAAGTAGAGCTAGAAGAAACTTGGCATGTCATTCTCATCTTGAATAAATGGGGCAATTCACATCATATGATGAGTTTAATATGATTTTAAGACAAGAATATGTGGCTTTTTTCTGGTTTACTTATTAAAAGTACAAGACAGGACAGTATATTTTGTCCTTTCAAAAAAGAAAGAAAGATTTGTGATTTATTGATATGCTTAAGTAGATTTGAACTGAATTCCCAAGGTTCGGGAAACTATAGTTGAAGCTTTCCAAGAAAAGCAGTATAAAAATATTCTGTTGCTGATATTTCTACAAAAAATATTATGAAATTTCATGTCAAGGACACAGATGCTGTTCAGTTACTGTAAGTTACTATTTGCAAATCTAGTTTTTGTCCCCATTTGCTAAAACGTTCTGTGACTAGGGAACTTCCATTTAGGGACTTGGCTTTGGGGCCTTTACACCCGGACTCACATGTCTCTTCAACTTCTTGGAGTCTTGCTTTTGTCATCTGTTACAAAGCCCAAATAACAGGGTTTTAGGATCAGAGATAGCATATATAAAAGGTCTAGAGAGTGCCTGTTACATGGATGGCGTTTGTTGAGCTGTGCAGTGAAGACATTTTCCACAGACTTTTTTCAGATGAGCCTTGAGCCAAGCAAACTGTCACCCTTCTATGTTCCAAGCCAGAGAACATTTTGTCAGCATCTCCCGTGTGTTAATATTTGAGCAGAACTCCTGGGTCCACCACTATAAGGAAAACATCATGCCCCATAAAAGAACTTACAGTCACTAGTTTTCTCACAAATGTGATACCTAAATATGGAAATCTGCTTATCTTTTACCAAGCTATTTGGCTCTTAGAGGCCAAGTCATGAGACTGCAAAGCTGCTCTTCACTGCTGTCTGACATAGAATGAATTTGGGTTATGTAAAAGAAAGGGAACAGGAAGTTTGCCCTTTTTTTGGTTTTCTAACAGAGTGAAATCAAAGGAGGAATTAACCATGAGATTCACATGGCAATGTTTAGCTTTATAACCACACATTTTGGTAAAATGAACACCAAAAAGTCAACAGCAAAATATTAATGCCATGTCACACTGCTACAGAAAGGGCTAACAGTGCACAATGGACTGGAAAGTTGGGATGCAAACTCTTGGAAAATTAGTAGGTATCGTTTATAAGTTATTATATCAATCCACTACTTTAATAGTTTGAAAGGACTCCAGAGAATATTTAGCTCAGTGTTCACATCTCATCAGTGGAGAATCAAAGACTAATAAGTTATTCTTCGCTGTTTAGGGTCACACTATTAGTATACGAGCCAGAGCTGGCTCAGGACACCTTACACCTCCCCCAGAGTCTCCTCTCTCCTGTTTAGACCGCTCTGCCTCCCTCAGCAACACGTAAGTTCCAAAAGGGTTCATCTGGTGCAGAAACAAACAAAATGAATGACACTTTTTTAAAAAAAAAATATACTAGCATTATTCTGCCATCTTGGATGACCACACTTTAGTCATTTTTCTCTACAATTTAGAAAGAGATAATGGCATTTCGGCATATAGTTCTAAACATTCAATGATTGCTACCCACAAAGTCTCTGGCTCTATCTAGCGGTCATTAGATATTCCAAAACTGCCTCGAATTGGAGCCCTGTGGTTTTAATAGCAGCTTTATTGACATATGTTCTTTATTTAGAAAAAAAAAAAAAAACTTAATTGATAGAAGAAAAGAAGGCTTAGCTGCTCTAACAGGAAGCTAAGATACTATGTATATTAAAGCCAAAGTAGAACTTTTTTGGATCCAGACTGAGAGAAATCATGTGAACCAATTGAGGATTCCATCTGGCTGCATCCAGAGAGAAATTTTAAGAATATTTGAAAGCAGGTAAAGAGGAGAAAGAGGGGAGAGCTCTCTGTTGGCAGAGGGTGACCATATACACACCCCAGATACAGAGGGACATTGTCAGAATGGTTTCCTCTACAGACAGGGAGGCTACGGAACGTAGCAACTGTGGCATCTGACCTCAAGGTTAAGACAATTACATTCATCTTACTGTATTTTTTAGTAACATCTGTGCTATCTCCACATTTCTTATACTCAACAATTTTGAGTTGGGCATAGCTTGGGGAATGAGGAGAGACCTCGATCACACTCTTACTCACAGGCACCTAGAGATGGCTGGAGCAGCCAGCAGGAGCAGTGTTCATCATACGCAAATCAGCCCTGGATTATGGAGGGAGAAGACTCGGGATCTCCAAGATAATGTGGACGTCTTAGCTGGGTGATAACCCTGAGAAATCATGAGAGGCACTCAGATTGTTTCACAGACAAATGTTGGCAGGACTCAGTGATTTCTTCCAGCCACTGGCAAAGAGGTGAACCCCCGAGATGGAACCATTTGGAACAGCTCATTTCTCTATGCGTTTTCATATTAACATGACATTCTCCATTGGGTGGCTTTATTTGTCAGTATGAATTTCAGTATCAATACCTTTCAATCATATATATATTTTATCATGAAAGCACAAGCCTAGCTTGAGTTTTAAAGGTAGGCACAAACTATGCAATTCTTACAGGAAGAAATAAACTAAAACAAACAAAAACAGGCAAGTAATGTTCATGGCTCAGTGTGTTTCATTTCAGGATGAAGAGATAGACAGAAACTCAGTTTGGTTTGACTGAAACTAGAGTACCATAAAATGAAAAGGGCAGTAGTGCAAATAGCAAGGTAGTTCAACAGCCTTTGCAAGTCTCCAAAAATCATATAATTTATATAGCTTTTTACATTGCTTTTTATCTAAAGATGTCGTACAATATATCTATAAATTTCCTAACTCAACATATCAAAGATGTTTTAAAATGGCATTTTGACGATTTTTTGATGTCATGTGAGTGTACAGAGGTACTTTGTTTTCAGATATTTATATGAAACAGAGGGTGACTCCCTAGTTTCATGGAGGTTCAGTAGTGAGATGGGAAAGATATGGACCACATGCTGTATAATTATTAACAGAGCCCTGGCTTAATTACTTCAAGACCCTTAATCTTCCTGGAATTATACTTCTCATTTGTAAAGTAAGAAAATGAGGCTATGCTATCTTTAAAGTTTTGTTTGGCTTTTTCAAGACATAATAGGGACAAGAATAAGGAATGGTCCTTTACATCAACTCTGGGAACTCACAGTTATGCTGTAACAAAGTAGGAAAATATAAAACTGTATTGACTCTGTGCAAGAAGGTTTAATTACTTAACCACTAAGGAGGTCGTTTTAAGGTGACATTCCTGTAACTTAGCAGGAATTCCCTGGAAATGGACCCAGAGCCGTGAGAAGAAATCCAGCGTATTTTGTAGTATTTGATAAATGTCAAAAAGCTGAAGGCCTGACATTTTAATTTTTGTTTTATTTTGTTTTTATTTTGTCCATACAATGATTATGAACTTAAAGGAGTATAACCTGACAGAAACAAAACAAAACAAAACAAAAACTCTGAACAGGTATATTGTTGTTTTTTTCATAGCCTATAGGATACCAAAGAGCAATGATAGTGCTGTGTAGATCCAGAGAGAAAACCCAGAACCCAGTGGAAGGCTGCGTAGGTTTTTAATAGGAAGGTAAGATGCGTAAGAAGTCCCCCACAGCTAGAGGCACTGGCCTTGGAAGTAATGAGTTTGTGCTCGAGACAAAGGCTTGAGAACCAGGCACTGGGATTTCCCAAACACTGATGATGCCAGCACTTTGCATTGATGTTCATGAGAGATTTCGATGTGTAGTTTTGTTTTAATAATGTCACTATCTTGTGTTGCTAAAAAGACAATGTTGATCTTATAGAATAGTTAAAAAGTGTTTATGTCTACGTTTTAGAATAAATTGTGTAGAACTCATGTTATTTTTAATTAAATATTTGTAAGATTCACCAGTGAAACCATCTGGGACTGGTGTTTTTTAAAAATATGTAGAAATTATTGATTTAATTTTAATAGATACAAACATATTCAGTTAACCTATTTCTCCTGATGTGAGTTTTGCTATTTTGTGTGCCTAAGTATACCTGAAGTATTATAGTCGGCTTCATGCTATTTCTTTATTATTGTTTTAATGTCTTCAGAGTATTTGGTAATAACCCCTCTTTCATTCCTGCTATCAGTAATTATCTTTTTTAAAAATTTGTCAGTCTTGCTAGAGGTTTATCAGTTTTATTAATCTTATTATAGAACCAGCTCTGTTTCATTGATTTTTCTTTGTTGTTTTACTGTTTTAATTTATATTAATTTCTACTCTTATCTTTATTATTTCCTTCTCGTTGCTGACCTTGTATTTTGTTCTTCTTTCTCAAGGTAGATATTTAGGCCATTGATTTAAGATTTTTCTCATTTCTAATGTAAGCATCTACTGGTATACACTTTTCTGTCAGTACTGCTTTAGTTCCATCCCACAATTTTGGTCTGTTGCAGATTTATTTTTATTCAGCCTCATGCGTTAAAAAAAAAATTCTGATATTTCTTTCCTGGGTATCAGATGGTGTTATAACTTTTGCTTAAATAATTAAATACAATTAATAAAATTTATAATAAAAGGGATAATTGTATTTACAGTCATAGGTCAATGATAAAGACACATTCTAAGAAATGCATTATTAGGCAATTTCATTGTTGCGTGAACATCACAGAGTGTACTTACACAAACCTAGATGGTACAGCCTACTATACACCTGGGCTGTATGGTAGAGCTGATTGCTCCTAGGTTACACACCTGTAAAGCATGTTACTGTTCTGAATTCTGTAGGCAATTATAACACAATGGCAAGTATTTATGTATCTAAACATATCTAAACATTGACAAGGTACAGAAAAAAATACAGTATAAATGATAAAAAGAAATGGTACATTTGTATAGGGCACTTACCATGGATGGCACCTGTAGGGTGGAAGTTACTCTGTGTGAGTTAGTCAGTGAGCAGTGAGTAAATGTGAAAATCTAGGACATTAGTGCACACTACTGTAGACTCTGCAAACACTGTACACTTAAGCTGCACTGCATTTCATGAAAAATAATTTTGCTACAGTGTCACAACAGCTATAACGTCACTAAGCAACAGGAATTTTTCAGCTCCATTTTAATCTTATTGGACCACCATCACATAAGCAGTTTGTCATTGACAGAAATGTCTTTATACAGCATGTGACTGTACCTATATTTTGCTCTTTCCATTGTTCCATGTTCCTTCCCGCTGCTTCAAGTTCCCCTCTTTCATCAATTTTTTTCTGTTGGAAGAACATCTTTTAGGCAATCTTTAAGAATAAACCTGCTAAAGACAGATTCCTTTATTTTCTCTACATCTGAGATGTTTTTATTTCTCTTTCTTTCCTGAAAAGTACTTTTATTGGGTATATAAACACAGTTAACAGTTCTTTTCTTTCAGCCTTTAAAGGGCATTGTGCCATGTCCTTCTCTTTTCCTTGGTTCTAATGAGAAATCTGATGTCATTTTAATTGGCGTTCCCTTGTAGGTAACATGTCGATCCTCTCTGGCTTCTTTTAAATTTTTTTTATTTGTTTTAGAACTTCAATTATGATATGTCTTAGTATCCAGAAATGGGGGTTTGTTCAGTGTCTTGAATTTTTAAGTGTGTATCTTTTGCAAAATTTTTCAAGTCTTCAGCCATTAATTATTCCACTGTATCATTTTTTTCAGTCTGTTTCTATCTGTTGTTCAGATTGGGTGAATTCTAATTTTCTGTACTCAATTTCACATGTTTTATCTTTTTCATTTGCACTCTACTATTGAATACATCCAAAATTTTTTTCTGTTATTGTATTTGTCAGTTTTATAATTTGATCCTGTTCTTTTTTATGACTCTATTTCCTTGCTGAAATTCTCTCTAATACATTTGCTTCTAATGGACTGTCATAGAATGTTTGATAGCTGTTTTAAAACCCTTGTCAGGTAGTTCCCACACCTGATTCTGTTGATTTTGGCATGTCTCAAACCCATAATCTCAGCATCTTTACTGAGGGTTGTTTAGAATATTTTTTACTGCTAAAAATAGTACCTAACCTCAGTAAACAGGGGACGATTGCATGCTTAGCTGAGAGATAGTATAAAACTACAGGTTATATGTTAAAAAAGTATCTTCTTAAAATTGAACGTGGTTTTAAAAAGTCAAAACCTGATGGATAAAATGAATAATCTACAGGAAAAATCTGCGCCTCTACAAGGAATATAAAGAAATACTTTACGATTATTCTCTTGAGTAAAAGAAAAGAATGGGCTACAGTCAGAGGTTGACAGAGAGTATGATCTTAAATGAAGAGTGGTGGTAAATTTCCTAGTGAGTCACCAGATACAGAAGAATAATTGCTGCATATTTGAGGCAGAGGATCAAATAGTAAATAAAATCCATGTAGGATTTAACAGCTCTCAAGGAATGGTATGGAACAGGCTGACACTCACATCTATTTCTAAAGGAAAATGGAGAGAAAATTCACAAGAAATTGGAAAATGGGGGTAGAGCTCACAGCTTTTTTGTTGTACCTTTTCAGTGGGAAGCATGGTCTGGCAAGCAAGATATAAAACATCATGTATAACTGGTCATCAGCAGCTTTGGGAAACATAATCTACAAACAGAAAAGAGAATCCACCTTGTGACCAGAGAGAACAACAGAATAGAAGGAGGCATGATGTGTCCAGTGGTGTCTAAGGCAGCAGAGCCCTGATCCTATAGCACCTCTGGCTGCCAGAGTGTGGTACAAGCTGACTCTGGATTGGACCTTGCACGTGCTGCTGTACCAGGCCACCTGTGCAATTCCCTTTAGTTTCCTCCCACCTGAATTTCCTCAGTGGCAACATTAATAATTTTATCTTGAAAGTTAGTCCAAATAGCATGTGTCCAGTTGGTCCTAAATGAAGAATAAGCATTTTGAGGGATGTTCTCTTTATTCCAGCACATTTTCCCAAGTCTTCT
Source organism: Macaca thibetana thibetana (assembly GCF_024542745.1). Classification (NCBI taxonomy): domain Eukaryota; kingdom Metazoa; phylum Chordata; class Mammalia; order Primates; family Cercopithecidae; genus Macaca; species Macaca thibetana. Next base: position 116,863,908 of record NC_065580.1, read on the forward strand.
CAATGTTTGCTGTTTAGTTTTAACAGACATTTTCTGACCGGATTTATGCTGAACAAGGACAATAAACACCAATGGAAACTTTTCCAACTTCCCAACATTTCACAGCAGAGCTGCAGTAAAGGCAGAGGACAGGGAGAGAAGCCCCACGTGGCCGAGTCCTGCAGGAGCAGCAGCTCCTCCTGCCCATGTGTTCTGAAGCCTGCCCATCCAGGGGCAATGCTGCATGCAGACTCCTTCCCCATCCAATTTTCCAGCGGGGCCTGGCTCTGACCTTCAGACAGACATGTCCAAACACCTACCGACTGCCCTCTGGGGGGCCACCAGATACCTACAGCTCCACAATGAAAAGTCCCAAAACCACCACCTCTGTTCTGTGCTTTCTTAGATTCTGTATGTGTATTTGCCATCCGTTCATCACAAGGCCCAACTCTCAGCCAAAGTGTCCACCTCTCTCCTTTAAGTCCACTGCCTAGTATTCACTTCTCATGTGCAGATCTGCTGGTTCAAGGCTGAGTCCCCACCTTCTTCCCTAACTCACACAGCAAGCCAATATTGCCCCTACCCTAAATCATCCCAGGGCCAGGTACCAGGCGACCAGAGACCACCCTATGCTGTGTACCCGTCCTTGCCTTTACTTCCCCACAGAAGCTTCAATACAGGCTCTGGCTGGGCCCTTCCTCGTTCTATCTTCTGTCTCCTGACCTCCCTGAGCTTCCCGCGTGGCCCTGCATAGTGTGGTGTGCCCCTCCTCCTGGGAAACAGAAACAATAAATTTTCTTTCAGTGGCACTGACCTCTATGTGTAGTCACTCGGTCACTTCCAGAAACTAAACTCTGTTGACTACAAAGGAGATGCCCTCCTTTTGCCATCACAGAATGAGATTGAGGATAAGGCATATCAGAATTCGGGGATGTAGTTTCAGCCTTAACTCTCATTACTTTGTGGTGGTGTTTAAGGATGTCTGCCACTCAGCTTATCAAGAAAGCAGTGATATGTGAGGAGACACACTAGACAAGGTGCAAAATATATAGTAAGTGTCGCTTCCCCAAGGAGATGTGTCAGAGCACACGAGCCTCCCTCTACTGCATGCTGCACCCTCCTTCCTCCCTCTGGACACCAGTGAGGGTAAAAATCACCTGGCCTGCAAAGTTCTTTGACAACTGGCCCTTGTCGAGTACCTGGTGTGAACTACACATGGAGGCGAGTGGAATCGATGTGTGTGTGCTTGTGGTGGTGCATACACTTCCTGTGACTCTCTGGAGGGTCAGTGTTTACAGATGTGCTAAATATGATGGAGCTCACCCCTGCAGGGCCAGGTCAGGGTCTGTGCTATCTCTGCTGTTTTCACAACTCCATCCTGGCTCCCCAGGAAAACCACAATAAAAGTCAGTCTTGGTTGGGTGCAGTGACTCACGCCTGTAATCCCAGCACTTTGGGAGGCCAAGGCGGGCAGATCACTTGAGGTCAGGAGTTCGAGACCAGCCTGCCAACATGGTGAAACCCCACCTCTACTAAAAATACAAAAATTAGCCAGGTGTGGTGGCAGGCACCTGTAAAACCAGCTACTCAGGATGCTGAGGTAGGAGAATCACTTGAACGTGGGAGGCATAGGTTGCAGTGAGCAGAGATAGTACCACTGCCCTCCAGCCTGAGTGACAAGAGTGAGATTCCAATACACACACACACACACACACACACACACACACACACACACACATCAGTCTTAGTGGAGGATTCTCTGTCCAAGAGAAAGGACAGGAAAGCAATGTGTTCACACTTGGCCTGTGGAGAAACCTCTCATTCACACCAGGACTTACGCTACCTCAGTATCGAGACACTTTAAAAGCTAGAAATGTTGGGGCTTGCCAAAGTTCCTTTTCTATGTAAGTTTTTGTTTTACTTTTTTCCTGGTTAGGTCAAGGTCAAGGTGATTTACTGTTAGCATCTGTGGCTTTCTGGAATTCCACCCTTCCCAATCATACATCATTTTAAAGAAATGGTTCCCGAAAGGTCTGAACCACATTGTTAACCCACATACCAAGTGAAAAACAAAACAATTCTAAAAAGATTTAAATTAAACCAGTAACCCATCCTCTTCTTATCTTTTTCTTGTAAATATTGCTTGATTCTTCCTGAATTCCCAAAGTGGAGTTTATTACAAAGAGCATTCATTTAGACAAGAAGTACTTGTATACAATTTTGTATGGTTTCCGTGGAAGAAGTGAATAGAACTATGTTGCAGTATTGTGGTTTTAAGGACTAAATTGACAATCAGCCTTTGTGAATTTGCATGGATAATTTATGCCTGCATGACATCTTTTCTATTAAAGAAAGCTTTTGTTTTTCACACTTAGTACTGAACCTGGAAAGCTAATATCCATGTGGATAATCCCAAAGGAGCTGGTGTGTTTAACTGTGTTGATTAGGTATGATCAGGAATGAATAAAAATAAAGCATGTTAGAATTTCAGAGATGGAGAAGAACTTATGGTCTCCTACTTACCTTGCATTCTTGGCATTTGGAGCCCAGCTCACCTAAAGACCCCCCTGCACTATCTAATTTCCTCTGCAACTCCATCTCATCCAGACACACCCTCTTTGCTGTTGGTGTACCAGCCCCCCTTAGGAGCCCCCTGCTTCAGAGTCTTGCCCTCACTTCTACCTTCTCCTGAATCATGTTTACTTCTCCTCTCAGATGGCTGCTCAAATGTCAACTTAGAAATAAAAACACCTCTAACCACCCTAAAAAAACAGCCACCACCTCAGGCTCAGCACTTCCAACCCTTAAGCCCATTTTTTTTTTTTTTTTTGCCAAAGCTTTCACTGTTATCTGAAGAAAATATATACATTTCCATGTTTAAAATGTATTGTCTGACTTCTTGTTCTTTGCTGCACCTCTACACCCAAGAATAGTTCCTGGCACATTACTGACATTGATCAAATGTCTTTTGAATGACTAAATAAGTAAATGTGATGGGGTCCTCGGTATTCTGAACCCTAAGAGAGTCATAGTTTCTCTAATTGACATGTGCCTTTACCACAATTTCAATCCAAGCTAAAAGTTTAAAAGTGAGATAAAGGCTGCCCAGGTAATATTAATTCATCACAGGAAGGAATATCGCATCTTTGAAGGCAGAGACTGTTGTATTTTACCTCCTTGAGTGCTGAATACATCTGTCTCAAAGAAAAGAATCAAATCTCATTAGGGAGACAGTGCTGGCCAAACCAATTAGAACCATCCTTTGGGAAAAGATGTTTTAGAACTGACTCTTCCTTGACCATCCCAAGTTGAAATCTGTGTCTGTATGGGTTTTTACCACATTAAGTCATGACTGAGTGGTTAACTGTAGTGTCTTTGAGGCGTAGGGATGGCAGGGGTGAGGCAGGAGCCCTCCATCAGGAATTTATGTCTGGGGGAAGACTTCTTTTCATAATTGAACTACAAGAGGAACTCATATTTCTCATGCCTGTTTTTCAACCCAAACATAAACAAATAGAAGAACATGGTGGGAGGGGGGTGTACCCCACACTCCGCAGAGAAGGGTGAGGATCCAGTTGAGGACGTCCCTGCAGAAGGAACAGGAGACACCAACAAAAATGTGTTGAGACTTTAAAGTCTCAGTAAATATCCTGACTTTGCCCTCTCCCTCTGAGATGGAACAAGACTCTGTTGAAGTGAGAGTGTTAGCCCACTCTTGTTATAATAAATACCTGAGACTGGGTAATTTATAAATAGCAGGTTCAGTTGGCTCATAGTTTGGCAGGTTGTATAGGAAGCATGGCACCGACATCTGGTCAGCTTCTGGGGAGGCCTCCAGCAGCTTATACTGATGGTGGAAGGCAAAGTAGGAGCAGGCATCCCTCACAGGGAAGGCACCACACCTTACAGCAATCAGATCTCATGGGAACTTACTCAGTATCTGAGGACAGCACCAGACCATGAGGGATCCACCCCCATGAGCCAAATACCTGCTGCCAGGTCCCACTTCCAATATTGAGGATTATAATTCAACACGAGACTTGGGTGGGGACAAATACCAAACTATATCAGTGGGTCTTCCTTCCTATGGTAACAATAAACTCAGCTTCTTCTTATCCCCAGCTGTGGTGGTAATATGCTGGAAAGCCAACCTTTAACAAGCATGCAAAGGCTGTGTTTTTCCCTCAGTGGGTAGAAGCAAGGAAAGGAAAAAGACATGGGGCTAGCACACTGACTGCATGCTGTGGGCCTGGAGCTGGCCCGGGCCCAGGGACCATGAGGGGAATGAGAACTATTTCTACCACAGAGGAGCATAAGGCCTTCTTGGGAGAAAGATATGTAAACAACACTTACAATGCAATGGAAGTCACGTGAGAAAGGGGACTGTAGCTTGTGGAGGAGGCAAAGGAAGATTAGACAGACTGCAATTGGCCTCATTTTAGCAGACGAGGAGATAAAATAGGAGGGAAATAACAGTCTTTAGAGTGAAAGCAGAACTCTACAGAGCTGACACTAAGGCCTGCACGTTCCCCTGTGTCACATGGCATGAGACAAAACATTCATGCATGACGCAGTGGGGCATGATCTGTGTTACTGTTGCATGGCTCATGCTTTGAGACACAGACTCCTGCTCCTGAGGAGTAATCTGTCCAAAGGAGCGCAGGGACCCTGTGGAACAAGAGGAGGCTTGCTGGTCTCCCGGTGGCCTTGACTGATGCTGCTGAGAAGACAGCCTCTTCACACAGACATCTTCAGGGCTCCCGCAGGTGGGGCCTCACTCTGTGTACTGTTTTGGAGATTGCTGAAGCTAAATATTACTGCAGCCAGGAACACTCAAGAAACTTGCTCCCTAACAAATGGCAATCTTTATCCAGGTACCTGAGGAGCAAAGTGGCCATCCATGTAGCATAATGCAGAGAGAGTCCACAGGATTCTCCTGCTCCCTGGAATACCACCCCAGAACACGTCCTCCCTCCTGCTGTTCCTCCTGTGCCCATCAGACTTGGCTGTGGGCGCAAGGGAAGAAGGAGTCAAGATGGGAACCAGAGCTGGCATGGAAAGAAAGCACAGACCACGCAGCACCAGGTGAACTAGATACATTGGAAGACTGCAGCAAATCTGCAGCCACATGATGAAGAGTTTTAAAGGGGATGAAAAGGAGACACAGGTAGAGTATATTTCCACTGAGCACAGAAAAAGAGAACAGTAATTTCGTTTACATGTCTATTTGGAAATCGTTGAGTACTTGTAATGTATGAGACACAAGTTGGAATACACTCGAGTATATTAAAAAATATAAAATCTGATTCTTTTTTTCTAAGGATTTACAACCCCAATAATTAACCATGATGCATTGCATGTAAAATGCCAAAAGAGTGACACAAAATATTCTACAAAGTAGTGAGACGTGTTGAAATTTGTTAAGCATCTGTTAGAACTGTCACTTAGTATGAGCAAGCTAATTTAATCTTTACGCAACCTTAGATTATAAGTGTAATGAATATTATTTTGCAGATTAGGTAATCATGTCCTAGAAATGTCAAGTAAGTTACCAATGTCACTCAGCTGGCCCGTGGAAGAGGTAGGCTTCCCACCCTCCCTAGAGCAATTGCGCTTTCCTTTGGAGAGAAAAGTCTCCTGCATCTAAGTCAAAGCACATGAGTTAATCATGCAGCTGATTTTAGAATTGCAGGTTCCCTAAGTCAGCATGGGTCATCTACTTAAGACCCTGGTCATCTAACAGACAGACATCCACGTAGGAGTGAGGGCCATTGCCTACAGTAATAAGAAGAAGTCACTCAAGCCTGAATGATGACAGAAATCACAGAAGGGAAATGGAATACAACTGTTGAGATGCTGAGTCCCAAAGAGTTTAGTCATGCTTGATGAAATAAGTTTTGAGAGTGAATTGGTATGTGGGAAAACATGTGTTGAAGACAAGAGGTTGAAAGCTGAGGCTTGAGTAAGGCCAATTGGATTCAGGCTGAAGGCCCACATTTTGGTTATGTTGGCTACACAGCACCATGACTTAGTTATCTTTTTTTTTTTAGATGGAATCTCGCTCTGCCGCCAGGCTCGAGTGCAGTGGCACAATCTTGGCTCACTACAACTTTCACCTCTAGCTTCAAGCGATTCTCATGTCTCAGCCTCCTGAGTAGCTGGGACTACAGGCATGTGCCGCCACGCGCAGCTAATTTTTGTATTTTTAGTAGAGACGGGGTTTCATCATGTTGGCCAGGATGGTCTCGATCTCTTGACCTCGTGATCTACCCGCCTATGCCTCCCAAAGTGCTGGGATTACAGGAGTGAGCCACTATGTCTGGCCAACTCAGTTATCTTTTTAAAGCACCTCTGTATGCTGGATCAACCTGTGAGACGCATCTGCAGAATATCTTGAATGTGCCTCACTCAGAGTCTCTTGGAAGATGTCCAATGCTGAAACACTGCTTGATCCAAGGCAACATGGCTCATATTCTTATATAATATAATTATAATGATTATATTTTAAATTAAACTTATTTGGGATTTAAAAAAGGCAAACTAAAAGATGCATGTTGGGACCTAATAAATCTCCAAATATATTGTTGTCCCTAGATTCAGTATTGAATAACTTTGATTTTATATGCTTTTAAAATGTGCTGAAACCTCTTAATAATTTCTATTTTTTCCAGTGAGAGGCTTGATGCCAAAAATAAGCCAGGAATACCTAGTGTTCCAGCTCCATATTCTATCCTGCACATGGAAATAGCCTTTTGAAGTCCAGCAGAGCCAGGTAAAGGGAAAAGATGTTGTAAATAGACTCTCAAGTCATACACTTTGGCTCCACCAAAACCCATAAGTGAAGCAGTGATTTATGATCTGACTCACAATTGAAGAGTCTGAACAGAAAGAAAAAAACAAAAACAAAATAATAACCATAAAGAGGAAGTGCATATTTCCTACACTTCATTCTTTTTTCTTTTTATCTACCATCCCATCAAGCCTAGCAGTGATCGAGCAGGGTGAAATCATTGTTTCTTTTTTATAAATCAACATGGGTAATGTTTGAGTGCAGAAAGATCTGGTATTTCACTCTTTATGGGTGCATAGCTCTGTCTGTACTCAAAGTTCCAACAGCACATTTACTTACTTTTAACTTGTGACTCAAAGTAACCCTGTAGGATCTGTATTCTTATCCCACTATGCAAATTAGGAAAATGAGCCTCACATTGGTTTACACACAAGTGACAACGAAACAATTATTGCTTGGGTGAGAAGGGCAGTGAATGCTATAATACGATAGTTTCCAAAAATTTCCAAGTTGGAATCTTCTGGGATAGGCAAACAAGGCAAAGTAAATACATTTTCTTGTAGTTAGGATATAAGGTTCTGAAATCAGACAGTCTTGATTCAAAATGCAGTGCTGCTGCCTTACCCATTTTCTCTAAGTTCCAATTTCTTCACTTGAAAAATAGGAATTGCATTGTACCTTTAAAAATGTAGATATAACAATGTGGCAAAATAATGGAAAGAATTATGTGAGGATAAAGCACAGGTGATAAAAAATTATTAAAGGAAAATTTATCTGGTATTTGATATTCTTTACAGAGTATAATGATAGAGAAATTATTTATTATTTCTCTTATCAAGAGTGGGATTATAGATTAACAACTGGGACCACGAACTGTCCAGTGGAAGACGGAAAGACAGAGTTCCTTGGGAGCCCTGACGCAACCAGAACTACACAGGAGTGTTGATCAGATGTCAGAATCTGTCCAATGTAGTGAAATCATAAAATATGCAGACATTTCCAAATACAAGCTGACACTGGGACCGAGAACCACCTCTTTCCTGCAGCACCCAACCACTCTCCCAAGTCTGGGCATCGGGCATTGTCATGCCTGGCCCCCTACCCAATCTTTAAGATGCATTTCCATCTCGTCAGTTTAAATTAGCAGGAAATTCAAAAAGACACTTGCAAGTCAAGGGAATGGATCCTTGGGGCAATGGGGACAGGGGAAGGCACTTGCATATGACAGGCTAAACCGGGCTAAAAAGAAGAGTTCAAGAAGTGGATAGAGAGAATTTGGAAGTAGAGAAAAGAAGAGGTGACACGAGCAAAGATATGCAAGGCAGACTTTGACATCATGGTGCTTGCCTCACTGGGCCCCTGTGGTGGTGTCCCCTCATAGGACTCAGGCAGGAAACATGACAGCATAGAGAGAAAGACACAACAAATCCTTTTGTCTCCCCTCCTGCCTCTTGGGCTTGTCAGTGAAGATTCTGTTGGCAAGATAAAAAGGAATTACAACAATCAATCTTCTTTTGGTGTTTGTTTTTCTTCTCTCTCCTTTTGGGAGCACTGCTTTGTGTCTGGCTGTGAGTTCAGTCCACAGATACAGTAGGGCTTTGAGTCATTCCCCTTAGGCTTTCATTCTGGCACTGGTAAATGCTACTCATGAGACAGTGGACCTTGGTTTTATCACCTTTAGAAGGGAATAACAATACATATCTCTTTCTGGGTCCTTGGAGGGATAAACTCTTGTGGAACACATCACTCAGATTGTGCTTCATAAAAGACACTTTCTAGTCCTTCACATAGCTTGAGCCATAATCAAACATAGCACGGAATGGCAAATAGAGGCTCAATAAACATTTCTTGGAGAAGAAAAGAAACATGAATAAACCAAATGAATAAAGTACATCAATTTGGGCTTAAATAGAGACACAGCCTAAAGATAAGACTGTAAGGCAAGGATATAGGCCATGGATAAGACAAAAATGCCAAGCCCCTGTTTACACTGGTAAACCAAGGCCAGCTGAAAGGACAGGACTACGCAAAACACACCAGGCAAAATCCCTGTGTCCCCCCCACCCAGTCCTCAGTAAAGAAAGGTTCTTGGAAACATCTGAAATCTATGCTGAGCCATGGAAGAAGCATAACAAAAAAGAAAGAAATTACACTTGAGAAGGCTATATCTAGTTAAATAAAATTACACTAAAATTAAATAAATAAATAAATAAAGGATTCAAAAGTCAAATTTAGAAGAAGGCTAGATTGTTGTTGTTGTTGTTGCTTTTTCTTTATCCACAAGACAGAACCAGAGTCGCTGGGATGGGATGACTTCATGCGCAAGACAGTGAGGAAGTGGGTTCCACAGACTCACGCCAGGAGTCTTGCAACCCCCTTAAGGGTGAGCATTCCCAGCACACCAATCCTGCCACAGCCCGGCCAACCAACCCTCATGCCGAATCCCTCATCTTCAGAAAGTCTACTGTTTTGATGTAATCATCAAAGACTAATGGAAAAGAATAATATTATTTCATGGTTTAAGAGTAAAGAAAGAGACATCTGGAATTAACTTTGAATGAGAAAGATACTGATCTCATAGGCTACATGGAGAAAAAAAGGGAGTAAAGCCCCCTGGGCAATATTCAACATTGAGGACAGTACACTGAAAACATACATTATTTTTATCACTGAGGTCCAAAAAAAAAAAAAAAAAAAAAAAAAAGAAGAAGAAAAGGAAAAAAAAAAGAAAAAATGTGTTCTATAAAAATCAAGCCTTTTTATCCACCTATGTTTCTGATTTGCATTGACCTATTTCCTTTTTAGAGGAAAATGGGCTGAAAAAAAATTTAAAAATAAGCTTTAGAACCAGACAAACACAGGTCAGATTCTGATTTTTCACTGAAATAAGCTGGATGGTATCAGGCAAAGTGGCTTTAATTGTGGCCTTGAGTGTAAGATTGTTAGATAAAATACAGGGCACCTAGATCTCAGACAAGCAACAAATAATGTTTTAGTATAAGGATGTCCCTATTCTTATATAAGAATTACTTGTTGTTTACCTAAAATTCAATTTTAGACAGGCAGTCTCTATTTTTGTTTGTACATCTAACGACATTAACCAAGACACTCATCTTTGACAGTAGGAATAAAAGTATTAACCTGTACAGTCATTTGGGGATTAATAGTGCTAGAGATAAATCATGTAGCAGAGGGCTTGACGTGTAGGAAATACTCCAAGCAGTAACTATTAATATTTTTACTTTAATTTCATCCTGAATAAGAATCATATGTTATAAATCTGGATATCCCCACTTCTGTGCCCACTTTATTTATATTCATTTTTATTAAATGTGAAGTGAAAACATTTCATAATGCAGGTAAGGCTGTAGAGGAAAGGGAATGCTTATATACTGCTAGTAGGAATGTGAATTCATCTAGCCACTATGGAGAGCAGTTTGGAGATTCATCAAAGAACTAAGAGAAGAATGACCATTCAACCCAGTATTCCCATTACTTGGTATATATGCAAAGGAAAAAAGTTCATTCTACCAAAAAGACACATACACCCTTATGTTCATCACAGCAGTATTCACAATAGCAAAGACATGAATCATCCTAGGAGCCCATCAAAGGTGAATTGATAAAGAAAAGGTGATACGTACACACCATGGAATACTACGCAGCCATAAAAAAAATATGTCTCTTGCAACAACATGGATGCAGCTGGAGGCCATAATCCTAAGTTAATTAACACAGAAACAGAAAACCAAACACCACGTGTTCTCTCTTACAAGTGGGGGCTAAAAGTTGGGTCCATATGGACATAAAGACAGGAACAATAGACACTGGGACTACTAGAGAAGGGAGAGAAGGAGGGAGGCAAGGGCTAAAATAGTACCTATTGGGTACAATGCTCACCACCTGGGTAATGGATTCATCCATGCTCCGAACCTCACATGTACCCTTGATTTGAAAATAAAAGTCGAAAAGAAGAAAAAAATTAACGGTGGCTCAAGCCTGTAATCCCAGCACTTTGGGAGGCCGAGACAGGCGGATCATGAGGTCAGAAGATCTAGACCATCCTGGCTAACATGGTGAAACCCCGTGTCTACTAAAAAAAAAATATATAAAAAACTAGCCGGGCGAGGTGGCGGGCGCCTGTAGTCTCAGCTACTCGGGAGGCTGAGGCAGGAGAATGGCGTAAACCCGGGAGGCGGAGCTTGCAGTGAGCTGAGATCGTGCCACTGCACTCCAGCCTGGGCGACAGAGCGAGACTCCGTCTCAAAAAAAAAAAAAAAAAAAAAATTAAAATAATTTTTGAAAACACAGAAGTATCAACCAAACAATGAAGCGAAATCAGAGACAATTTCATAAGGAAACTTGCTGAAAAGCACATAAGAAGTATAAGTAAATAAAATAAATATATATAAACTAAATGCATATCATATAATTTGCCCTACTTTACCAATGAACTAAGCTTGCTTGTTAGGGTCATCAAAGCGTGCTCCATCCTGGGCCTTCCCATGAAAATCTGCCTGTGTGAACGCACGCCTCATACAATACCATGAAGAACAAAGAAGGGACACTTGATGTCCCAGGGTGTGTCTGCCTCCAGGGCACATTCAGAGACTGAGCTGGAATGTGCTTTCCCTCACAATGACCTTACTTCATGACATGATTTTACTGGTAGTGAACTTGAATAACTTAGCACAATGTCCTCCAGATTCATCCATGTTATCTCAAATGTCAGGATTTCTTTCTTTTTAAGGCTGAATAATATTCAATTGCATGTATGTGCCACATTTTCTTTACTCATTCATCTGTTGTTGGATATTTGGGTTGCCTCCATATCTTGGCTATTGTGACTAATGCTGCTATGAACATATAAGTACAGATATTTCTTCAAGATCCTAATTCTAATTCTTTTGGATTTATATGCAGAAGTGGGATTGCTAGGTCACATGGTCACTCAAGGGGTAAAAAATGAGGAAAAATGAATAAGTTCTAGATATCTAGTCTATAACATAAAACCTATAGTTAATAATACTGTATTGTGTACTTTAGAATATGTTAAGATGGTAGATCTCATGTTGTATTCTTGTTGAAAAAAGAAAAAAGCACAAGGAAATGTAGTACCTTGATTGAGGTGACAGTATCATGGGTGTATGCAGATGTCTAAACTCATCAAAATGTATGCATGAAATATGTGCAATTTTTGTATATCAATTAAACCTGAAAAAAAAACCTCTAAAAACTTGAACAGTTTTAAAGCAATTATTTTAGAATATTTAACCTTAATATCTCCTTACTCTGATTCCCGCGGTGACAGGAAAGGAGGGGCCTATCCCTGTAGTTTGTTTCAGTTTGCATCCTCAGGCAAGCCTGACACCTGTCCGATGAGCTGCCTTCTGGAAACCCACATAGCCCAACATCTAAGCGTTATGAATGGGGTACCTCCTCTGTATAAGATTTTTAAGTTTTCAAAACAGAGACAGAGACAAAGGAGAAAGAAAGAGAGGAAGAGAGGGAGAGAGAAAATATTGAGTTAAATCATGAATAAACACATCCAGTAAATACTCAGCCCACAGCTTTGTTGAGTTTTCATCCCCCATGGTAGGCACAACACTATTTGCTGGAAAGAAAAAAGGAAGATACACAAGATCCAGATCTTATAATTTATATAATTTATATAATTTGAACTCTTGATCTTATGGATCTTATGAACTAACAACAAATTAAAAATACCCAGAGAGAGAAAGGTATTTACCCATGGGCACCTGGCCAGTTGGTAGCAGGGCTAAGCTTGGCAGATGAATCTCCTGGTCCCCAAACCTGGGCTCTTTCTACTTCCCAAGTCCTCTCCAGGATACCCCACTTCCGCTTCATAACACTGCAGACAGAGCCCTTGGGTCTGGGCGAAGAAGCTTCTTTGTATTACATTGGTCAAGTCTTCCTGTTCTGATGAGTCTGGCTTCAGCTCTCAAACATGGAGTTCTTGAATTTCACTTCTTTTTAGCACTATGGAAACTTTCCTCTTTCGCAAATTACAATCGATGAAGTATTGAGCTAGGCTTCTTTTAGCATCTATTATTTGAAATATTTTTCTAGAAAATTGGTATTTGAGACCTCAGCAACTGATAAATGACCTTTTTGAGACAACTGTGTTCATAATTTAAGGACTGACTATCAAGTCATGTGATAATAATTTGTATATGTGATGTGCTTTGACAAGAAGATTTTCAAGACATTCTGTCCAATGGAAACTGTCAGCAGGTGATACTTTGAGAACATTAGGAGACTTCATAAGTGGTGGGGAGTATGGCCATGCACTGCTTAACATACCCGTCAAGTTGGCGCCCTCACTTATATGAATCTTATCACACACTGCCTTACACATTCACACACAGGCACCAATACACAGATTGATAAATTAATATCTTGCATTTTCCCTCATCTTCAGAAGCCTAAAATTTTGAATCTTCCTGGTTCATGTTTGGAATAAAATTGCATGTTAATATTTTCTTTCTTTTCCCTAATAAATGTACCTGATTAAAACTTAAAATCTAACTTCAAATATCTTCAGTTTAATTTTCCTTTATATTCTTTCTTATCAATCCTTGAAATCATCAAACACCTTTCTCTGGAATTGAGTCTGAGGGGTACATGGATCTGGGGAAGGAGCAGAGCTTGAGGGAGTACAGTTCTGTTACTGGTTTCTGAAAGCCCTGCTGTTTGCATTTTGTACATCTTGACACGTCACAGCCCTTGGCCTTTCTGTGGTTAGGCATTTACAAGGGATGGTGGGAGGGAAATAAGTGGAAGGAAATCGAGTCTTTGTAGTCTGTGCCCAAAAGGGTAAAACTGAAAGATCTGTCAAGGCCTTCTCCTTGGTACACATACATGAAAGTTAACTTACCTGCAACTTTCTTCCAAACTGACAACAGGAGTAACAACTGTAAACCCACATATACTAGTGACTTCCACATGTAATTTCTGTCTTGGACCCTTCTGCAAAATCCAAACCCACATATCCAAGAGTCTGTTGAAAGTCTCCTCCGCGATGAATGGGCCTGCCTAGAGCACCATGCCCAACACTGAGTCCATCGTCTCTTTCTCATCTGTAACCTGCCAACCGTCCACCTACCGAAACCCAGATGATCCAGTGGCAAATGAAGTAGTCGGAGTCCCTGCCCTAAAGGTAGTGGCTTCCAGTCAGAGACAGCAGGCAGCCGGTCCACCCCAGCCTCCCTGCTCTTTGCCCCTGGGAAGCTGTACTTTCCTATAAACTACATGACCCTGGTCACAAGGAGGCAAATGTCACATGATGGAAACTCATGGATGCTTCAAAGAGCCCTTTGTTTTCTTAATATTGGACATGCAACCATTCTCCATAGATGGGCATTTGAATGGTTCCCACGTTTGCACTATTACAGACAATGTCATATTTAATCACAGTGTTGTGGTCAGCACAAGAGTGAATAGAGGATGTGTTCACAAGCAGAAATGCTGGGCTTAGAGTGTGCCCCTTTTCAAATTTACTAGATATTTCTAAATTGCTTTCTAAAGTCATGCCAATCTGTGGGCCCTCAAGCAAGCAAGCTATCTCTCCACATCTTCAGCAGCATTTGGTATTATGACATTGTTGTATTTTTGCCAATCTGATTTGTGTGAAGAGGTTTCTCAGTGTTGGCTGCATGTCTGTGACTCTGATTACTAGGGAGACTGAGAAGCTTTTAGATGTTTATGAGTCACACATGCCTCTTGTGTGAACTTCTTGTTTATATTTTGGCAACTTATCTATCAGATTGTTTGCTTTCTTATTTTGATAAATTACTTTAATATTCTGGATACTGATCAGTTTATTATAGATGTTATAAATATTTTTCCCAAATGCTTTCTATATTTTAGCTTCTGTTATAGCATGTTTTTTCAAAATGAGGTTTTTAGATTGATATAGACTAATTTTTTTCTTTATGAGTTGTTCTTTTTATATTTTTTCTGATATATACTTTCCTTTTCAAATCATAAAGTACATTTTTATATGTTCTACTAACAATTTTCATTTGAGATATACACATATTTTCTTGATTCTCTCTTCTATTCCTTTGATGTACGTATTCATTACTAAGTTAATCTTGTTATAGCTTTAAAATAAATGTAATATGTAGCAGGTCATGTCCACCTTACTTGTTAAACTTTTTCATAAACTTTGCTCTCTTATTTGAGTTTTCTTACTCCAAATGCATTCTAGAATCATGTGTCAAATTCTTATTATTTATTTGGAAATAAGTTGTATAGATTGATTTGTCCATCAATAAAATCCTCATAACTTTGATTCTTACCACAATTAAATATGGACTATGTCATTTTAAATTAAAACATTCTTTAATACTTTAATATCTTCAATATCATTTTATATATGTTCTCCACATTTTGATAAACACTTTGTTACCTTGATTCCTGGGTGAACCCATAGTTTTATTTCCATTACAAGTGGTGTATTCTTGCATCTGTATTTCTTGGTTGCTTCTCACTGGTTTACACTAATATCATTCATTTTGTGCTTTGATCATATATTCAATGATTCTGATAAACTTTCATTTTAATTTTAATGGTTACTGGATTAAAACACCTCTCTGAGCATAACTTTAGTTTCTTCTTTAAGAAAGTTAGAAAATATAGTATCTACATCTTAGACTTTTTTCTTATTATTAACTGAAATATATATAGTATAAAGTCATAATTCTTGGTATACATTACACATGTAATGAGCATTCATTCATTTCTTTTGATTCCTCTATCTCACAGATAGATGTAGTAACAAATACAAAGACATTCACTAACTCTAATTTACACATTCAGGAGATCATAAAGTCTGTTTATGATCTAGGCAGTGCATACTACCCAGAATTCACACTCTTTGAGAGCAGGTAGTCTATTAAATAATCTACTGATGTGTCCCAAGGCCCAGAACTGGGTCTGGCACATACTGGGCATTGAATAAAGGACAAATAAAGACATTAATACATCCAAACATGTAGTAACTGAGGAAGGTCATTATTTTTTTCCCCAAGATAGCATTCAAATGGGATTTGCTATTTTGAGTAACTTACTTTTAATCCCAAACTTTTAGGCCCTATTTCATTTAGTCAAGTTGCATGGAGGCACATTTTCTTACAGTCCCATAATCTACCCCACCCATTACCTCCGTACTTAACCCTACATGGACCCTCCTTCCATTAAGATCTTCTTCCTCTTACTTTACATTACTTAACTCTCCTTGGATCTTGCACGGCTCTTAACCTGCACAGCCCTTTGATAGTTCACCTATGTCTGCCTCTTATGCCATAAGTCTCACACACAAGACTCTATGTCCCTCAGGGTGTGTCTTCAGGAGTTCCCTGGGTATCTCTGAGCCTTCCAGTTTCATAATGACTTCCAACTACAACACAAGTACTTACCACCTAATGTGTGTTGAAGGTATGTGAGAACCAATGAGTGGATACTTCCTACATTTCTTCACACATTTGGCTCCTCACTACACCTCTATCTCCTCTCCAGATTAGAACTCTTCAGCAACTTCCCTCACTCAGGGGTCTGTCTCCAGGACTCCTCCCATTGCCTGTGTGCTCTCATTTATCAGGTCTCTGGCCAGCTTCCTGAGTCCATTCTGCACATGGGTCGCATCAAATATCTGTGTATTCCATCATGGAACTGCATTGTTTTCTGGGTCTCCACTGTGGACATGCGTTTTCTCATATAGAATAGATTTCTCTACACCACACACTTTGGCTATTTCTTTTTGTCTTTCACATGTGAGCCACGTGTTCCTTCTCTGTCTTCTGCTCATGTTTTATGTTCCTCTAGTACTTACTGATGTGCACCACCATTGTTCTCTCACTGGCTTAAAGGTCCTAAGAGCACATGTGCTGTGTTTATCATTAAACCCATCAGCTACTACAGTGTCTGGCAAAATATAGATGATCTACAAATATTAAACTTAGTGCTTCATTAGGATAACAGATTTTAAAATAATTTTAGAGGTGTTTCCTGAAAATGGAGGGCAGAGATTTGGCTTATCAAGATGAATAAAAAGAGCTAGGGAGATGTCATGGAGCCTTCTTCAGCAGAGAGTGGCTGATAACAGCAAATTAACGTACTAGAAAGGTTGGAAAACCAAGAAACACAAGTGTGTGCGTCTGGGGACTAACTGACACATAGGACTAGCAACTCAATGTTTATTTTTCTTTTCCATCTGTTTTATGTATATCATGAATGTATACATCCATGTAGAAGAAAAATGACAAATATATTTTGGCTTTAAATTACATTAAGCTTGAAGATCATTTTGAAATCATTTTGATCAGTATACGCAGCCTAAATACTTTGACTTCATGGCGTTCCTGCATCCTGTTTTCTCCGCACATGCCTAGCGTTCATAGTGGGAATCAGATTTTCCCCAAAACAAAGCAAGAAAAAATTTTTTTATTTATCTCAAAGTTGTAACAGGTATGCATATTTAAAGTTATTTTCCAACCCTTCTCGAGAATAATTGTTGATGTAGTTTTTGATATTACGAAAGACAAAACAATATATTTTCATTGCTGATGTTGCTCAGTAGCTAGTTTTTTAGACTAGTGAATATACAAATAAACGAGAAAATATTTGTTTTTATGACTAAAATATTTTTATAGAAAACATCTAAAAATTAACAATGAGATTAATTTATGGTGTCTTTTACAAGTTTTGTAGCACAAATAAGGAAATATTTAACAACTGGATCTTAAATTTACCGAAGCACTTTGCAAAGGATTTGGTTATTTAGGGAATCTTTTTTCTAACTTTGTAACAACAAAATAAATGTGGATGAAATTCAGAAACCTTAGGCAACATCCATTGTTTCACAACAACTATGGGCACCAGAGTCCCCATGGGTCACACCATGTGTAAATAATAGCACCAGCTCTACAGGGAAGTTGAAATGCTTCCATGTGTAACAGTGCTCTGGGGGCACCTCTGAAAATGGAACGCTAGACATGGAATCTTTTTCTTCCCAAAAGTGTTCCAGATAGTTGGTGACAGATTTAAAGTTGAATTGTTTAACATGGATATGTAAAACAATTATCCAGAAGGACAAAATGTTGTGGCAGTGTTTTTTCTTCTTCTGATAGAATCTTTATTGTAGTCAGATACCTATTCCCCCAGACAACCTGTTTGCCTCTGGGAAAGCATAAACTCTTTCTTAGACCCCTGGGCACAATGAATTTAACTACAGTCACAACCTGTCGCCCATCAGTGGGTCTTAGCAATGGGCTTGTAGAACAATTAAGGCCAAATAAAAGCATCAAGATATTTCCCTGTGGCCTCTAGAAAAATTATCTTTTGGTTCTCATCCTCCCTCTCTCTTCCCTTCTTTCTCCTCCCTTCCCACCCCCCACACTTCTTTTTTCTCTTCCTCTTCCTTCTCCTCCTCCTCCTCCTACTCCCCTTCTTCTTCTTCTTCTTCTTCTTCTTCTTCTTCTTCTTCTTCTTCTTCTTCTTCTTCTTCTTCCTCTTCTTCTCCTTCTTCTTCCTTCTTCCTTCTTCCTTCTTCTTCTCCTTCTCCTCCTTCTCTTCTTTCTCCTTTTTCTTCTTCTTCTTCTTCTTCTTCTTCTTCTTCTTCTTCTTCTTCTTCTTCTTCTTCTTCCTTCTTCCTTCTTCCTTCTTCTTCTCCTTCTCCTCCTTCTCTTCTTTCTCCTTTTCCTTCTTCTTCTCCTCCTTCTCCTTCTCCTCTCTCTCTCTCCATGTTTTAACACAAAAATGTGAAAGACTGAGAATGACTGGCAGAGATATGAATGGGCAATGGCCAGACCAGACATAAAAATAACACTCTGACCCAAAAGTTGTGGCAACCTGCTCAGGAAGCCGACTCACACACTACAGTACCAGCCCAGGAAACCAGCCTGAGATCTATGAGTCAGACTCATAGGAAGCCAGATCACCCTAACAAGTGGTTCAGGAGGCTAAACAATAACTCCTGTAATAATTAGTCCCAAATGGCTAGCACATGATTAATAACTGGCAGCTTCCCTGATATTGTCCCTGCTTTCAACTAAGGACCAACCAGCGAAAGCTAAATATGCTTCCCTAACCAATCACGTAGGCGCCACCTCAGCTTTCCAAGGCAGGCTGTCTGTACTGCAACAGGGCTCACCTGTTTCCCACTGTGAAGCTTCCCCTCTCCTCTGCCTGCCTATGATTCTTGGCCAAATGCAGTGATGGTGGCTGGCCCCCTTGCTAGAGCAGCTCTGGGTGAATTGCCTCTTTGCCTGTTCTCATTGGGCGATCTTCATTTATTCCCATGGATACAAAACAGATCATCTCTCTGCCAGTCCGGGCTTAAATGGACGTGCATAAGAAGGCAGACCTTCGAGCATCCCAGAGAATCAGAACTGGGCCCTGACTGAGCACAAGCTGAGGCCTCCCTGTCTCAGATCCCCAAGTGGTAAACTCATAAGTGTCTTTCATTATTAATGCCAATTTCCCTTTCTGTTTCTATCACCTTCATCTTAAAAACTCCAAGTCAATACAGAACTTAAAATAGAGATTTTAAGTCAACATAGAACTTAAAATTGGGAGTGCTAACATAATAGACTAAAATGTCGAACTAACTTAGGGAGAGAGGCAGCAAGGATCCCCATCTGCTAGGTTGGGAAATGGATTAAAGCACTGTGTTATGGGCCAAACAATACTGCTGCATTTGGGAATATGGCAGGAAACCAGACATTTAGGAGAGGACAGTATTCAGGCAATTGTGAAAGGGAGAATATTCATTAATAAAAAAGGGAGGGTCCTGCCTGACGTTTTAAGGCAGCCAAACAAGTGAGTTAAATGTAGCCTTATGAGCGCCATAAGGAAGGATAGAGGTGGCTCTTATTTGGCAATATGTGGGGGCAGGCTAGGGGGATTTCCAGGAGCACAAAGGCTCAGCTGAAGTTCAGCATTGTCATCAGCATGTGTTGATTTGTGGTCTTCCTCAAACCACAAGTCAAGAAGCAGCAAGGTTTTAAGCTGAAGATGACCTGCCTGAAAGTAAAATGGCAAGAAAGACCAAAACCCTCTTCATCAGTGGAATACATTTCAAAAGGAAGAAAGAAACTTAAGCCATTTCTTGGGGGTAAAAAGATGCCGTTTGATCCCAAGTAAAAATCTGTGTCAGGAGACTAGGTAGGTAGGTGCAAAGTTTAGCAGGAGATAGATGAGATATGAAACAAATTTGAACCCTGCTGTATGAGTTCGTTCTCATGCTGCTAATAAAGACATACCTGAGACCAAGTAATTTATAAGAAAAAAGAGGTTTAATGGACTCACAGTTCTGCATGGCTGGGGAGACCTCACAATCATAGTGGAAGGCAAAGGAAGACCACAGGCATGTCTTGCATGGCAGCAGGCAAGAGAGCATGTGCAGGAGAACTCCTTTTTATTAAACCATCAGCTCTCATGGGACTTATTCACTATCACAAGAATAGCATGGGAAAAACTCACCACCATGATTCAATTATCTCCCACCAGGTCCTTCCCACAACACATGGGGATTACTACAAGTCGAAATGAGATTTTGTTGGGGACACAGAGCCAAATCACATCACCTGCCAAGCACCCCCTCTTAGGCACTGTTGACCTGACAGAGGGCAAGGCAGTTTCTGAGAAGGTACAGCTCAAATGTATCCTGATTCCAGGATCTTTTTTTCATCTAAATGCCCCATACCTGTGGCTAGAAGGAAGCTGAGTTTGTTAAGCTTGATCCTAGGGGAACAGTGGCAGTAGCATGTTGCTAAGAGACAGAAATTTCCAGACTCAAAGGAAAGGGGTAGACAAGACCATTAGTTGACTAGAAGAAGATAGTAACCATTTAAAGTATTCAGACTGCCAAAGAAATCCAAGTCTTGGCTTGTGTACTTCTAAGTTGAGCACCCGCATAACATCTCCATCAGCTCAATTTGCAGCAATAAGATTTAGGTGATTAAAGTAGAATCAGGAAGGACATCCGGCACCTCAGCTGCAATTCAGTGGGCAAGGTGAGCCTTCTCAGGGCAGACTCGAGCTGCATGGGCCTCAGGGCAGTGGAGATTCTCAGAATGAACAGTACCAGGAGGCTGGACTTGCTGAACAAGGTGTCCACTCTGTACCTGGGCAGGGGAACTGGCAACAACTGGTCATCAGAGTGTGTTTTTCATGTTGCTTCATATGAGTGACTTTTTGATACTGTGATCTCCTCCTTCAATATCACTACATGTTGGGTGTTGCAGGGTGGGTTTTGTGGTGATAGGAGGAACATGACAGAGCAGAAGCTACACGAGCCAGAGATTCTGGACTTGGTTTTGGATGCAGTACTGGATGAGGCTTTGGGTTTCTCTGTTTGACTAGAAACTCAGTATGTTTTTTGTGGAGATGGATGTTTTACATGTGCAATAAGGAGAAGGAGCATGAATCTGTGAACACTGGGTCTCCCAATATCCTGAGGTGTGGGCTGTTGTATGAATTAGGGTTGTCCTCACACTGAGCATGCCGTGAAGTCTAGGCCTTCATGCCAGGAAGTTCTGCCTGCTTGAACAGTCCCAGCCATGCAACTCTATGCACACTGCCTCTATAAGGCCTGTGCATGGCAAGCTAGAGCCACTCAGCGTGGATGTCCCCCTGAGGTGGGGGTTATGCAGGAAAGAATATATTGATAAGGTCTGGCAGTAAGGGACAGTTTCTGAACACTCTGGGAAATATTTTCTGACTCTGAACAAAAAAATAAAAAATAGGCTCTCTGAAAGTGGCATTACACAGATGTGGGCTCTAATGCTGCCATAGTTATTTTCCCCCAACTTAAGAACAAAGTCAGCAAAGAGAATCCAAACCAGAAGCACTCCTGAAGCAGAAGGGCAGCTGTGAGACTCTGCTCCTGACCTCAGGGTGTTGGCTTGTGGGAAACCATAAAGCTCATCACCCTTAGACCGCTTTGATTTGGATTTCCTGTTCCTGGCAGCTCAAATCTCCTAAAAGTTCAAATTCTCAAGCCTCTAGTTATTTAATATGTTGTTTACCCAGCAAGGTTTTGGCTCTCTGAAGATGATTTTTTTTTCATGTATTTATATTCTCACACATTGTCAAACAATATAGTAAAGACAATAAATGGCAGTTGTATTTGATTACTAGATCCAATGGGTGACATTCATTAAACAGTATAAATACATTGAGAAAACTTAATACTTAATACAACTTAGTGAAACAATATTAATAAATATTAATAGTATGAGGAACTCATGTGTCCTTCACAACAGGGGTCATTCATTTGTTTTACTGCCCATGATCATCTCTCTCCTAACACTAAGGTTTAACCCAGCAACTGCTCAATGATCACATTGGTTTGGATGGATCAGCCTCAGTGACATGAGAATGCTATGGATTTCACAGTAGACATGCACCCAGGTACTGCTATGATTTCAAATTATAGTGAGGCTTAGACAGGTTCCACAGATGCTTCCACATCAGACAAACCACAGAAGGTGGAATTAAAATACAATCATGTGATCTCAGAGCAGACCCTGTAGCTGAGTGGAAGCCATCCTGATGTCTTCATATCAACACAGACCAACTGAGGCTCTCAGAAAGGCTTGGAATAATGTCCCTTTCTTTTAAAGCTAGTTTCACTGCACTCTTATGACTTGCTTTTGAATAAAACCTGACTACAGCACTAGAGAAAAGCCTCTGAAACCTTTATAGGAAGAAAGTTTACAAATAACAAGTGAGAGGACTGGTATGAGTAACAATAAAACTCTGGTCTTGTGCACAGCCAGCTCTGTGTGAATTATTATTTCTCTATTGCAATTTCCCTGTTTGGATAAATTGGCTCTGTCTAAGCAGCAGACAAGGTGAACCCATTGGGTGGTTACAAATTTTGGGAGCTCATCCAGGATTGCCCTTGTGGCAACTTGCCCATGGTTTGGTAGCTTCCCTCCAGTAATGGATTCAGAGGCCAGCCCAAGAGGCTGCTTAGTTTTCTTGGACTGGGGGCTGACTCTGGTAATGTCTCTACTGGTGGGGTGCTGCTGACTCTGTGCATGGATTTAATTCCAGTAGAAAAATTTTTCTGGGGATATGTTCCATAATTGTAGCCCTATTCTAGGGTATCAGTCTGTAGCCCAGTCATGAAATGTCCGTAGCTGTAGCCCTATTATGGGATGTCTGGTTCAGTGAGTATCCTAGGCATTGACAATGCCTCCTTCCTTCTCCTGATTGACTCTGTAGCCCCATGGTGGAGTGTCTGTCAGTAGACTCATCGCAGGGTGTCTGTCTGGGTTTGGATCTTTCAGGGGTCTCAGATGGCCCTCCCTAATTAGTAGGAAGAGTCTTGGTTCAGAAGACTTCTCCTCTATCAGGAAGATTTCAGGGAGATTTCTCAGGACGACAATAGGAGGAGCGTTTGGAAGGGATACTCTGGGATTCTTGGTTAGGGATCTTAATTTGGAAAGCCTTCTGTATTAGTCCATTTTCACACTGCTGTAAAGAACTGCCCAAAACTGGGTAATTTATAAAGGAAAGAGGTTTAATGGACTCGCAATTCTGCAGGGCTGGGGAGGCCTCAGGAAACTTATAATCATGGCAGAAGGGGAAGCAAACATGTCCTTCTTCACATGGCAGCCAGAAGAAGAAGTGCTGAACAAAGCGGGGAAAGCCCCTTGTAAAACCATCACATTTCATGAGAACTCATTCACAATTACAAAAGCATGCTGTAACTACCCCCATGATTTAATTCTCTCCCACTGGGTCCCTCCCACGACATGTGGGGATTATGGGAACTATAATTCAAGATGAGATTTGGGTGGGGACACAGCTAAACAATATCACCTTCTGTCCATCTTGTCCTTGTGTGTGTGTTTCTATATGTGGAGGAGATCTCTGAAGGAATTTGTTAGGCCTCTGAGCCCAAGCTAAGCCATCATATCCCCTGTGACCTGCACATGTACATCCAGATGGCCTGAAGCAACTGAAGAACCACAGAAGAAGTGAAAATAGGCAGTTCCTGCCTTAACTGATGACATTCCACCATTGTGATTATTTGTACCCGCCCCACCCTAACTGATCAATTGACCTTGTGAAGTTCCTTCTCCTGGACAATGAATCTCAGGAGCTCCCCACTTAGCACCTTGTGACCCCCGCCCCTGCCCACAAGAGAACAACCCCCTCTAATTTTCCACTACCTACCCAAATTGCATAAAACTACCCCGCCCCTATCTTCCTTTGCCAACTCCTTTTTTGGACTCAGCCCACCTGCACCCAGGTGATTAAAAAGCTTCATTGCTCACACAAAGCCTGTTTGGTGGTCTCTTCACATGGATGTGCATAACAGAATTGTTGATGGAAGTCCAGCAGGCCTAACTCAGAGAACCTTCCTTATTTATAAGGTCACATTCAGTGATCCCTGAAAGAAGTTTAACAGTACTGATTCAAGATGACCACTCTTCATCTTGCCCAGAGACCACCCATTGAATTCCTGGTTAAAGTCACCCCCTCCCAATCTTGAGTAGATCAAAGACAACAGGAACCAATGGGGAAAAGTTTAAGCCTTGCCAAGTTGATATTGGGTGTTAAATGAGGTGACTAGTGTCTTTTGTTATGTGTACTTTTGCTTCTGCTAGGATGGAAAATGTTAATTTGGGTCCCTAATCAGCCCATTGGGCAGCATCTTGCAAAATTGAGAAACCTTTGCCTATGGTTTCATAAAAGAGAGGACGATGATTTTCTTTTGAAATGTTGCTTGGCCTCCCACAATTATGGCATGGTGAACAGGGTCAACAAAAACTGTTCCATTCTTCTAAAAGCTAGAGAGAAAGAAGACCTGGAAACCTGGTATGCTGGCAAAAAGAGTAAGAAATTCTTACCAGCCAAGTTTCTGGTCTCTCTCTCTCTATGTGTGTGTTGTGTATGTGTGTGTGTGGGGGGGGGGGGGGGGGCGGGGAATAAACAATAAACATCACTGTTTTTCTCCTCTGCAAGTGTTTGGTTAATAGAAAAAAAAAAAAAACAGGATTTCTGAGACAGTCTTAGGCTATAGCAAATTTGGTGCACTTCGTGCTAAGAATTTGTCTTTCCATAATGGAGAGAGGTATCACAGAATAGAATGTGGGAGTAATTCACAGTAATTTACTTCAACTCTCCCCCTGCTAGATACAGAAGAGAATTTTTTTAATTAGCTTTTCACCATGAGAACATGGTAGTGTTCTTAGAGGCATGAACAATGAATCCCAGGAGAGTATGAAGAACAACCTAAGACTGTGGCCCCCAGGAATTTCCCACTCTCATACTAGTTCACATTCAGCCTCCAGCAGTTTGTCAAAATTACCATCTATATACCAGTCTATGAGTCTAGTGGCACACAGGTAAGCTTGTCTCAGATTTGATTCTCTATTCACCTATCTCTCAAGATTTCAAGGAGACAGCTCACCCTGGTACCTGAGTCTCTAATGGGTCTAAATAGTCATTGATTTTTACTTTATTCCACTTTTTCTTGTGTAAGGATGAGAGGGATGACTTCCAAGCTCTGTGTATGTCAAGGTGAAACCTCATCAATAACTTTTTACTATTTGATTTCCCCCTCATTATTACAGGACTTGATATTTATAATAGTGAGTTTCTTTATAGCATTTCACTTTCAATAGTCATCACTCTATTGGTTGTTCAATGATTGCTGTCTTCAATAGGGATGGACTAAAAGTTCTATTAGATCAGAAGTCAAATAAATGTGTCATAAAGAGAAAACAACAAAAATTAACTCTTTCTAAATAGCTTTCCTTGCAATATAAATAGTTTTTTTATAATATCTAATTCTAATATGAAACTAAAATCTAGAGTTTGCTTATAGTTAAGCTGAATTAAATTTCCCTTATATTAATAAATATTCTCAGCATTATAACCACACTTTAACTGCTCTTAATTAAGTCCTAAATTAAGTCCTTAATTAAGTCCTAAAACCACTTTTTAAATATATATGTATTTTTATACATATATATACACACACACACACATATATATATATATATAATTTCTCCCTAAGTGAGATACCCACAAAACAAAGTACAGAAAAGAAACAAATGTGAAGAAAATGATTATAATTGGTTTTTCCACAGTTTGGGTTTTTCACTTTGGAGAACAAACAATAGGTAAGTGAGAAAAAATGCCACCAGAAAAACCTAACAAAATTATACGTTAAGCAATTCAAACTGTGTTACACATACAAAATTTGAAGTTAAGAATGTGTCAGGATGATATCTGAGGAAAACACTGATAAATGTATATGTATGATTTACTTAGTTTCTAACTAGAAGAGCCTTGTCAGGTCACAATGAGTAAAATTCTACAAAGAAAATGCCTTCCTTCCAAATTCACATAATGTACTTAGATACTATTTCACACAGGTATTAAAGGCTATGAAGAAATCCAAGAATAATGAAATCTAGCAGGGAAGATGAAAGCTACTTACATTAAAAGGCATACTTAGAAATTTTATTTCTGTCCTCGAATTTTGGTTTCCTCACATGCAGGATTAAAAGTACAGCTACTTGGTTTGCAAACTCCTTTATAACTCTTAAAATATGTAATTCTATAATTAAAATAAATTATAAGTGGTAAATAAACATCAATTAGCGAAAAACTGGTTTTCAATAAGATGACAAAGAAACTTTGGGAAGAATTAATTACATTATCGTTAGAAAAGGGTTTTGCATTAACCACTAAATTTGAATGCAAACATTTCCTAAGACTCAGTAATCCACTTCTAGAGAAATGCATGCACATTTGCATCAAGAAATACACAAACAAATGTTAATTCAAATGTTATCTGTAACATCTCAATCTTGGAACCAACCCAAACATCTAAAGACATTAATAGAATAGATAAGTACATTGTGGTATATTTATTATCCTGTGTGATAAGATAGTACTTGGTCACAAAAACAAACTGCCTTGATGTAGGATAATTTAGATGGGACTTAAAGAGATAATATTAAGTAAAATAATTCACATACAAAATAATGCATCCTGTATTATTCAAGCGCAATAAAGTTTAGAAACAAGCAAAGCTGAACTACTATGATAGAACTCAGGATAAAAGAGGAGTGATCCAGAGGACACAACTGGGAGGTGCAGACTCTAGGCTCCGGCAATGTGTTGATTGTTTGACTTTTGTTATGGCTATGTGAGTGTTCTCCTGTGATGATTTATTGATCAGTATATTTATGATGTTTGGGGAATTTTTTTTTTTACTTTATATTTTCTCTATATGGGCTTCACTTCACAATAAACAAAAAGTGTTTTGTACATTTTTGTTTTATTTTGTTGTGTTTCATTTTCATGGAAATGAATAAATGTGTAATACATAGTAAATGTAGCATATAAGAGTCACAGAATTAAGGCTGAAAGGATACAGAATTTCTGGGGATGCCTGGATCCTAGGGCCAGGAATGCTAAAATATACTATACTCGACACTAAGGAGAAGCTCTGAAGCTCTGGGACCTTGTAATCCTGCTTACTTACAGTGGGAGAGAAATGAGACTGGTGTCTAGAAAATGGGATGTGGTTGCTGCAGCACCATTTTCTGGGGATTTTGGACCAACCTAGTTCTCCCTTTGTTTTACTTGTAGTTTTCAAGAATAACTATAGGATATGCTGGGAATGCAACATTCTAAAATTAGCAAGGAGCGGGCCAGAACAATCTGTGCTCTGTTCCAGCCCCTCTTCCTCCAAATAGGAGGTCGTTCAATGCTTTAGCCCAGTTCACAAGCCCCCAGAGTATACAATCCAGGGTGAGCTGCCTTTCAGCATCCCTAAACTGCAGTGCAAATGGGGCACATAAAGAGGAGACACCATCTGCCCTGGGCAGTTTTTTCAAGCTTTGGGGGACCGGCTCACAATGGATCCTAGGCCTCTGTTGGCCCTTCTTGCCAATCTGTACTTAATGAATCCATTTCATGTAACTTTCTGGGCATGAGGGTTCTGTCTCACCAAACTCAGACAAGTTGGTGACCAGCGCACAGCAAATCAGCTTCACAGTTGCTCAGGTGCTCATTTATAAGCTTGCATTTAAAACACATCTGTAATAAAATGAATGTGAGATAAATAAATTAAACCTACAAGTGGACATTAAGTAATTGACTTACTCAGAATTACATTCTGAAGAAGTAGAGTGTTAACTTGTGGGAGCCTCTAGGAGGATACACCTTGACACAACTGACTTCACACAACCATTGTTGAAAAAAAGACATGTTGATTTTGCCTCAATCAGTAAATGAAATATTTATAAATACCATAAAACTCCAATTTTTAAAAGAATTGTAATGCAATATAAACAAGAGGTAGGCTCAAGCCAGCCCTTCCTCTCTCTCTCTCTCTCTCTCTCTCTCTCTCTCTCTCTCTCCATAGTCAGCCTTCCAGCTGGCTGCATGGAGTTTGGTAGGTGGGATCAGGGTTTGGGTCAGGGTAAAGGGGGACATTTTTAAAGGATGCTGTTTGGCAGTTGGCTCACTCCTCTAGGACTGGTGAAGCAAAGGGGCAGCAGGCATGCTCAGGATCCACACATAGGTCTGGTCTGCAAAGAGGAGGCCTCTAGGATAGACACAGAGGTTACTCTTTTTTCCCTCTTGGGCTAATGGTGAAAATTCCAGAATGCAGCCTGAGGCTTTTGGTACTAACTCCTCCACCGTTAAGTCCATCTGAGGATGATGACAGAGAGACAAATATATTGAGGGAGGATTATGCTCTAGGTGTAGACAAACTAGAAGACAGTAAGTCGTGTTAACGAATGTTCACATTACTTTTGAGGAGTGTGTGTGTGGCTATGTGTTCTTGTGTGTCTGTGATGTATGCGTTTTAAGAGATAAAAAAAGAATAATTGTATCAGAAAATCTAGGCTGCCCACTTGAAGCCTCCTCATAGCAAAGGGTAATGAAGGCCTTGCAAGTCCGCCTGCCTTCTTGGTTCATTGATTCCTATAAATGTATAGATTTCGAAAAAGTATCCAAAATACACGTTAAATCTTTTTTACATATCATGTATTTTTCTTAATAGACTAATAATGAACAAAACTCCTTTAGTCCTTCTGTATTTTATTTCATTACATACAACATTAAAAACCCAATAAAAAAGAAAATAAAAATATAACTCATCCAAAAGCCAAATTTTTTATTCATCCACACCTGTCCTCTGTCCCAAGATCCTTTTTTCCAGGATCTAATATAATAGGTCCAGTTTTACACTCTTCTTTAGTACCTTGTTTATATTAACATTGGCTTGTAAATGCTTGGCTGTGATAGATGGCATGTGAAGCTCCCTGTGATTTCTGAGTGGCTAGGGTCTTGAATCCTGGGGATGAGCACTAATTTTCATTGTCGTTACTCTGTTGCACAATTACTTTTCCCTGTATTGCTAATAAGCAGCTTGTCTCTGGTTATACACTCTGACCTAGTTGGCTTTTTTTTTTCTTCCACTGGAGTAAGAGAAGCTACTTGAAGCAAGTAGAACAGAACAACTTGTTCCCTATGTGCTGGCCACTGGCCCACATGGGCATCCAGCCATACCATGGAATATCTTTTCTGTAAGCAACAATAGAACATTATTACAACTGGGATGCTTATGACAGGGCAAGAAGTCTCATAACTATGATATTTTTCCTTTGTGCTACTCTTTCTACTAATCACTGGCAAACCTCCCCCCAAAATTGAGTATTGTATCTTTCCCTAAAGTTATCCACTTACCTATAATTTTATTGAGCCAAAAGTGACTCCAGAAATCAATGTACTCAAGCAATATCATTTAAAAATGTTGTTTATTCATCTAAAGTGAACTAATTGTCTATTGAGGTGTGAAAGTCTTATGGTGTGCCCAATTCTTTTTTTCAAAGTACAATGAATTTCTTCAAAAGGCCATAACTGTAATAAGCCCTGAATTTTTACAAACAAGCTCATCCAAGAAGTTTGTATACTGTCCAAACACCCACCCTCCCAAAACAAAACTGGTCATCCAAGCTGTGACTCATTTATTATTTTATACAACAAAAAGGGAGATATTTCCAGTTGTCCAGGCACTATGCTAATTGTTGAAATTATAAAAATGCATCCAGTGAAAGTATCCCTGTCTTCATAGTTATACTCTAGTAAGCAAGGAACATATACAAACAAATAGTTGCAATAAGGTATCAGAATGTTAATGATATAATTCAATACAGGGTAAAAATGAATACAGATTCGGCATCATCAATTATTCCCTGGAATATGAGAAAAGACTTTAGAGAGTGCTAGTCACAAAACAGTCTAAATGTTCAATAAGAGTTTCTAGTTACGAAATGAGAAGGTGATCTCAGGAGATATGTGACCAGATAATCTATGGTAGAAATTACACGATGACCTTGGGAAACTAAACTAATTGGGCATGGTCAAAATTTAAAATCTGATCTCTATTGCTATGAGAGTTGAGACAGGAGAGACAGGCAGGGGACTGGTAATGGAGACATGCTAGGAGCTTTCACTTCCTCCTCAAGTCCTCCTTAACCTCACACTTATAGAGATCAGAGCCTTATGCCCCTAAACTGCTTAAGTCTTCAGCTTTTAAGACTCCATAGTATACTCTTCAAATTTCATAATCATACATTACAATGTGTTTTCAAGGACTTTTATTTTATTTGTCTGAAACATTCTCTCATGGCTCATTATTTCACAACTGATCTTCATGCATAGAACACTGTTTACATGTAGCGCATTCTATGAAACATAAAACCAATGTCCCCAAGGCACTGTTTTATCACGGCTCATCTAGATTCCAAAGTCCACAATAACCCTGATGATCCACGTAGTCATATCATGCTCTTCACAAGTACATGTCTCTGCTTTCTAACGCTTGCAACAATATTGACTCAACTGTCCTAATCCCAATTCCTTCTGGGAGTGAGGGGTTATGCTTCTGCTTTCTCTCAAACTCCACTCTAAGTCCTGAGTTTGTTAATTCTAAGTCTAAAAAAATAAATATATAAAAGAGAAACAACCATATTTATAACTTCAAAACACCTCAAGGTCACCAAAAATCTTACCTCTAGTATGAAGGACTTGCCAATAATATATAATGACTATTTAAACCACAGGACTCTAAACTCCATCAGATTAGAGGATGGTACCTGTGAGATCCTTAACATTTGGTGCTCAATGAGCATTTACTGATTAAGGTGAATGACTGATTAACCTCCTACCTTGTTCTATGAGGGCAGGGATCATACCTGATTTATTCCTAGCACTATGTCTGGCACAAAACAAATGGTTAATAAATGTTTGTTAAATGAACTTCCCATTTTCTCATGTCATAAAACACAACCTTATGTTCTTGGTACATGATATACATTATGTTCTTGGTACATGATTATCACCACATTACTATGTTATTTTTGCTGTCTCCTAGTGCCTTTGTTTTATGAATGCATGTCTCCTTCCTCTAACAGAAGTCAACCTTGTTCATTATTTTCTTCTGCTTATTCAAGGCAGCACACATTCACCGAGCCTAGCAGTTCTGTCAAGCATTTAAAGGATACAACAATAAATAATATGTAGTGACTCAAGGAGCAAACTCATGAAACTAACATGTTAACACCTGATGAACACATTGTGGCCCAGAAAAGTTGATAGGAAAAGATGCTTAATTCTAATGAAGAGAAAATGGAAGACTCTGGAGAAAGGGTCTCTTGATTTGGCCATGTTGATGCAAGAACATCTGTGAACAAAAGGGGGCAGCAAAGTTTGGGAAACTCTAAAAAAAAGCTAGTGTAACTAGGATGTAGAATACATGAAAAAGAATAATGAGGGGAGAGGTGGAGCAAGATGGCGGAATAGAATGCTCCACTTATCATCTCCCCAACAAGGACACCTATTTAACAACTATCTACACACACAAAAGAAAACCTTCATAAGAACAATCAGGTGAGCACTCACAGTATCTGGTTTTAACTTCATATCACTGAAAGAGGCACTAAAGAGGTAGGAAAAACAGTCTTGAATCATCTATGTCTCCCCTCCCTCATCCTTTGGCAGTGGCTTTGCAGCACAGAGAGAGAATATGTCCACTTGGGAAAGGGAGAGTGCAGCAGGTGTGAGACATTGCATTTAACTCAGTGCTGCTGTGTTATAGCAGAAAGCACAATTGGACCAAACTCAGCTGTTGCCCACCTACAGAGAAAGCCTTTCAACTAGTCCTAGCCAGAGGGGAATCATCCATCCTGCCAGAACTTGAGTTCCTGCAAGCATCACCACCTTGGGCTGGAGTGCTCTGGGACACTAAGTAAGCTTGAAGGGCATCTAGGCCACAAGAACTGCAACTCCTAGGCAAGTCTTAGTGCTGAACTGAGTTCAGAGCCAGTGGACTGGGGCAGGGAGCAGCACATGATGTACTGAGACACCAGTCAGGGCAGATGAGGCAGTGCTGGTTCCACGCCTCCTCGATCCCCAGGCCGCAGAGCTCATGGCTCCAATATAGACCCCTTGCTTCTGCTTAAAGAGAGGAAATGGAAGAATGAGGAGGCATTTGTCTTGTATCTTGGATATCAGCTTAGCTACAGCAAGATAGGACACTGGTCAGTGTCATGAGGCCCCCTTTTCAGGCCTTAGCTCCTGACCAACATTTTTAGACACATTGTGGGACAGAAGGGAACCCACTTCCTTGAAGAGAATAGCCCAGTCCTGGCAGGATTCATCAGTGGCTAACTGAAGAGCCCTTGCACCTTGAATAACCAGCTGATACCTATGTAGTACATCATGAGCTTTGAATGAGATCCTGAAACTTGTTGGCTTCAGGTGAGACTCAGAACCTTCCCAGCTGTGGTGACTATGGGACAAGATTGTTTCTCCTTGAGAAAAGTGGAGGAACACGTAAAGGAGACTTTGTCTTGCACCTTAGGTACCATCTCTGCCGCAGGGGGGTAGAACACCAAACAGGCTCTTTAGGTACCTGAGCCAAGGTATCCAGACCTTGGCTCTTAGATGGTATTTCTAGACCTGCTCTAGGCCAAAGAGGAGCCCACTGCCCTGAACGGTGAGTCCCACATCAATCACCCTTCACCACAAGCTGACTGCAAAGCCCTCCAATCTTAAGGAAACATTAATAGTAGTCTGGCAGTATTCTCTATGGGCCTGTAGTGGCAACAGCCATGGTGTGAGGCTCCTCTGCCTTTGGAAATGGGAGGGAAGAGTTGGAAGGACTACATCTTGTGGTTTGATTACCAGCACAGCTCCAGTACAATAGAATACCAGGGAAACTTAAGTTTTTTGACCCTCATCCCTGGCTCCTCAACAGCATATCTGGACCTGGCCAGGAAACTCGCTGCCCTGAAGGAAAGGACACAGGCCTGGCTGGCTTTGCCACCTGCTGGTGATAGAGCCCCAAGGCCTTGAGAGAACATAGGTGGTAGCCAAGGAATGGTTCCAGCAAGCCTTGAGTGAGACCCAGTCCTGTGTTAGCTTCAGGTCTGACCCAACACAGTCCTGGTGGTGGTGGCCACAGGGGTGCTTATGTCAGTACACCCCTAGCTCCGGGCAGCTCAAAACAGAGAGAGACTCCATTTGTGTAGTAGAAAGTAACAGAAGAGAACAAGAGACTCTGACTGGTAATCCAGAGATTTCTTCTAGACTTTGTCCAAGACCTTCAAGGTGTTACCTCATGAGTCTGCAAGAACCACAGCATTACTGGGCTTTGGGAGCCCCCTAATGCAGACACAGCACAGATCACAACACTTAAGTATTTTGGAACACCTGGAAAGACATCCCAAGAAGGATGAGTACAAACAACCCTGGACTGTGAAGACTACAGTAAATACCTAACACTTCAATGCCCAGACACCAACAAATATCTACAAGTATCAAGTGCATTCAACACAATATGACCTCACTAAATTAGTCAAATAAGACATCAGGGACCAATCCCGGAGAAACAAAGATGTGACCTTTCAGACAGAATTGAAAATAGCTATTTTGAGGAAACTCAAATAAACTCAAAACACAGAGAAAGAATTCAGAATTCTATCAGATAAATTTAACAATGAAATTGAAATAATTTAAAATAATCAAGCAGTTCTGGAACTGAAAAATGCAATTGGCATATTGAAGAATGCATCAGAGTCTTGAGAGTAGAATTGATGAAACAAAAGAAACAATTTGTAAGCTTAGAGAAGACAAAAGAAAAAACAATAAAAAACAATGAAGCACACCTACGGGATCTAGAAGATAGCCTCAAAAGGGCAAATCTAACAGTTATTGGAATTAAAGAGAAAGATAGGAGAAGAAAGTTTATTCAAAGAGAAAATAACAAAGAACTTTCCAAACATAGAGAAAGATCTCAATATTCAAGTAGAAGAAGGTTATAGAATACCCAGCAGATTTAATCCATAGATGACTACCCTCAAGGCATGTAATAATCAAAATCCCAAAAGTCAAGGATAAAGAAAGGATCCTAAAACAGCAAGAAAAAAGAAACAAATTAATATACAGTGGATCTCCAGTATGTCAGGTAGCAGACCCAAAAGATATTGGCGTGACATATTTGAAATGTTGAAGGAAAAAAAATTTTTACCCTAGAATAGCATATCCAGCAAAAATATCCTTCAAATATGAAGGGAAAATAAAGACTTTCCCAGACAAACAAAAGCTGAGGGATTTCATTAACATCAGACCTGTACTACAAGAAATGCTAAAGTGAATATTTCAGTCAGAAAGAAAAGGACTTTAATGAGCAATGAGAAATCATCTGAAGGTACAAAACTCATTGGTAATAGTAGGTGACCAACAACTGGAATTTGTAACACTGTAACTGTGATGTGTAAACTACTCTTAAGTAGACAGACTAAACAAATAATTAATCAAAAATGATAATTACAACAATGTTTCAAGACGTAGACAGTACAATAAGATATAAATAGAAGTAGCAAAAAGTTAAAACTTGAGGAGAAAAGGTAAAGTGTAGAGTCTTTATTAGTTTTTTTTTTTTCTTACCTGTTTATGCAAACCATGTTTATATCAGCTTAAAATAATGGGTTATAAGATGGTATTTGCGGGGGGAACCCAAGATGGCCGAACAGGAACAGCTCCAGCCTCCAGCTCCCAGTGTGAACGACGAAGAGGAGTGATTTCTGCATTTCAACTGAGGTACTGGGTTCATCTCACTGTAACATGTCGGACAATCGGTGCTGGTCATTGGGTGCAGCCCAACCAGCGAGAGCTGAAACAGGGCAAGGCATTGCCTCACCTGGGAAGTGGAAGGCAGAAGGGAATTCCTTTTCCTAGCCAAGGGAAACTGAGACACAACACCTGGAAAATTGGGTAACTCCCACCCTAAGACTGTGCTTTACCAAGGGTCTTAGCAAATGGCACACCAGGAGATTATATCCCACAACTGGCCCAGAGGGTCCCAAGTCCATGGAGCCTCTCTCATTGCTAGCACAGCAGTCTGAGATCTAACTGCAAGGTGGCAGTGAGGCTGGGGGAGGGGCGCCCACCATTGCTGAGGCTTAAGTAGGTAAACAAAGCTTGAACTGGGTGGACCCCATTGCAGCTCAAGGAGGCCTGCCTGCCTCTGTAGACTCCACCCCTGGGGACAGAGCATAGCTAAACAAAAAGCAGCAGAAACCTCTGCAGATGTAAATGTCCCTGTCTGACAGCTTTGAAGAGAGCAGTGGTTCTCCCAGCACGGTGGTTGAGATCTGAGAACAGACAGACTGCCTGCTCAAGTGGGTCCCTGAACCTGGAGTAGCCTAACTGGGAGACATCCTTTACTAGGTGCAGACTGACACCTCACACCTCACACAGCTGGATATACCTCTGAGACAAAGCTTCCAGAGCAAGAATCAAACAGCAACACTTGCTGTTCAGCAATATTCTATCTTCTGCAGCCTCTGCTGCTGATACCCAGGCAAACAGGGTCTGGAGTGGACCTCAAGCAAACCCCAACAGACCTGCAGCTGAGAGTCCTGACTGTTAGAAGGAAAACTAACAAACAGAAAGGACACCCACACCAAAACCCTCTCAGTACATCACCATCATCAAAGACCAAAGGCAGATAAAACCACAAAGATGGGGAAAAAGTGGGGCAGAAAAGCTGGAAATTCAAAAAATCAGAGCCCATCTCCCCCTCCAAAGGAATACAGCTCATTGCCAGCAACGGAACAGAGTGGGACGGAGAACGACTTTGACGACTTGAGCAAAGAAGGCTTTAATTGATCAAACTTCTCAGAGCTAAAGGAGGAACTACCTACCCAGTGCAAAGAAACTGAAAACCTTGAAAAAAGAATAGAAGAATGGATAACTAGAATAACCAATGCAGAGAAGTCCATAAATGAACTGATAGAGATAAAAACCATGATAAGAGAACTACGTGACAAATGCACAAGCTTCAGTAACCAACTCAATCAACTGGAAGAAAGAGTATCAATGATTGAAGATCAAATGAATGAAATGAAGCGAGAAGAGAAGTTTAGAGAAAAAAGAGTAAAAAGAAATGAACAAAGCATCCAAGAAATATGGGATTATGTGAAAAGACCAAATCTACATCTGATTTGTGTGCCTGAAAGTGACAGGGACAATGGAACCAAGTGGAAAACACTCTGCAGGATATTATCCAGGAGAACTTCCCCAACCTAGAAAGGCAGGCCAACATTCAAATTCAGGAAATATAGAGAATGCCACAAAGACACTCCTCGAGAAGAGCAACTCCAAGACACATAATTGTCAGATTCATCAAAGTTGAAATGAAGGAAAAAATATTAAGGGCAGCTAAAAAATGTTAACCCAACCAGAGAGAAAGGTTGGGTTACCGACAATGGGAAGCCAAATGTAAAGACCATCGATGCTAGGAAGAAACCGCATCAACTAGCGAGCAAAATAACCAGCTAATATCATAATGACAGGATCAAGTTCACACATCACAATATTAACCTTAAATGTAAATGGACTAAATGCTCCAATTAAAAGACACAGACTGGCAAATTGGATAAAGAGTCATGATCCCTCAGTTTGCTGTATTCAGGAGACCCATCTCACATGCAGAGACACACATAGGCTCAAAATAAAGGGATGGAGGAAGATCTACCAAGAAAATGGAGAACAAAAAAAAGCAGGGGTTGCAATCCTAGTCTCTGATAAAACAGACTTTAAACCATCAAAGATCAAAAGAGACAAAGAAGGCCATTACATAATGGTAACGGGATCAATTCAACAAGAAGAGCTAACTATCCTAAATATATATGCGCCCAATACAGGAGCACCCAGATGCATAAAGCAAGTTCTTAGAGACTTACAAAGGGACTTAGACTCCCATACAATAATAATGGGAGAATTTAACACCCCACTGTCAACATTAGATAGATCAACCAGACAGAAAGTTAACAAGGATATCCAGGAATTGAACTCAACTCTGCAGCAAGCAGACCTAATAGACATCTACAGAACTCTCCACACCAAATCAACAGAATATACATTCTACTCAGCACCACATCGCACTTATTCCAAAATTGACCACATAATTGGAAGTAAAGCACCCCTCAGCAAATGTAAAAGAACATAAATTATAACAAACTGTCTCTCAGACCACAGTGCAATCAAACTAGAACTCAGGACTAAGAAACTCAATCAAAACCGCTCAATGACATGGAAACTGAACAACCTGCTCCTGAATGACTACTGGGTACATAACAAAATGAAGGCAGAAATAAAGATGTTCTTTGAAACCAATGAGAACAAAGATACAACATACCAGAATCACTGAGACACATTCAAAGCAGTGTAGAGGGAAATTTATAGCACTAAATGCCCACAAGAGAAAGCAGAAAAGATCTAAAATTGACACTCTAACATCTCAATGAAAAGAACTAGAGAAGCAAGAGCAAACACATTCAAAAGCGAGCAGAAGGCAAGAAATAACTAAGATCAGAGCAGAACTGAAGGAGATAGAGACACAAAAAACCCTTCAAAAAATCAATGAATGCAGGAGCTAGTTTTTTGAAAGGATCAACAAAATTGATAGACTGCTAGCAAGAATAATAAAGAAGAAAAGACAGAAGAATCAACTAGACGCAACCCGGGAGACAGAGCTTGGTGGAGCCAAGATCGTGCCACCGCACTCCAGCCTGGGCAACAGAGCAAGACTCCGTCTCAAAAATAAATAAATAAATAAAAAGATAAAGGGGCTATCACTACCACCCCACAGAAATACAAACTACCATCAGAGAATACTATAAACACCTCTATGCAAATAAACTAGAAAACCTAGAAGAAATGGATAAATTCCTGGACACATATACTCTCCCAAGACTAAACCAGGAAGAAGTTGAATCCCTGAATAGACCAATAGCAGGCTCTGAAATTGAGGCAATAATTAATAGCCTGACAACCAAAAAAAAGCCAGGACCACACATATTCACAGCAGAATTCTACCAGAGGTTCAAGGAGGAGTTGGTACCATTCCTTCTGAAACTATTCCAATCAATAGAAAGAGAAGGAATCCTCCCTAACTCATTTTATGAGGCCAACATTATCCTGATACCAAAGCCTGGCAGAGACACAACAAAAAAAGAATTTTAGACCAATATCCCTGATGAACATCAATACAAATATCCTCGATAAAATACTGGCAAAACAAATCCAGCAGCGCATCAAAAACTTATTCACCATGATCAAATGGGCCTCATCCCCGGGATGCAAGGCTGGTTCAACATATGCAAATCAATAAATGTAATACAGCAGATAAACAGAACCAAAGACAAAAACCACATGATTATCTCAATAGATGCAGAGAAGGCCTTTGACAAAATTCAACAGCCCTTCATGCTAAAAACTCTCAATAAATTTGGTATTGATGAAACATATCTCAAAATAATAAGAGCTATATATGACAAACCCACAGCCAATATTTTACTGAATGGGCAAAAACTGGAAGCATTCCCTTTGAAAACTGGCACAAGACAGGGATGCCCTCTCTCACCACTCCTATTCAACATAGTGTTGGAAGTTCTGGCTAAGGCAATCAGGCAAGAGAAAGAAATCAAGGGTATTCAATCATGAAAAAAGAAGTCAAATTGTCCCTGTTTGCAGATGACATGATTGTATATTTAGAAAACCCCATTGTCTCAGCCCAAAATCTCCTTAAGCTGATAAGCAACTTCAGCAAAGTCTCAGGGTACAAAATTAATGTGCAAAATTCACAAGCATTCTTATACACCAATAACAGACAAACAGAGAGCCAAATCATGAATGAACTCCCATTCACAATTGCTTCAAAGAGAATAAAATACCTAGGAATCCAACTTACAAGGGATGTGAAGGAGTTCTTCAAGGAGAACTACAAACTACTGCTCAGTGAAATAAAAGAGGACACAAACAAATGGAAGAACATACCATGCTCATGGATAGGAAGAATCAATATTGTGAAAATGGCCATACTGCCCAAAGTAATTTATAGATTCAATGCCATCCCCATTAAGCTACCAATGACTTTCTTCAGAGAATTGGAAAAAACTGCTTTAAAGTTCATATGGAACCAAAAAAGAGCCTGCATTTCCAAGACAATCCTAAGCCAAAAGAACAAAGCTGGAGGCATCACTCTACCTGACTTCAAACTATACTACAAGGCTACAGTAACCAAAACAGCATGGTACTGGTACCAAAACAGAGATATAGACCAATGGAACAGAACAGAACCCTCAGAAATAATACCACACATATACAGCAATCAGATCTTTGACAAACCTGACAAATACAAGAAATGGGGAAAGGATTCCCTATTTCATAAATGGTGCTGGGAAAAGTGGCTAGCCATAAGTAAAAAGCTGAAACTGGATCCTTTTCCTTACTCCTTATACGAAAATTAATTCAAGATGGATCAGAGACTTAAATGTTAGACCTAATACCATAAAAACCCTTGAAGAGAATCTAGGTAATACCATTCAGAACATAGGCATGGGCAAGGACTTCATGTCTAAAACACCAAAAGCAACAGCAGCAAAAGCCAGAATTGACAAATGGGATCTAATTAAACTAAAGAGCTTCTGCACAGCAAAAGAAACTACCATCAGAGTGAACAGACAACCTACAGAATGGGAGAAAATTTTTGCAATCTACTCATCTGACAAAGGGCTAATATCCAGAACCTACAAAGAACTCAAACAAATTTACAAGAAAAAAACAAACAACCCCATTAACCCATTATCCACTATTAACCTATTAACCTATTAGGACTTCTTCCTGTCTATTCTCTATGCTATTTATTAATTTATCTCTGCCTAACTGCTCTGTTAGAATTTCTAATACAATGATGATGGTTATAAGACATTAGAAAATAACAACTGTTGATGAGGAAGTGAAATTGGAACTCTTGTGTATTGATAGTGGACGTGTAAAATGTTCAGCTCTTGTGGAAAACAGTTTAGTGGTTTCTCAAAATGGTAAATGAAATTACAATATAACCCCTCAATTCCAGTCTTATACACAGATCCCACAAAACAGAAAGCAGGTACTCAAAGAAAATCAGGTACACAAATGTATATAGCAACACTTTTAATGTGGTGAAAACAGCCCAAATGTCCATCCAAAGATGAACACATAAGCAGGTACAGTAGAATGTTATTATCCAACCATCAAAAGGAATTAAGCAGTGATAAAGGATGCAATACAGATGAATCTCAAAAGCATTTTTCTTAGCAATGAAATAGCCAGACACAAAAGATCACATATTGTATGATTCCATTTTTATGATATATCCAGAATATATAGGTCTATGGAGTCAGAACTCAGAGTAATGGTTGCCAGGGACTTGGAGGAAGAGAGAAAAAAAAAAAAAAAAAAAAACTGCTTACAGTGTGGTGGGTTTTAGTTTGAAGTGTTGGAAATGTTTTAAAACTAGACAAATGTGGTATTTGTTTGCCACTGAAGATATATTCAGTGCAACTAATTGTTCACTTCAAAATGGTTATTTGTATGTTATGTGAATTTCACTTCAATAATTGTTTTTAAATCTAGAAGCATCCAGATTCTAATAAGTATATTTTGAGCCACATCTAACACCTTATCATGAAAATTAATTCAAGATGGATTATAAAAATTTAATTAGAAATGTTGATTCTAGTTTGTGACATTGGGTTAAACAAAGAGTAACAAGCTATATACTACATAATGTAACAGATATAATACATAAAGCATGAGCAGTAAAAGAAAAACAATGTTAAGTTATACTTCATCAAAGTATAAAACCTTGGCTCTGTGAAAGATACTGTCTAAAAGATGAAAAGACAAGCCACAGACTGGAAGAATACATTTGCAAATCACGTATCTAATAATGAATTTGTATACAGAATATATAAAAAACTGTTAAAACTCAAAACTTTTTTTAAAATGACCCAAATTCGGGCGGAGCAAGATGGCCGAATAGGAACAGCTCCAGTCTCCAACTCCCAGCGCAAGTGACACAGAAGACCAGTGATTTCTGCATTTTCAACTGAGGTACTGGGTTCATCTCACTGGGGAGTGCCGGACGATCGGTGCTGGTCAGCTGCTGCAGCCTGACCAGCGAGAGCTGAAGCAGGGCGAGGCATTGCCTCACCTGGGAAGCCCAAGGGGGAAGGGAATCCCTTTTCCTAGCCAGGGGAACTGAGACACACAACACCTGGAAAATCGGGTAACTCCCACCCCAATACTGGGCTTTAAGCAAACAGGCACACCAGGAGATCATATCCCACACCTGGCCGGGAGGGTCCCACACCCACGGAGCCTCCCTCATTGCTAGCACAGCAGTCTGTGATCTACCGGCAAGGCAGCAGCGAGGCTGGGGGAGGGGCGCCCACCATTGCTGAGGCTTAAGTAGGTAAACAAAGCTGCTTGGAGGCTCGAACTGGGTGGAGCTCACAGCAGCTCAAGGAAACCTGCCTGTCTCTGTAGACTCCACCTCTGGGGACAGGGCACAGTAAACAATAACAAACGTAGCAGAAACCTCTGCAGACGCAAACGACTCTGTCTGACAGCTTTGAAGAGAGCAGTGGATCTCCCAACACGGAGGTTGAGATCTGAGAAGGGACAGACGCCGTGCTCAAGTGGGTCCCTGACCCCTGAGTAGCCTAACTGGGACACATCCCCCACTAGGGGCAGTCTGACACCCCACACCTCACAGGGTGGAGTACACCCCTGAGAGGAAGCTTCCAAAGCAAGAATCAGACAGGTACACTCGCTGTTCAGCAATATTCTATCTTCTGCAGCCTCTGCTGCTGATACCCAGGCAAACAGGGTCTGGAGTGGACCTCAAGCAATCTCCAACAGACCTACAGCTGAGGGTCCTGACTGTTAGAAGGAAAACTATCAAACAGGAAGGACACCTACACCAAAACCCCATCAGTACATCACCATCATCAAAGACCAGAGGCAGATAAAACCACAAAGATGGGGAAAAAGCAGGGCAGAAAAGCTGGAAATTTAAAAAATAAGAGCACATCTCCCCCGGCAAAGGAGCGCAGCTCATCGTCAGCAACGGATCAAAGTTGGACGGAGAATGACTTTGACGAGATGAGAGAAGAAGGCTTCAGTCCATCAAATTTCTCAGAGCTAAAGGAGGAATTACGTACCCAGCGCAAAGAAACTAAAAATCTTGAAAAAAAAGTGGAAGAATTGATGGCTAGAGTAATTAATGCAGAGAAGGTCCTAAACGAAATGAAAGAGATGAAAACCATGACACGAGAAATACGTGACAAATGCACAAGCTTCAGTAACCGAATCGATCAACTGGAAGAAAGAGTATCAGCGATTGAGGATCAAATGAATGAAATGAAGCAAGAAGAGAAACCTAAAGAAAAAAGAAGAAAAAGAAATGAACAAAGCCTGCAAGAAGTATGGGATTATGTAAAAAGACCAAATCCACGTCTGATTGGGGTGCCTGAAAGTGAGGGGGAAAATGGAACCAAGTTGGAAAACACTCTTCAGGATATCATCCAGGAGAACTTCCCCAACCTAGTAGGGCAGGCCAACATTCAAATCCAGGAAATACAGAGAACGCCACAAAGATACTCCTTGAGAAGAGCAACTCCAAGACACATAATTGCCAGATTCACCAAAGTTGAAATGAAGGAAAAAATCTTAAGGGCAGCCAGAGAGAAAGGTCTGGTTACCCACAAAGGGAAGCCCATCAGACTAACAGCAGATCTCTCGGCAGAAACTCTACAAGCCAGAAGAGAGTGGGGACCAATATTCAACATTCTTAAAGAAAAGAATTTTAAACCCAGAATTTCATATCCAGCCAAACTAAGTTTCATAAGTGAAGTAGAAATAAAATCCTTTACGGATAAGCAAATGTTTAGAGATTTTGTCACCACTAGGCCTGCCTTACAAGAGACCCTGAAGGAAGCACTAAACATGGAGAGGAACAACCGGTATCAGCCATTGCAAAAACATGCCAAAATGTAAAGACCATCGAGGCTAGGAAGAAACTGCATCAACTAACGAGCAAAATAACCAGTTAATATCATAATGGCAGGATCAAGTTCACACATAACAATCTTAACCTTAAATGTAAATGGACTAAATGCTCCAATTAAAAGACACAGACTGGCAAACTGGATAAAGAGTCAAGACCCATCAGTCTGCTGTATTCAGGAGACCCATCTCACACGCAGAGACATACATAGGCTCAAAATAAAGGTATGGAGGAAGATTTACCAAGCAAATGGAGAACAAAAAAAAGCAGGGGTTGCAATACTAGTCTCTGATAAAACAGACTTTAAACCATCAAAGATCAAAAGAGACAAAAGGCCATTACATAATGGTAAAGGGATCAATTCAACAGGAAGAGCTAACTATCCTAAATATATATGCACCCAATACAGGAGCACCCAGATGCATAAAGCAAGTCCTTAGAGACTTACAAAGAGACTTAGACTCCCATACAATAATAATGGGAGACTTCAACACTCCACTCTCAACATTAGACAGATCAACGAGACAGAAAGTTAACAAGGATATCCAGGAATTGAACTCATCTCTGCAGCAAGCAGACCTAATAGACATCTATAGAACTCTCCACCCCAAATCAACAGAATATACATTCTTTTCAGCACCACATCGTACTTACTCCAAAATTGACCACATAATTGGAAGTA
This sequence comes from Macaca thibetana thibetana, assembly GCF_024542745.1. Lineage (NCBI taxonomy): Eukaryota > Metazoa > Chordata > Mammalia > Primates > Cercopithecidae > Macaca > Macaca thibetana. The sequence continues at coordinate 116,907,834 of NC_065580.1, forward strand.
AAGCACTCCTCAGCAAATGTACAAGAACAGAAATTATAACAAACTGTCTCTCAGACCACAGTGCAATCAAACTAGAACTCAGGACTAAGAAACTCAATCAAAACCGCTCAATGACATGGAAACTGAAGAACCTGCTCCTGAATAACTACTGGATACATAACAAAATGAAGGCAGAAATAAAGATGTTCTTTGAAACCAATGAGAACAAAGATACAACATACCAGAATCTCTGTAGAGGGAAATTTATAGCACTAAATGCCCACAAGAGAAAGCATGAAAGATCTAAAATTGACACCCTATCATCACAATTAAAAGAACTAGAGAAGCAAGAGCAAACACATTCGAAAGCTAGCAGAAGGCAAGAAAAAACTAAGATCAGAGCAGAACTGAAGGACATAGAGACATAAAAAACCCTCCAAAAAATCAATGAATCCAGGAGTTGGTTTTTTGAAAAGATCAACAAAATTGACAGACCACTAGCAAGACTAATAAAGAAGAAAAGAGAGAAGAATCAAATCGACACAATTAAAAATGATAAAGGGGATATCACCACTGACCCCACAGAAATACAAACTACCATCAGAGAATACTATAAACACCTCTACACAAATAAACTGGAAAATCTAGAAGAAATGGATAATTTCCTGGACACTTACACTCTTCCAAGACTAAACCAGGAAGAAGTTGAATCCCTGAATAGACCAATAGCAGGCTCTGAAATTGAGGCAATAATTAATAGCCTACCAACCAAAAAAAGTCCAGGACCAGATGGATTCACAGCTGAATTCTACCAGAGTTACAAGGAGGAGTTGGTACCATTCCTTCTGAAACTATTCCAATCAATAGAAAAAGAGGGAATCCTCCCTAACTCATTTTATGAGGCCAACATCATCCTGATACCAAAGCCTGGCAGAGACACAACAAAAAAAGAGAATTTTAGACCAATATCCCTGATGAACATCGATGCAAAAATCCTCAATAAAATACTGGCAAACCGGATTCAGCAACACATCAAAAAGCTAATCCACCATGATCAAGTGGGCTTCATCCCTGGGATGCAAGGCTGGTTCAACATTCGCAAATCAATAAACATAATCCAGCATATAAACAGAACCAAAGACAAGAACCACATGATTATCTCAATAGATGCAGAAAAGACTTTTGACAAAATTCAACAGCCCTTCATGCTAAAAACGCTCAATAAATTCGGTATTGATGGAACGTACCTCAAAATAATTAGAGCTATTTATGACAAACCCACAGCCAATATCATACTGAATGGGCAAAAACTGGAAAAATTCCCTTTGAAAACTGGCACAAGACAGGGATGCCCTCTCTCACCACTCCTATTCAACATAGTGTTGGAAGTTCTGGCTAGGGCAATTAGGCAAGAGAAAGAAATCAAGGGTATTCAGTTAGAAAAAGAAGAAGTCAAATTGTCCCTGTTTGCAGATGACATGATTGTATATTTAGAAAACCCCATTGTCTCAGCCCAAAATCTCCTTAAGCTGATAAGCAACTTCAGCAAAGTCTCAGGGTACAAAATTAATGTGCAAAAATCACAAGCATTCTTATACACCAGTAACAGACAAACAGAGAGCCAAATCAGGAATGAACTTCCATTCACAATTGCTTCAAAGAGAATAAAATACCTAGGTATCCAACTTACAGGGGATATAAAGGACCTCTTCAAGGAGAACTACAAACCACTGCTCAGTGAAATAAAAGAGGACACAAACAAATGGAAGAACATACCATGCTCATGGATAGGAAGAATCAATATCGTGAAAATGGCCATACTGCCCAAGGTAATTTATAGATTCAATGCCATCCCCATCAAGCTACCAATAAGTTTCTTCACAGAATTGGAAAAAACTGCTTTAAAGTTCATATGGAACCAAAAAAGAGCCTGCATTTCCAAGACAATCCTAAGCCAAAAGAACAAAGCTGGAGGCATCACGCTACCTGACTTCAAACTATACTACAAGGCTACAGTAACCAAAACAGCATGGTACTGGTACCAAAACAGAGATATAGACCAATGGAACAGAACAGAGTCCTCAGAAATAATACCACACATCTACGGCCATCTGATCTTTGACAAACCTGAGAGAAACAAGAAATGGGGAAAGGATTCCCTATTTCATAAATGGTGCTGGGAAAATTGGCTAGCCATAAGTAGAAAGCTGAAACTGGATCCTTTCCTTACTCCTTATACGAAAATTAATTCAAGATGGATCAGAGACTTAAATGTTAGACCTAATACCATAAAAATCCTAGAGGAAAACCTAGGTAGTACCATTCAGGACATAGGCATGGGCAAAGACTTCATGTCTAAAACACCAAAAGCAACAGCAGCAAAAGCCAAAATTGACAAATGGGATCTCATTAAACTAAAGAGCTTCTGCACAGCAAAAGAAACTACCATCAGAGTGAACAGGCAACCTACAGAATGGGAGAAAATTTTTGCAATCTACTCATCTGACAAAGGACTAATATCCAGAACCTACAAAGAACTCAAACAAATTTACAAGAAAAAAACAAACAACCCCATCAAAAAGTGGGCAAAGGATATGAACAGACATTTCTCAAAAGAAGACATTCATACAGCCAACAGACACATGAAAAAATGCTCATCATCACTGGCCATCAGAGAAATGCAAATCAAAACCACAATGAGATACCATCTCACACCAGTTAGAATGGCGATCATTAAAAAGTCAGGAAACAACAGGTGCTGGAGAGGATGTGGAGAAATAGGAACACTTTTACACTGTTGGTGGGATTGTAAACTAGTTCAACCATTATGGAAAACAGTATGGCAATTCCTCAAGGATCTAGAACTAGATGTACCATATGACCCAGCCATCCCATTACTGGGTATATACCCAAAGGATTATAAATTATGCTGCTATAATGACACACGCACACGTATGTTTATTGCAGCACTATTCACAATAGCAAAGACTTGGAATCAACCCAAATGTCCATCAGTGACAGATTGGATTAAGAAAATGTGGCACATGTACACCATGGAATACTACGCAGCCATAAAAAAGGATGAGTTTGTGTCCTTTGCAGGGACATGGCTGAAGCTGGAAACCATCATTCTTAGCAAACTATCACAAGAACAGAAAACCAAACACCGCATGTTCTCACTCATAGGTGGGAACTGAACAATGAGATCACTTGGACTCAGGAAGGGGAACATCACACACCGGGGCCTATCATGGGGAGGGGGGAGGGGGGAAGGATTGCATTGGGAGTTATACCTGATGTAAATGATAAGTTGATGGGTGCAGCACACCAACATGGCACAAGTATACATATGTAACAAACCTGCACGTTATGTACATGTACCCTACAACTTAAAGTATAATAATAAAAAATTAATTTTAAAAATAATAAAAAATAAAAATGACCCAAATTTTATAAAAAATGGAAAAGATGTGAACAAACACTTTGTCAAAGAAAGTATATGTATACTCAGTAGACACAAGGAAAATACTTAATATCCTTAGCCATAAGGAACATGTCAATTAAAACCACAAAAAGATATCACTTTATCTATAAGAATGGCTTTAAAAAAAACTAAAAACATCAATTGCTGGTGAGGATGAAGAACATAGGAAGCATTAATACATTGCTGGTGTACACAAAATGGTCCAGTCACTTTGGAAAACTCTCAGGCAAAGAAATGTAGGGGCTGCAGCCAAACTCAAGCCACTTCCAAGAAGTAGTCAGAGCAAGAGAATACCTCGTGGTGCCTCGTGGTGCCTGCTACAACATCCCTGTAGCTGTATATCAATTCTGAATTCACTGAGGGCTCTGCTGGGTTCTGGTAAGTTGGCTGGTCCAACTATAGAATCACATCTTCTTACATTTCCCATAATGGTTTTCCTCAACCCTGACTAAGAAGCAGAAAAAAGCAGAGGGAGAATGGACGTTTTCCACCTGTGCCAGACACAAGCGACCCCAAAGCCTGCACACTAAAGCCCTGTGTGTTTCAGATGAGCCTGCTCCATCCCAGAGGAGCGCACCCAGGGATGATGAGAGCAGATGTCACTGGCTCCGTGGGGAACGTCACCCATCAGATACAAAAAAAAAAAAAAAAAAAATGTGCTTACAATTTGAGGTCCCTGAGTGAGCGTATAGTGAAGAAGAATGAGTAGAAGGAGGGTGAAGGGAAGAGGTGGAGGATAAGGAGGAAGAAGGGAAGGGGGAGTGAGAGCTGAAAAAGGGATGGGGTAAGGAAGAGGGGAGGGGAGAGGAAGGGAGAGCAAGAGAAGGAGGGAGGGATGGGGAGGATGAAGGGAGGGGGAAGGAGAGGCGGGGGAAGGGAGACAAGGAAAACAGGAAGAGGAGGTGGAAAGGGAAAGGGAGCGGGAGAAGGGAGTGTGAAGGAAAGGAGAGGGAAGAGGACAGAGGGGCAGCAAAGGGAAGGGGAAAAACAAAAGCCTTGCTTTCTGCCAGTGTCTGATCTGGGTCACAGGGTCCTCACCAGGGCCGCCCTGCTGTTCACCCATGGAAACAGACCTAGGAATGCAGCTTTTCATGTAGACTAAGATCCCCTGGAAACCGTCTCCACATTTGCCTCTCCTTAGGTCCCCTGTGCCCAGTGCTATTTATATTTCTAGGAGATTTAAATATGGGTCACATGATCACGAGTCCTGAAAATCTGAGGCTGGGACCCACTTTTTTCATCTCTTTCTTCAAGGAACTGAGTCTAATAAATTTTTTACATCAATTTTATTAGGTATAGTTTTCATACAATAAAATGCACTTATTTAAAATGTTCAACTTGATGAGTTTTGACAAATGTATGTACTCATATAAGCACCGCCTCAGTCAGGGTACAGAAGAGTCCCATCATCCCTAAACGTTTCTCAAGCCCTTTGCAGTCCATGTCTGCCCTAACCGAAGCCCCAGAAACTAAGCTCTGCTTTCTGTTACAATTGATAAGTTTTGTGAGGAAACTGATAAATTTTCTGGAATTTCATATAAATGGAATTATACAGTAAAAGACTGTATGTAGAAATGACTTTATTTTGCCATCTTTTTGTCATAGGGTTTACAATATACAATACACATGTATCAACTTTTGTTTATCTAGAAATGACTTTATTTTGCCATATTTTGTCATAGGGTTTACAATATACAATACACATTAACTTACTAGAGCATCCTCCCTATTTCTATAAACTGAATCTGGTGTGGTATAGAAACTTCACCCTACATAGCTCCAATCACCACACTCATTTTGTAATACAGTTGTTGTTTGTTATAAAACCAACAATACATTCTAATTTTTACTTTATGTAATTCTGTGCTGCTTAAAGGAATTGAGAGATAAACAGAGTGGAAGTGCATATCTAAAGAGATTTATATGTTAACCTCTTCACCTATCATTGCAGGCTCTTTCATTTCTTCCTGTGAAATTGACTTAGCATTTGGTATCATTTCTTTGTTCTAATATAGCTTTGTTCTCCCCACCTTCTGTGTGATAATATCTTAAAAACATTATATTCATATAGATTTTGGGCCCAATAATATAATTATATACTTATGATCTTATGCAATGACTTTTAAATCAGTTAAGGCAAAAAAGTAGAAAAATATCCAATTATACTGTCTTTTATACTTACCTATATAATTACCTTTCCTGGTGATTGTTGTTTATTCATTTTTCTATAGTCACCCTGAAGTACATTAGATCTCCAGAATGTATTTATCCTGCATCACTGAACCCTTTGACCAATGTCTCCTCATTTTCCCCATCCCCTGGCCCCAGGAAATGATCATTTTACTCTCTGCTCTTTATGAGTTTGACTTTTTAAGATTTCACATATAAGTGAGATCACGCAGTAATTGTCTTTCTGTGACTGGCTTATTTCATTCAACATAATGTCCTTCAACTTCATCCGTGTTGTCACAAATGGAAGAGTTTTGGTTTTTTGTTCATTTGTTTGTTTGTTTGAGATGGAGTTTCACTCTTGTAGCCCAGGCTGGAGTGCAATGGCATGATCTCAGCTCACTGCAACCTCTGCCTCCCAGGTTCAAGCGATTCTCCTGCCTCAACCTCCAGAGTAGCTGGAATTACAGGCGCCCGCCACCACACCTGGCTAATTTTTTGTATTTTTAGTAAAGAAGGAGTTTCACCATACTGGCCAGGCTGGTCGCAAACTCCTGACCTCAGGTAATCCACCTCTGTTGGCCGCCCAAAGTGCTGGGATTACAGGCGTGAGCCACCGCGTCCAGTCGAGTTTCCTTTTTTAAGGAAAAAATAATATTCCATTTTCTCTCTATATCACACTTTCTTTATCAGTCCACTCACATTCGTGTTGTTTCTGTATCACAGCTATAGTGAATAATGCTGCAGTGAATGTGGCAGTGCAGACATCTTTCCAACATACCGATTTCATTTCCTTTGGATATATACCCAGAAGGGAGACTGCTGGATCACATAGAAGTTTTGTAATTTCTCGAGAAATTTTCATCCTGATTTCCACTATGGTCACACCAATTTACATTCTCACCAACAGCGTACAAAAGAGGATAGCTTCTTCTCCACATCCTCACCAACACTTGTCGATGTTGTCTTTTTGACAATAGCTATTCTTACTGGCATAAGGTGATACTTCATTGTGGTTTTGATTTGTATCTCAATGATGAGGAGTGATGGTGAGCAGGTTTTTATATACCTGTTGATCATTTGTAGGTGTGCTTTGGAAGAATGTTTATTTAGGACTTTTGCTCACCTTTTAATTTGGCTATTTGCTTTGGTGATTGTTGTAGTTCGTTTTCTGTTGCTTATAACAAAATATCTGAAGCTGGAAATTTATAAAGAAAAGAAATGTATTTCTGACTGTTATGGGTGCTGAAAAGTCCAAGGTCAAGGGGTTGCATCTGAGAGGGCCTCTCAGGAATCCCATGGCAGTGCAGAGCATCACGTGGCCCAGGGGCTGAGCGTGCTAATACATTGGCTCAGTCTCTCTTTCTCTTCTTAAGAAGCCACCAGTTCTACTCCCATGGTAACCTATGAATCCATTAAGGGATGACTCTATTCATGGGGGCAGAACCCTCATGCCCAAGTCACCTCTGACAGGCCCTACCTGTCAGTACTGCCATATTGGGGATTAATTCGAACATGAGTTTCAGTGGGAGCAAATATTCAAACCATAGCAGTGATCTTTGTTTATTAATCTGGATTTGAATTATTGGTGTCACTTTTCTTCATCTTGAAAAAATTTCTTTAGTACTTATATAAGATGAAAGGTTTGCTAGCAATACATTCTCTCAACTTTTGTTTATCTAGAAATGACTTTATTTTGCCATCTTTTTCTCTATGTGTCATAACTCTTTAAATAAACACTTATCTTTTAAAGTAGTTTTTAGACCACTTTATATCTAATAGATTTATGGAAAAATAGTACAGAAACTTTCTATATACTCTGCACCTAGCATTCACTATTATTAATACCCTATACTAGTATGTTACATTTGTTTAACAGATGAATCAATATGGATATTTTATTGTAAGTTGAGGTCTATATGCAGATTTTCTTAGTTTTTAACCTAGTAATTTTTCTGTTCCAGGATTCCACCTGGGATGCCACATTACATTTGGCTGTTATATCTCCTGAGACTCCTTGTGGTTGTGACGGTTCCTCAGATTTTCCTTCTTTTTGTTGACCTTCAAAATTCTGAGGAGGATGGGTCAGGAATTTTGTGTCTCTCAGACAACATTTGTCTGAGATGTTCCTCATAATTCCTTGGGTTACAGGTTTATAGGGGAAAACAGTGGTCACGGGGCCTTTTCATCACATCACAGAATTGGTACATGCTATCAGCATGACTTACACTATTGATGTGGACCTCAGTCACATGGCTGAGGTTGTGCTGGTCAGGTTTCTTCACTGTCAAGTAGCTTTATTTCCCTTTACAAACTGTACTATTTGGAAGAAAATTACTATGCACAGCCCACACTTAAGAAGAAAGTGCACCTCTTTTTGACAATGGGGCATTTACATAATTTTTGAAAATTTTTCTGCATTGGAGATTGGCCTCTTTCACCCACTTATTTATTTGATCATATCTGTAGGAAATCATGGGTATTTATCCTATAATTTGAGTTATAATCCAATACCACCTAACTTTCTTGCTCAAATTGTTCCAGCTTTGGCCAATGGTAGTTCTTTCAATTGGCTCCCATGTCCATTTGACATATCCTAATCATGGTGGGGTTTTGAATTTGGGGAGCACTTTCTCACTTTTTTGTGCCCCTAGATGTTTCAGGTTCATCTTACAGATTTCCTCCTAAAGTCCTAGAATCACCTGTTTCTCCAGGTAGTCCCAGTTCTTTGTATTGGAGTAAGGGTTTTGAAAGCAAGATCTGGGCTAATGGTGTCCTCAGTGTTGGGCACTGGTGGTGGGGAGAGGGGGAGAGTCATAGCTTTTACACTCCCCAAGCTGAGAGTGAAAGACAATAAATGTGAGTATATTCATCCCTATAAGTATGCATATCTATAAATATTTCTCTGTGTAAAAACCTGTATCAATATTAAGTTAAACATGAGTTCTTGCTGATGTCAACAACCTTAAACATTACCATATGGGTCCCCTTCACTCCATTCCCTTGCCAGTCTGTGAATGTCCACTCCAACTGCGAGAAGTCTCCTCCCGCCACCTGCCAGCCTTTGACTTAATTGTTCTATCCCAGCCAGGACACATGTTTAGTTGTCTCAGAATGGTTGACCCAGAGCCTCATGGAATACACTCTAGTTGTCTTTCGTCTTACAATCTTTACTCATTTTTACAGTTACTTAGGTCAGAACTTTTTCCCTTCACCCATTCAATAAGATTATTTTATACATTTAAAATAGAGATAGATTGTTTTCTCACAGTTTGCATTCAATTTGGGGATCTATTGACCTCTATTATTTTTTAATTCCTATTTAATATATTTTATTCTTTGGGCTCTGAAGTTCTATGAGTTCTGACAATTGCAGTGTCATGTATCCACCATTAGAGTATTATACAGAATAGATTTACCATCCCCCCAAAAATGCCCTGTATTTCACCTATTCAACCCTGAAGCCTCAGGGACCACTGAATTTTTATTGTTGCTATAGTTTAGTTTTTTCCAGTCTGTTATATAATTGGAATCATACAGTGTTTAGCCTTTTTGACTTGTTTTATTAACATATAAATACACTTAAGTTTCATCCATGATGTTTCATGTATTAATAGTCCATTTTTTTTATCATGCAGTAATAGTCCACTATATGGATGCACCATAGTTTTTTTTTTAATTTATTCACTTATTAAAGGACATTTTGGTTATTATCACTTTTTGTTAATTATTAATAAACTTGCAATAAGTATTCACATGAAGTTTTTGTGTGGACGTAAGTTTTCAAATCAGTTCAGTAAATAACTAGGAAAACAATATATGAATGATAGTAATAATTAGCTTTGTAAGAAATTGCCAAACTGTTTTCCAATGTAGCTGTACTATTTTGCATTCCCACTAACCAGTATGAATAACAACTTTTGTAGAACAACAGCCTCACAAGCAATTGATAATTTCAGGTTTTTGGCTCTTCTAATAGGTATGTACTCACATCTAACTGTTGTTTTAACTTGCAATTGTCTAAGGATAAATTGGGGAATCTTTTCATATGTATATTTGCCCTCTGTGTATCTTATTTGGTGCAGTCTCTGCACTATTTTGCACATTTTAATTGAACTTTTGTCTTATTATTTTAGTTTTAAGAGTGATTTGTATATTTTAGATACCAGTCCTTTACTAGGCTTATGTTTTGCAAAGATTATTTTCTAATATGTGCTATATCTTTTCATTATTTTAATAGCTTATGTTCAGAGTTCTTAATTTTAACAAAGTCTGACTAATCTTTTTTTCCTTTCTTTTCATAAATTGTGCTTTTGGTGTCGTATCTAAAACCTCATCACCAAGTTCAAGGTCACATGAATTTTATCCTGTTTTCTTTTAGATTTTTACTTTGCATTTTTAAATTAAGGTTGATGATCCATTTTAAGACAGTTTGTGTGAAAGTTGCAGATCCTATGTTTGAGCTTATTTTGTTTTATTTTTGGCATCGATGAGTCCAGTGTTTTCAGCATCATTTGTGGAAACGACAGCCTACTTTCCGTTGAATTGCCTTTGCTCCTTTGTCAAGACCAGGTGAACATATTTTTGTTGATAGATTTCAGGGTTCTCTATTACGTTGCAGTAATCTGTGTGTGTATTCTTTTTGAATACCATGGTATCTTGATTACTGTGCCTTTGCAACAAGTCTTGAAGTTGTGTAGTGTTAATCCTACAATTTTTTCTCCTGAAATATTGTATTGGCTATTCTGAGTATTTTCCTTTTTCAGATAAATTTTGAAACAAGTTTTTCAGTATCTACAACATAGCTTACTGAGATTTTGATAGAGATTGCTAATGATCTACAAATCAATTTGGAAATAACTGACATCTTAACAATATTGATTCTTTCAATCTGTGAACATAGAATATGTTTCCATTTATTTAGATCTTTCTTGTTGTCTTTCACCAAAATTATGTGGTATCCTCTATACAGATGCTGTATATATTTTGTTAGATTTATAGCCAAGTATTTTATATCCTTGCTGCTAACGTAAATGCTATTATGTTTTTACTCTGTAATTTGAATTATTTGTTGTTGGTATATAGAAAAGCAGCTGACTTTCAGCATTAACATTTGATCTTATAACAGGTTTATTTGTTTTAGGAGTATTTTTCTTAAGTCTTTGGGATTTGCTGCATAAACAATCATGCCCTATGTATACACATTTTATATTTTCCTTTTCTTGTCTCATTTCACTAGCTATGGCTTCCACGTTGAATAGAGTGGTAAGAAGGAACATCATTGCTGTATTAGTCCGTTCCCACACTGCTAAAACAACATACCTGAGACTGAGTAACTTATGGATAAAAGAGGTTTAATTGACTCACAGTTCCACAGGCTGTACAGGAGGCATGGCTGGGGAGGCCTCAGAAAACTTAGAAGCATGGCAGAAAGTGAAGGGGAAGAAATTAAGTCTCACCATGGTGAGGCAGGAGAGAAAGAGTAAGAGAGAGTGACAGGGGAAGTACTACACACTTTCAAACAACCAGATCTCATGAGGACTCACTCACTATCATGAGAATAGCCAGAGGGAAATCCGCCCCCATGATCTAATCACCTCCCACCAGGTCCCTCCCCTGAACGTTAGGGATTACAATTCAACATGAGATTTGGATGGGGACACAAAGCCAAACCATATAAATTGCCTTTGTCCAGATCTTAAGAGAAAAGCATCCTGTTTATCACCATCACGTATGACGTTAACTGCGGTTTCCTTGGACATGTTCTTCCTACATTGAGGAAGTTCTCTATTCTTAGCTTGCTGATTTTTTTTTTTTTTTAATGAATACATTTTGAATTTAGTCAAATACTTTTATCCATGTCAATGATAGGATCATAGTTTTTTTTCAGGTTGTTCGTGTGGTGGATTAAATAATTCATATTTGATGTTTAAAGAAGACTTGTATACCTGAAATAAATTCCAGATGATTGTGTTGAATAATTCTTTTAAACAATTTGCCAGTAATTTGTTGATGGTTATTAAATTTGTGTTCAAAAAAGATATTGGTCTGCATTTTTTCTTTCTCATAATGTCTTTATCAATTTTTTGTGTTAGGATGGAATAATGCTGGCTTTGAAGAATTAGAAAGCAATTTTTCTGCTTCAATTTTGTGAAAGATATTGAGAGGATTTTTTTGTTTAGTTTTTCTCCCTTAAATATTTGGTAGAACTCACCAGTGAAACAATCTAGCTTTATTTTTTCAGAGGGCTAGTATTTAATAATTTAATTTGTTGAATAGATTTAGATTATTTGGATTATCTATTTATACTTGTGTTAGTGTTGTTAGTTTGTGTCTTCATTTTATACCAGTTGCCAAATTTTGGGAAAGAGTGTTGTACTCATCAATCCTTTACTTTTTTTTTAATATCTCGCTGAACTGTAGGAAGCATCCTTCTATTATTTCTGACATTGGTAATTTCAGTCTTCTTTCTTTTGATCTTGGTTGGCTTGGATAGTAGTTTATCAATTTTATCAATCTTTTTTGAAAGACCAACTTTGGATTATGATGATTTTCTCTATTGTTTTCTTGTTTTTCAATCTCATTGATTTCTGCTCTGAATATTATTATTTCTTTTCCTCTGCTTGTTTTAGGCTTAAATTTCTTTTCTTTCTCTACTTTTTAAGGAGAATCTTAGATTATGGCTTTTACATTCTTTAAATATGTACATTTAATGCTATACCTTTCTAATCACCGTTTTTGTTGCATCACAAAATTTTGATAGGCTATACTTTTATTTTCCTTAAATCAAAAATCATGTAATATCTCTTCAGACTTTTTCTTTGACACATATTATTTAGAAGTGTGCTGTTTAATCTTTGAATATTTGAAGAAATTCCAACTGTCTTTATGTGATTGATTTCTAATCTAAATCTATCACGGTCTGAGAGTACACATTGCAAGATTTCTATTATTTTAAATGTGTTTAGTTGTGTTTTATTGATCAGGATGCTGTCTACCTGATCAATAAAACACAACTAAACACACTATCAGTGTTCCGTGTGAGTCTGAGAGGAATGTGTATTCTGCTGTTGTTGGGTCGAGCATCCTATAAATACCAACTAGATCAAGTTGATCAATAGTGCTCTTCAGGTCAAACCTATCCATTCCGACTTTCTAGTCTATGATCTATTATTTACTCTTAAGATGTCTTCAACTGTAAATGGTGAATTTGTCTATTTCTCTTTGCAGTTTTGTCAATGTTTCTCCTCATGTATTCTGATGCTTTGTCCTAGTTGCTTATACATTTAAAATTATTATGACTTCTTGGAGAATTGGCTCCTTATCATTATATAATGTCCCTCTTCATACCTGATAATTTTCCCTGTTTTGAGTCTGCTTTGCCTGAAATTAATATAGCTACTTGTCAGGACTGTATTTTCTTTTCCTCCCTTTTACTTGTAGTATATCAATGCTTTTATATTTCAAGTAAATATTTGGTGCACAACACATAGTTTTTTTTTATCTACTGTGTCATTCCCTTTTAGATGGTGCCTTTAGATCACTTATATTTTTAAAATTACTCATGTAGTTGAAAAAATATATCGCATATTTGAAACTGTTTTCTCTTCCGTGCTTTTATTCTTTGTTTTTTTCTCCTTAATTTGGTTTTAATTATTTTATGTAATTCCATCTTCCCTCTTATCAGATCAATTATACTTTCTTTTTTAGTGGTTTCTTTAGAGTTTGCAGCATGCATTTACGAGTAATCCAAATACACTTTCCAATGAAACAATATGGGTAATTCAGGTTTGTTTTAACAGAGTATTCTCAATCCTTGCCTCCTGTTCCTGATAAAATAGTTGTCTTTGGTGTCACTTGTCCAATGCAATAATACACAATATATTTTTACACTTACATTTAAACAATCATTTATTATATTAATTCTGATAAAGAAATATAAAAATATATTAAAAATTGTATTGTGTTATTTATACTATCTCTGATGCTTTTCCTTTCTTTTTGTATACTTGAGCTTCTGACCTATATTATTTCCTTCTTTCTGTTGAACTTAAATTTTTCTTTTTGCATGGCAGTTGTGCTGATGATGAATTGTCTCAGTTTGTCAGAAAAATTATCATTTCTCTTTCCCTTTGAAGAAAAATTATGCTTCATACAGGATTTTTTTTCTTTCAGTATTGTAAATGTTTTACTGTATTTTTTACCTGACTTCTTTCAAAATGTTCATACTGTCTTTGGTCTTTCCTATTTGGAATAAAATAGGTATTGCTATTTTAGGTGTTTATTTTGGTTGATGTTTAGTGAACTTCTTAAGTATATGGTTTAGTATCTGACATTAAATTTGGAAAGTTCTCAGCCATTATTGTGCCAAATATATTTTCTGCTTTATTCTCTTTTGCTTCTCTTTATTGTAATTACATATATGTTCACCTTTGAAATTGTTCCATTGCTCTTAATTTTTCTGTTTTTCTCTTTGTATTTTGGTTTGGGAAGTTTCTATTCACAGCTATTGAAGGTTGCTGCTTCTTTCTTTACCTGTGCTCAGTCTACTGATAAGCCCATCAGAGACATTTTTCATTTATGTACAGTGGGGTTTTTATTTTACTTCTATCACTTCCTTTGAGGCTTTCTTTGAGCTTCCATCCCTCCGCTTTTATTAATTATTCATCCATTCTTGTCTGTTATCTCATTTTTCCACTAGAATCCTTATTATACTTTTGTAGTTATTTTAAATTCTCCATCTGATAATCCCTAAATCTGTGCCATATCTCAATATAGTACTAATGCTTGTTTTGTCTTTTTCACTGCATTTTTTTCCTGCTTTTTACATGTCTTGTAATCGTCTTGAATCCTGAAAATGATATATTGTGTGACAGGTGATGAAGTAAATTGGCCTTTAGTGTGAGGTTTTATGTTAATCTGGCTAGGAGTTCGGCTGTGTTTAATGTTTGCTGTGGCCCTGGGTGCCAGAGGCTTTAGTTCTCTTCAATGTCTTTGTTTTTGTCTCTCTTGTTGTCTAAATGTTTTCCTGAGAACTCTTTCTTAAATAGGCTCTGGGCATTGGTAGCTTCTGCAACTTTAATTCAATGCTATCATACTGAAACCTTGATCATGT